>NW_024070210.1:46531971-46880773 GCF_014754425.2 Oryx dammah
CCTCATAGCAGCAGTCTTTACCCTGGTAACTGATAACTTTTTTTTTTCCTATCTAGCCCATAAATTAAATTCTTCTGTGCCCCCTTAGGTAATTTCCTTTCTGCTAAAGGAAAAGGCCAGAAATTCTCCTAAGCCTAGATAACAGTTCTTTCCACTGCTATAAACCCTTCACTGGGTCAGTGGTTCATCGTGCATAAACATCTTTGCACGCTCTCAACCAGGTTTGCCAAGTACCAAGAAAATGACAGCCTTCACATAACTTTGCTTCACTCACAATATCAAATCTTTCTTTGGGGCAAAATAGAAGCCTTTTTCTTTCACTTTCCAATTATTTGTTTTTATGCAAGAACTCCTTTTCCTCCCAGGGGATTTGGTAGAGGAAAGCACTATAGATTTAGGGAGAATTAGGGACTGTTAATTGTTATATGGGTTATCACATGCAAACATGTCTACTTCCATAATTCATAGTAGTACAGCAATTCAATCACCATGCCTATACTTTTTTCAACTTGGATTGCCATCAGCCTCGTTTTAGTTTTCAATACATTTTATCTAGGCAATTACAAGGTTATCTTCTAACTCATCTTCCTGCACCAGTTTATTCTTCCACATTAATTCCAGTCTGTATGTGGTTAAAGACTAATCTTAAAGTGAAAGTGGCTCAGTCATGTCCGACTCTTTGCTACACCATGGACTGTTAGTCCATCGAATTCTCCAGGCCAGTGGATAGCCTTCCCCTTGTCCAGGGGATCTTCCCAACCCAGTGATCAAACTCAGGTCTCCCACATTGCAAGTGGATTCTTTACCAGCTGAGCCACAAGGGAAGCCCATCTCCTTAAAGCACAGTCCTTTTCTACTGAAATACGTCTAACGGGTCCTCATTTCTGCAATATAAAGTTGGCTGTTTGTACATGGCTTTGAGTGTCCTTCCTGATTTCTGTTTCTCTCTTTTTACAACAAAGTAGTATTACTCCCTATTCTATGTTCTTACATGTCATTCCTATGACATATATTAATTTCTTAAGTTACATAACCTTCACAAGATTCATATCCTTGATGACTTGATTTTAAGCTCTCTAAAGGCACAGAGTCGGTCTTTTGTTATTGGGTTTCCTTTTATAAAGTTATGATAGTGTCTTGCCCATTTAGGACCTCATTCATAAGTTCATTTTGGTTTAGAATGACAGTCTCTTAGTTCATTGGTTAGAATTATTTTTTAAGAGACTTGGGTCTACCATATTTTAAGAAAAAAAAATTCTTAAAATAACTGTGGATTGAGGAAGAGACACATATGAGAAGTACTGAGTTTTAAAAGAAACTTAAACATCTCTCAAACTCAATGTTACTGAGCTCTTAACAGGAAAAAAAAAATCACCAGGCGATTTTTCTCATAGAAGATAGAACCCGTTGATTAGAAGGCTGCTTTGCTTTGGATTATGAATCTTCTTTTCTATTTTGGAGTAATGTTTAAAGATTCTGCTGTGAAAATTTATAAAATATTACTACTCTAATTATGCTAAGATAAATTTTATCCTTTCTATCAGAAAACCTCACCTCTTCAGAACACTCTAGATATAAATTCACACTGTATTAAAGATTTCCTCTAGTAAACTCCATACTTGAAAGGAGGATTTTTATGATTAATCATTGAATGTTCTTTTTCACCCTGTTCTTTATAAAAGTAATAAAGGGAGTCATCTTGCTTAATCCATTATAGAATGAATGAAACATGGCATCTCATAACTAATGTCTGACATAGTCATGACAGTACATAGTTATATCAGCTAGAAAATAATCTCATGTGAGTCTGGGGTCCTCTAGTGCTCAGCAGTCTGCCTGCAGTCCTCCTGCCAAGGAGACACATTATATTTTACAAGCAAGATCTAGCCTAGACAGAGAACCTCTTAGCTAGGAAAGCTGACATCAGTAAGGCTATCAACTTTCTAAAGCTCATTTATGAAAAAATGATTACTAAGCCATTAGTTTCCTGTGGCAAAAACAAAGCAAAACAAAAAACACCAAAAAAACCCTCTGCCTATCTAACTTTGGCCTACCACCAGCTGTCAGTTTCCTAGTTCATGTTGAGCTAAAATGCTTCATTAGACTCGTAAATTCCTTAATATCGCCATTGAGAAAATCTTGGTTATTAAAGAGTCCATTTTTATGTTAGCCACAAAGCCCAGCCACTAGGCCAACTCCTTCAATGTATGGAAAACCGCCAGGTTTAACTACAAAGCACCAAGACCACATCCTTAGACTCTGAATAGGAAATATGTTAACATAAGGAAGATTTGTTATTGACTGCAGTCTGAACCAGATTTATAGACACCATAGTTTTCTTGGAGTAAGTTATAAATAATTTTCTTCCAGGTGTATTTTTTCCTACTTAGATGTTGGCAAGTAATTCATAGAACTCATTCACAGGATTAAGAAAATGAAATTGTTACCTCATTACTACTAGCTTATAGTTCACAAAGTTAGAGATTGACACCTTTTTCATCTGGCCTAGTTTGTAGCTTAACATTTTTTCTGACTCAATAGTAGACTACAAATGCAAAAGGACACTCAATCCAGGGATACTGTGTAAGACTCTCAAATCTGGTAATGGTTTTAGTGAAAACAGTCCTCCATCCACAAAAGACCTGATGTCCATTCTAAATGAGACCATTTTCTGTGCTGATAAAGCAGTGCAGAGAGTATTCCTCAGCCAGATTACACTTGTATTATTAAGTTGTTCATAAGAATATGCAACTTCAGGATCATTCTGGGTTGCAGGTTTTCACTCATGACATAGCTTTCTCTATGGCTCAATGGGTAAAGAATTCACCTGCAATGCAGGAGACACAGGAGACATGGGTTCAATCCCTGGGTCAGGAAGATACCCTGGAGGAGGAAATGACAACCCCTTTAAGTATTCTTACCTGGGGAATCCCATGGATAGAGGAGCCTGCTGGTTTACAATCCATGGGGTCATAAAGAATCGGACACAACTGAGCAATAATATTAGAATATATACTCATCACATAAAATCCACTCTCTCTGCTTTTTAAGAGAGATAGGTTTACATTTCTGATTGAGAAGATGCTTATGATCCTTCATCCATATCAGCCCTGGATGCAGCCCTTCATTCACGGGAAGGAAACCATAGCCACTACCAACTCTGAAACTTTCCTTTCCATAATTGTTTCACACACACTGGTCAGCTCCTCAGAAAGGGCCTGCTTTCCCTTTTATCTTTCAGTGACTGCCAGTCAAAAACATACCCAACAAGAAGTCTGTCTTTCCCTAGTTTCTAAAAGCCCAATCCCATCTCACTGTACTTGAGATGGTCTTTAAATAAATCCCAGATAATGCACTTTACAAAGACTAGCTTTTGGTAAAGCCACTTCAGCTTTAGGGATTGAAGTTGCAACCTACAACCCCCAGCCCCTGAGGCCATATCTTTTCTCACCTTTATGACTCCCATTCGGAAATGCTTTCCATCTTCCAGGCTCCTCATCTGAAAACCAAAATATCTTTCAAGCTGGTACTTGCCATCCTCTCTTCTAACCTCAAGTATTGCAGGAGGATCCACCTCATTAATGTAGCAGCTCCTAGAGATAATCTAGCCTCAGAAAAAGAAATTCCTAGTTAAGAAACTTTAGGAGAGCATATATGTTGGAGAAAAAAATTGCTATGTAGAAGCATATTTTTCTAAAGCTTGATTTGTATTTAATTTGCTTATTGAACATTTGTGTATTACTGTCATTTTCAGTTCTTTAAAACAGATCTTTACTCTTGAGTTAAGTCTCTGGCTTGGCTTAAATTCATTAGAAAATCAATGAATCTTTAAAGATACATTAAATAGAATCAAATTTAATGTTCAAATGCCTTCCAGTTATTTTATGTGTTTGAAAAGTAGCAAATTAAAATCACTGATAATCCTTTATGGATATAGTAATTGGGTAGTCAGTTTTAAAACAGTGCTAGTTCAGTAACTATAGAAAATATCATCTGTTACATTGAGCAGAAAAAATGGCTTGTGTTAGAAAATTACCAGTTATTAGTCAAAAAGCATTGAAAATAATGCCTCTAGGTAACATGGCAATTATGATTACCATGCAGCCTTAACCTGAGGATTCTTTCCAAAGCTTAATTGATTTGACTATTGACTATATCTAACATACATAAACTATCTTAGGGGAAAAAAACGAGCTTGATCATTTTATATCCCAATAAAGCATATATTGAATGGTGTTTTAAGTATCTCTTAATAAATGAACACCTTATTCTATGAAGGTAGATAACATAGATTTCCTCTTACAGATAAATATTTGTTGTTGTTTAGTCTCTAAGTCATATCCAACCTTTGGGACCCTATGGATTATAGCCCACCAGGCTCTTCTGTCCATAGGATTTCCCAGGCAAGAATACTGGAGTGGGTTGTCATTTCCTTCTCCAGGGGATATTCCCAACCCAGGGATCAAACCTGTGGCTCCTGCATTGGCAGTAGGATTCTTTACTGCTGAACCACCAGGGGAGCCCAAAGGCAGATGATAGAGGAGAGCAAAAAAAAAAAAAAAAGGAAAAACACAGTAATAGTCACTGCTAACCAAAATGGTTTGCTTCCATAATCTCATTTGAAGTAACAAGTTTGCTTAATCTACCATATGTTCTTAAATATTGAGCAGCTTGTTAATTGAACCATAATTCTCAGATATGACCAATTCTAAATTGAAGACTAGTAGGAGGAGAAGGCAATGGCAACCCACTCCAGTACTCTTGCCTGGAAAGTCCCATGGACGAAGGAACCTGGTAGGCTGCAGTCCATGGGGTCGCTAAGAGTCGGGCATGACTGAGCCACTTTACTTTCACTTTTCCCTTTCATGCATTGGAGAAGGAAATGGCAACCCACTCCAGTATTCTTGCCTGGAGAATCCCAGGGATGGGGGAGCCTAGTGGGCTGCCATCTATGGGGTCACACAGAGTCGGACACTACTGAAGCGACTTAGCAGCAGCAGCAGCAGCAGGAGTACGTCAAGACTGTATATTGTCACCCTACTTATTTAACTTTTATGCAGAGTACATCATGAGAAACACTGGGCTGGAGGAAGCACAAGCTGGAATCAAGATTGCTGGGAGAAATATCAATAACCTCAGATATGCAGATGACACCACCCTTATGGCAGAAAAAGAAGAACTGAAGAGCCTCTTGATGAAAGTGAAAGAGAAGAGTGAAAAAGTTGGCTTAAAGCTCAACATTTAAAAAACGGAGATCATGGCCTCTGATCCCATCACTTCATGGGAAATAGATGGGGAAACAGTGGAAACAATGGCTGACTTTATTTTTGGGGGCTTCAAAATGACTGCAGATGGTGATTGCAGCCAAGAAATTAGAAGAGGCTTACTCCTTGGAAGGAAAGTTATGACCAACCTAGACAGCATATTCAAAAGCAGAGACATTACTTTGGCAACAAAGGTCCATCTAGTCAAGGCTATGGTTTTTCCAGTGATCATGTATGGATGTGAGAGTTGGACTATAAAGAAAGCTGAACACCAAAGAATTGATGTTTTTGAACTGTGGTGTTGGAGAAGACTCTTGAGAGTCCCTTGGACCGCAAGGACATCCAACTAGTCCATTCTAAAGGAGATCAGTCCTGGATGTTCATTGGAAGGACAGATGTTGAAGCTGAAACTCCAATACTTTGGCCACCTGATGAGAACTGACTCATTTGATAAGACCCTGATGCTGGGAAAGATTGAGGGAAGGAGGAGAAGGAGACAATAGAGGATGAGATGGCTGGATGGCATCACTGACTCGATGGACGTGAGTCTGAATGAACTCTGGGAGTTGGAGATGGACAGGGAGGACTGGTGTGCTGTGGTTCTTGGGGTTGCAAAGAGTCGAACACGACTGAGCAACTGAACTGAGGTAGATACTGGTCTTTATTCTTTCTTAACACTTAAAAACAATATAAAATATAGGATAAATGTAAGGAAACATTTTAGATATTTAAAAAATAGGGCTGATGTTTCAAATTCATTATAACAACAAATACTTTCCCTAGTGTTAATGTATAACAGGCCCATATCTAAGCATTATGTGTGATTTTCTTTAAACCTCATCACAACTTTTTGAGGTAGATGTTCCAATTATTTTTCAAATGAGGTTACTAAGCCTTAGAGATATTTAACATGGTCATGGTGAAATAATGATCATTAGAGCTGAGGTTTGAACTAGGTTTATGTTATTCCAGGACTTGACCACTTTACTTGTATGCCAAACTAATGTAATTTGCAAATAAATGATCTTTGAGTCTACATCAGTTCTTTGTAATTATATATGTTGAACTTAATGTTACATTATGTATTGGTCTTGTAAGATTTCTAAGTAGGTGTATCAGATAAAACTTGTAGATACATTTTAAGATTCCAGGTAAGTATTTGCTAAGGTTTTCTATAATATCCCCTAGGAATATATAATATTTCATAATATCACTAAGATAAATTAATGATGAATTGAATGACTAAACCCAAAGTATGATGACTAATGAATCAGGTGGAATTTCTTAGTGGGGTGCTTCTGAATTGACTTTAGGCTTCCCTGGTGGCTCAAGCAGTAAAGAATCTGCCTACTGTGCAGGAAACGGGAGACACAGTTTTGATCTCTGGGTTAGGAAGATCCCCTGGAGGAGGAATGGCAGCCTAATTCAGCATTCTTGCCTGTGAACTCCAATGGACAGAGGAGCCTGGTGGGCTACAGTCCATAGAGTCACAAAGAGTCGGACATGACTGAGCACCAGCACTTTGATTATCTTTAGTTGAACTAAATGGAAATGTAAAAGATCTGATTGTAGGATATGTGGGTGACATTGTTGGTAAAATAGTGTTATTAGGTAATGGAATTAATATCTAAGATTTTAGCATATTACAACTGAATATAGTAAGATGAAGTATAAATAGTGTATGAGTCAGGATAATCCAGGTTACTAGGCAATAACTCACCATCCTTCTCAGTTTTTTTTGTATTAATCAAATAAAGGTTTACTTCTTACCGTAGTACATTTTCGATGCATATAAAACAAGGAAGGAGGATGCACTTGATAGCTGCCCAGGGAACCAGGCTGGCAAATTCTCAACACACGTTTTCATGGTTTCACTGTAAGGGAAGTAGGCAGTGACAAACTGGGCTCTTACTCTTAAAACTTTTTGTCAGACGTGATATGTTTCCTTTCTGTTTATACTACAATGAACAAAGCAAATCATGTGGCAATGACTAGTTTAAGGGGAGGGTTGTTGTGCTGTCATCATATGTCTGAAAGGAGAAAAGACCTGGAGTGTTTCTCAGCAGCCTAATTGTCACAATTAGGGATAGGTGAGGGCCTTGAACTCAGACTCTGTAGAAGAAAGGAAAGACAGTTTAATATCGACACATGAAAAAATTCAAAGTGTTCATTGACTCTAGTGGCAAATTAAGTCAGATTGTGATGCTAGTAGCATGGTGAGCCTGCAGGGAAAGTCCCCATAGAGCACAGGGAGAGAAGTGCAGGATCCAAACAAGACAGAAGGCCTTGCGACATGTCCAGCTCCCTGCCTCTCAGGACTGTGCACTCAGTTCAGGGACCAACACCTGCACAGGGTGTAGATAAAAGAGACGGTTTGTAGATCAAACAAGTGTGTTGAAAAGGGACCTCAAATCACACCATATGAAAAACCATCAGTGAGCCAGGGACACTGAACCTGAAGAAGGAATGTTCTGGAGAGAATGTATTCAAGGTCTTCAGATATTTAAAAGATTAGATGTGGGAAAGTGAGTAAATTGTCCCAAGCTTCCCAGAGTGAAAAACAAGGATCACTGGTGAAATTATGAGTAGGTAGTCTTCTTAATATGAGGAGAAATTTCCAACAGTAAGATTTTGTGAAGAACCAAATTCTCTGTTTCCAAAGATATTTAAATAGTTTGAGTGATCACTTGTTAGAAATGTTGCAAAGGAAATGTAGGTATGAGATGCTTGATTCTTTAAAAATTCTTCCGTTTTCAAGATTCTATTACCTCTTATCCTAAGATACTAATATAATCTTGGTATCAGACAGATGTTTCTGTGTAATGAGCCACCCTGCAATTCAGTAGCTTAAAACAATGATTAACTGATCTTGTCTGCATTCACTTATGTGCATACAGTCTGCTGGACAGGGGCTGATTCTCACATGTCTATGGGTGTCTGACTATTATCTGGGCAATAGAGAGGAGTGGGCTATATGTCACTTTTCATCCAGCTGGCCAGACGAAGGTTGTTCATATGACAAAGACAGGATTCTAAGAAAACAAGTGGAAGCAGCAAGGCAATCTTAGGCCAGGCTTGAAACTGACAGCCTGCACTTTTGCTACATTCTTTTGTCCAGAAAAAGTAATAGTCAGCTCAGACTCAGTGGGAAAAGACCCTGACTTTTTATGGGAGGAAAGAATTCAGGACATTTATCTGATCTACCATACTTATGTATGCCTATAATTAAGTATTATTCAAAATTACATACTTAGATTTGAAGAAAATAGAATGTTATTTCATGTGTTTACCTTCACTTATAAAATGATATTCTCTGTACTTGGAATAATAAAAGTAAAAATTACCATGAAAATAGCAGAATCTAATTTTTGGCATTAAACCAATTACCTCAGCTATAATACAAGGTTAAGGGTGACTTCACTTTTCCAGTGGATAAAGTTCTCCGAAAATTTATTAAAGGAAAATATTTCTGATTTGGAGTTACCAGGAAAGATTTAATGAGGAGATGGTGTTGAATTGGGATATGAAGTTTGGTAGAATTTCAATATGTGCATATAGAAACATCAGAGCAGAAAGCAGTTCAAAAACTTAAATAGCATCACAGGCAAGAAAATGTATGGGACAATAACATGTTATGGTATATGCAGGAGAAAAGTGGAAGATAGGTTTGAACAGGCAAGTTGAAACTGAATGCCTGACTACAGATATTAAATATATTAATCTTTTGAATAATATATCTGTAACTTTGAATTTCTGTGTCTTGTGAAAATGACTCAGTTGTTCTGGGAACATAGCGGTTGAACAATAACTACTAGGTGATGACAATGAGGGGAAGAAACTATGAATTTATATTCAGAAGCCTTTACAATTTTCATTAACATAGCAGACTCATCTGCCAAAAGTACAAGAAACTTAATTTTTAGATGCATGTTAGTCTTTAGAAGCAAGTGCACTCAGGCATGGCAGATGTGTCTTTTGCTTGGAGTGCTTTTACATAACTCTGTCAGCCATGATAAACATCACTGCAAATCCTGCTCATTATCTTGATGATTAGACTCTAAGGTCTCGGGTAGGAAAGGCCAAAGCAGAGATGGATAGAAGCCTCTGTTGCTCAGAATGGTCTGAGTGTAAATCTTTTCACATAGTGTCAGATCCACCTTATCAACTTAACATGTAAATATTCCTTCAGGAAGCAACACTTGAAATACTTGTTCTACTACTACAGAATCTCATGTTTCAGAAAAATCCCCAAGTTTAATAAGATGCATGTATTTGTATCAAGTACAGTAAGTCCCATATATATGAACGAGTTCCATTCTGAGAGTGAATTCCTAAGTCCAATTTTTTTGTAAGTCCAACAAAGTTAGCCTAGGAGCCCAACCAACACAATCAGCTATATTGCACTTTACTGTAATAGGTTTCTAGTACTTCTCATACAACTAATGCATAAAACACACACACAAAGTAAAACATTTTTAATCTCACAGTACAGGACCTTGAAAGGTACGGTAGTACAGTGTAGCAACTAGCACACAGGGGTTGGCACAGAGTGAATGGATAAGAAGAATTACTGATTGGAGGAGGGAGGGAAGGTGGGAGATAGTAGAGCAGAAGGATCATCAGCAATAGGAGATGGAGGACAAGCTGCAGTTTCACTCTAGTCTGATGGTGATGGCACAGGTTCTGGCTCCTTGCTGGATTCAATTCTGTCTACCCTCTTGGAAAAAATGATCCGTTGATGTCTGGGTGGCAGCCCTTGATTCCTCTTCACAGATGACACAGTCGCACTGGACTGCACTCTGAAGGGCTGCTGCAACCTTCTGGTACCGCTCTACATTTGCATCCTGTTCCTCAAAACCAGTGCCGCCTCAGATAAACTCACTTGCATGATTGGGCCCGTGAACACAGTCTCACATCTTCGAAAGTTCACAACTTAAAGGTTCGTATGTAGGGGACTTACTGTATAGAAAGTTAAAAAAAAAAAAATGGAGACATAAAATTTCTTCTGGAAATGCAAATTAATCCAAGTATACCATGGGAGAAGTACAGTGTTCTTTATAAGCTCCACATAGGTAAAAAACGGAAATGTCAGAAGTGAGGAAATTTAGTTGGCCTTTGAGTTTGTCTCATTGGAAATGTAAGTGCTTAGGAGTTAAAAAAAAAGTGGGCTGAAAATATTTGCTATAGCTATCTTTTGCTGGATATGGGGATTTGGGGTTTTTTGATTTACGTATTTCCTTTTCTCTATATGTTCTATACTTTTCTTATTTTTCTATTTTATATATATATTCTACATTTAAAAGTACAGGAAGTACCAAAGCAATGAATGAAACCACAGATTATATACAATAGAGTATATTGTCTGGGTCAGAGCCGAGAGTCAGATTTGACCAATGTGGTAAAATCTGTGAAAACTCTGGCCAGTGTATGCATTTGCCTTCATTGATTTATACAGAGTTTGAGGGGAGTACTTGTAATTGAGGATTTAGACTTAGATATATTTGATGGGAAGATTGGGTTAGCAGTAATGAAAGTGATCTGCAGCACAATTCAGAGAAACACAGGGAGGTTTATGTGAAAAGTTGTATCAAAAGTGAAAAAAAGTAGCCTCACATGGCAATTCAGACTGAGATCTGAACAGCAGGGAAAGGTGTGTATGTCTGTGTGTGTTTGTCCTTATCCAGGCTTAAAAGTTGTATAAGTAGCTCGGAAGGAGGAAAAAGGATATATGTGACTTTGGTATCCAAGAAAAACTGCTGAACCGTCCTACTCCCTCACCAGCTGGGTACAGACAGCTCCAAGGGTACAAAGTTAGAGACAGAGCAGTAAGTAAGGATACAATATTTTCAGTTCTCCTGTTTAGCCACTGGGACTTGAGGAAGGGAAAATCCTGCATTGTCTCTGAGCTACAGGCCGATGTGGTATGACAGTGAATACACAGGATTTGGAGTTAGAAGTCCTAGTTTTAAATCTTGACCACACCACTTATTACCAGGGTGAACTTGGATGAGTCAGTTAATTTGTGGGTCGGTCATTTGAAAAGTGCAGATTGTAACCATAACATGTAGCTCACAAGATCATTTAATACATCTCAACTTTTTTACCTAGCACATGCAAACATGATCATTTTATGATACATTAAAGGAAAAATAAAAGCTTTGCTCATGATAGCCAGAGATGGTGTCTCCTGGGACTGCAGAGTTTTGTAGGACACAGAGCTTTCATGCTAACCCCGGGAAAGCCCAGGGCAAACTGGGATGAGGTGGCCACCCTAGTGGGGCTGAGGGACTCTGGCTGCCCCAGGTGGCCACTAAGATTAGTGTTCCTGTAATGCATGGTTGCTCACTAGAAGGTTCGTTAAGAGAATTAAATTAGCCAATATACTTGTATCTATGCAACTCTACTCCTCTAGGCTCTGCCTGAGAAAATGCACAGATTCATACTTGGAGAAGTAGTTATCTACTTCAGCTCTCTGCTCAGCATTTTTCATTAGACATGATTGTTTGCCTCTGGAAGACACAAAGGTCATATCTCAAGAATAACAAAGGAAAAGGGAGATGAGGAGCCTTAACAGAGAATGGAGCATCCATTTCTGATCTGAACTGAGAGTGAGAAGGAGAAACTTGGGTAGAACAGAAATATTTTCTCTTGCCCCTTTAAGGAAGCTAGAGTAAGTAGAACTCAGCAGGCCTACATCTCTTTTCTAAAAATTTTTGATATTTGACTGAAGAGGTGGTAGATACTTCCTCTCTTTTAGCATGTATTATAGTCCAGGTCTCTGATTTTATTCACTAGATATTAGGCTTATCATCTCAACTGAGATAAGTTTCTTTTTTCCTCATGTTGAAAGCTGGGCCATGAGCAGAAATGATGAACCTCTTGGAGTCAGAACTGAAAACAGATCTTACCATGGCTTAAAACTCAACACTTTCTGCATCACACCATTGAACATCTCCCTAATGGCAATGTGTCTTATTAATATACTTTAGTTATTTCATGCTCACAACTGAGCAGGCTACAATAGAACTCTCTAATAAGCATTCTGATATAATAATTTCTAAGTTCCTCTAGCATTGAAATTGTATGGAGATTGTTGGACCAGATAATGTAAACACAGTAAAAATTTGACACAATATAAATATCAATAGATTTGAGTAGAGGAAAGACTTAGGAGGACTGTATAATTTCAAAGACAAGTCAGCACATTTTACACCAAGTGCAAAAGCATTTTTTATGATTAGAGGATGTAAAACATAAGGCCTTCTCTCTATGCATGTTGCATTTAGCTGAGAAATTAGTTGAGGGGATAATACTGGCATGTGAATTATAAGTGATCATTGAAAACAGGAAAGAAAAAACAGGTGGTCTTGTGGCTAAAATATACATGAATGATCTCTTGGTATTTAAGGTTCTACTTGACAGTGACTTGGACTTGGGAATTAGGCATCCGTTTTGATAGATGAATAGGCTGGTCTTGAGAGGTAATATTGGGACATCAGATCATCCAGTGCCAGATTGGGAAGGACCTTGAACATCAGCTGCGAAGCTTTGGGGTTTTGTTTCCTAACTACTTTTCTAACTCCAAATACTCAAAGGATGTGCTGGTTCACCAGAATCAGGGGAAATGCCAAATGCATCGTCCTCTTCCCTAGTATATTATGTTATCTGCATAGCTTGTCCTTAGAGAAAGTTTTAGACAATCAGGAGTCAGGGAGGGCATTTGAACATTTTTTTTTAAAAATTTGTATGAAGATTGAATTTGAAGTTGTATACAATATATACTGGAAACCAGGCAATTGGAAGACTTGAAATATTATGGATAAAAAGCATAAGGACTATTTTATGAGAAAATAAATGATGAGTTTTACTCAAGGCATATTTAGCTGGGTGAAAATATGAAGTGGATAGTCAAATATAATGTTGGATAGTCTTCTAGGAGTGAGGGACTAGATCATTAGTGAAAGTTTGAGACTGGTATATAGATTAGAGATTAAACACTGCACAAGTTGATTGCTAAATGGAAATGGCACAGATAGAATATAGAAACCTATGAAGAGTGACTAAGAAGAATGTTATTAATTCCTCATGGCAATGCATGCTACTACTTTTTTCCTTCTTTCAAATAACAGAATGTTAAAGTACAATCTCGTGTTAAGTGGTTGATCACTCCAGGATATCCTTGATTGATGTGTTCTGAGATCTTGTAAAGATCAGGAGTCATTCATCTTCTTTTTAAATTTAGAATTGAAATTCATGAACTGTAAGTCTGGTGTAAGAGTCTGATGTCTGGAATTCTAGCTAAACAGGTATTCAGCAGTATATCTATGGGCAGGTTTATTAACATCTATAAATTTTTTTCACTCATATGAGTGAATAATGACAATTTCCACCTCATTTCAGTGCTATGTGTATTCAGTGAATTAGTGTATGTAAGCATCTCACACAATATATAACATACAGAAAACAAATGTTCATTACATGCTAGCCATTAATAATCATTCAATGATTTCAAACAGGCTTCAAAATTTCTGTCTTTGAAGGCTTCTTTATAGTTTAGATTGTAAACATCCAGCTATTTTAATGAGAACTAAAGTGCTCACCTCCGTGAATACCCTTTGTAACATGAGTGGATTCAGATTGCTGACTGTGGTATGTCAGTTTCATACAGTCTAAGAAAAGCCAGTGAGGGTAACAGGACACACCCCAAATTAAAAAAAGCTTTGCTAGTCTACACTTGATGGGTTATTATAAATAAGTCTTTTGATCTATATTTAATTTCAGAGTCATTCAATAAATTAAATAATAACAAGCTGGTGAAGTTGGGCAAAGAAAATGAGGTCTTATCCTGGCATTAGTCATAAAGCCATGACTTGGTACCTGGCATAGATGCCTAGAGTGACACTGGTGAACAACTTCCTGAGGCTAATGATTTTATTATCCAGGGAAATTGCAGATAATCTAAATTTAAATATTTATTAAATATTTCAATTAACTTGGAAAATTAATAATACTGTCACAATTTCTCTTTACAATGGGAATACTCATCTTAATATTTTTATAGATTGAAAAACGTTCCTTTTTTGATATTTTTATGTTTTGTTTTCTATTGGATACAGTAGTTATTTTGCTGATTATCACTAAGAGTTTGACTTTTCCGCACACTTCCACATCTCTGCCATAGAGAGATTTATGTTTTTCTTGAAGTATACATCTTATGTTGGTTAACAAAAATTCTCAGTTCTATGTTCTTTAGTTATTAGAAAGTGACATATAATAGTCATGTTGTTGTCATTTGTAAATTTGTGTGTATAAAAAGATGCTTTTAATATTTTTTCCATATAACCGTGAAAGTGAAAGTGTTGGTTGCTTAGTTGTGTCTGACTCTTTGTGATCCCATGGATGGTAGCCCCAGAATCCTCTGTCCATGGAATTCTCCAGGCAAGAATACTGGACTGGGTTGCCATTCTCTTCTCCAGGGGATCTTTGAGACCCAGGGATTGAACCTGGGTCTTCCGCATTGCAGGCAGATTCTTTACCATCTCAGCCACCACAGCCAGTCATGTAATAGATAACAATATATTACTCAAAGGGCTAAGGTGAACCCAAGTGTTTAGTTCACTGCGGGGCTCGTCATCTGTGATTGCAGAATCTAGAGACCAAATTGTGTTAGCTCGTGCCTCTATGAAACCACGAATGGACAAAACAAAAGGCATTCAAGAGATTGCCTGTGCCAGTCTTTGTAGTGAGAGAGACATTTGAACTGTTGTCGCCTTGTGCCAGAAGATCTTCTGGCAAGGATATTTAGGTCAGTTCCAGAAAATAGTTCCTGGATGTTACTGTGAAAGGTCTCCTGGGATCTCTAGACTCAGGAATCATCTCCTACCTCCTTCCTGCATCTAATGCAAACTAGTTAATTTTGGTTAACCTCCTTTTTAGTTTCCACTTAATTCATTAGTTTTCTAATCTCTTACAGAGCTATATTCTTAGAAATTGTACTCCAGGTTTAAAATAATCTCCTAAATTACCCTTTATTGAAATTCAACTAGATTAAACATGAAGGGGAAATCTAGAGAAAACAGACGTTGAACAATTCAAATCACCATGTTTAATTTTAACTTTTCAACCTCTGTTACTTGAACAGGTAAAGGATGAGAGACATCTAGATAAAGTTACGCCATATTTTAGGATTTGTTTCTCTTTCTTGGTCTCTCTCCAAAGTAGTCAGAATAATGAACCTGCAAAAATCCATACATTCTAATTCATGAAACCTGTGAAGATACTGGGCTTCTCTGGTAACTCAGCTGGTGAAGAATCCATCTGCAATGCAGGAGACCCTGGTTTGATTCCTGGATCAGGAAGATCTGCTGGAGAAAGGATAGGCTACCCATTCCAGTATTCTTGGGCTTCTCTGGTGGTTCAGAAGGTAATGAATCACCCTGCAATGTGGAAGACCTGAGTTAGATCCCTGTGTTGGGAAGATCCCCTGGAGGAGGGCATGACAACCCACTCCAGTAATCTTGCCTGGAGAATCCCCATGGACAGAGAAGCCTCTTGGTCTACAGTCCATTGGGTGGCAAAGAGTCAGACACGACTGAGTGAATAAATACAGCATAGTAGCTAAGACAGTAAAGAATCTGTCTGCAAAGTAGGAGATCCAGGTTCAATCCCTGGGGCAGGAAGATCCCCTGGAGAAGGGAATGGCTACCCATGCCAGTATTCTTGCCTGGAGAATTCCTAACTTACTTGACAGAAGGAAATCTGTGATTGAATTAAGGATCTTAAAATGAGATTATCCTGAATTATCTGGGTGGAACCAGTGTAATTATAAAGTTCCTTTTAAGGGAAACAGAAGGGTTAGATTCAAAAGAGATGTGATGAGAAGAAAGGAAGCAGAGGTCAGAGTCATGTAAGGAAGGGGCCATAAGCTAAGGAATCAGGAGGCTTCAGCCTCTAGAAACTGGAAGAGGCGTGGAAATTGATTCTCCCCAAAAGCAAACAGTAGGATCACACTCTGCTGATACCTTGGTTTTAGAACTTTTGATCAAAACTGTAAAATAATGCATTTGTGTTATTTTAAGCCACTAAATGTATAGTAAAGGGCTTCCCAGGTGGCTGAGTGGTAAAGATCTGCCTGCCAAGGAGATGAAGGAGACACAGGTTCAACCCCTGGATTGGGAAGATCTCCTAGAGAAGGAAGTGGAAACCTACTGCAGTATTCTTGCCTAGGAAGTCCCATGCACAGAGGAACCTGGTGGGCTGCTCTACTGCAGTCCATGGAATTGTGATTGGGAAGATCTCCTAGAGAAGGAAGTGGAAACCTACTGCAGTATTCTTGCCTAGGAAGTCCCATGCACAGAGGAACCTGGTGGACTGCTCTGCTGCAGTCCATGGAATTGTGAAGCTGTTGCTGCTGCTAAGTTTCTTCAGTCATGTCCGACTCTGCAACCCTATAGACGGCAGCCCACCAGGCTCCTCTGTCCTTGGGATTCTCCAGGCAAGAATACTGGAGTGGGTTGCCATTTCCTTTTCCAATGCATGTATGCATGCTAAGTCACTTCAGTCATGTCTGAGTCTGTGCAACCCTATAGACAGCAACCCAGCAGGCTCCTCCATCCACAGGATTCTCTAGGCAAGAATACTGGAGTGGGTTGCCATTTCCTTCTCCAGGAATTGCAAAGGGTCAGACACAAGTTAGCAAATAAACAACACTACTACCACCAACAAAAAATTTGTAGTACTTTGTTATAGCAGCATATAGGAAGCTAGTACCCTGTCCCTCTGTTTTTTAAGATGGTCCAAATAATTATTAAACTTTATCACCAGAGTACTTTGCATCTTCTGGAACACCTGCTGTTGTTCTTTTCAGACTCCTGTCTTCTATCTTATCCAGAACTTCTGCAAATTTGTACTTCTGTAACAGAACCTCTTGTGCAAATGTACCACTATGACTGAGGATTGAGGTTGCTTTTGGTATCAGTCTAACAGAAGCTATTCATCCAGTATAGGCTAGGTGCTCAGTGCTGTGCTAAGTATTGTCTTAATCTACTGTATCCTTTTTTATCTAACAGATTGCAGTGTCTTTTGTAACCATGTGTTGAGTAATAAACTTGGAGAATGAAGTTACTTGCAACCTAAAAAATCAATTATTTTCTTGTTCATTAACTAGCATAGGAAAGGAATTTATTTTCCTAGCTGGAGAATTATAGTCTCACATGTAAATTATAAGACCAGTTTATTTGGTAAGGTATTATTCATAAAGTTATTTGCTTCCTTAATATATCAGGTGGACACTGAGTCAACATCTGAGATCTAGATGAAAACAAGTATTACAAGTGGAAGCAGCCTTTGTTCTGTCAGTCCAGCAGAGTCTCCAGAACTGTCACCCACAGAAGGGCCACTTTCACTAACAGTTATGTATGTGTGTTGTCAAATTTAAAGTATAGTTTCAAGTGGTCTGGATTGTTGTACACTACTTGGATTTGATTTTTCTTAGCAACCAATCCAATTGGCACTGAAGTACTAGAAACAATGATAACTGTGATTTTCAGACAGAAAAAAATTCAGGTAGCTCTAGTTTAGAATGGTTTCATCATAATATTTTACAAATTGGTGTTTTAAGTGGAGATACCAATATATCTACCTTTGGGTTTTTTGTACATCATGTACTATTGTTAAAATAATTTATTTAAAAATGGAAAAGAAAAATTTTACTTATTCAGAGATAGAGTAAATATTTTGTGTGTGTTTTTTGTCTCTGTATTTTTAAATAATCCATACCCATTTCATAATTTTGAGCTTCAAAAGTGGAATAAAAAGTCCAAATTCACAACCTTCTTTCTCAGTATCTCCTTTCCCACTTTTCAGGATTAGCCACTGTTTACAAATTATTGCATAGTCTTCTAGAAATGTATTTTTCTCTCCCTCCTCTCCCCCTCCTATATATAAAATAAGCTGAAATTATTTTGTGTAATATTTATGAGTCAAGTATTTTCACTTAAATGTGCTACCAACAATACATAATTATATGCATATATTTTCAATATTTCTGGGAGGGTGTGCATAAAAAGCTGTAATAAGTGTTAACTATGTGCCAGGTACTGCTGTTTTTAATCCCATTATGTCATTTAATTCTCACAACTGTATTAGGTAATTCCCATTATTGTCATTTTACAGATAAGGAAACTGAAGGGTAGATATTAAATCCAAGGCGCACAATGAGTAAATGACAGAACTGTATCCTAATTTTAGCCCTGTCTTATTTCAGAACTTAGAAATTGCAGACATTTTCTCATCAAATAAAAGGTTATCATCTTTAATGTAATATTGCATATCATTCAAATATAATGACACATAATTTAAGTAAATTTTATCATTAAATATTAAGTTATTTCTTTCTCATTGTTATAAATAATGTGCCTGAAAAATTATTTCACAAAGATAAGTTACTGGAACTATAATTACTGGATTACTAAATTGCCCTCAAGGAGGATTTTATTATTTTCTTCATGAACTGTTATATATTATTTATATTATAATTTTCTCTCTTGTCAATCTGAAAGGTCACAAGCATACCTCATTTTAAAAAAAATTTATTACCAGTGAAGTCAAACATTTTCTTGTTTCTTGCCATTTGCACTTTTTATTGTGTGATTTTTCTGATTTTTACTTTCCCTTTACCTTTCAGAGTAAACTGTCTTTTCTCTTAAAGTTTATGGGGATTATCTATATATTGAGAGTATTTTTGACTATATATCATAATATTTTCCAGCTTATAGTATTTTAAATAGTATTTATGATGTCATTTTGAATATATTTTGGTCTTATTTATCAACATTCTGATTTTTGTCTTTGGATAAAATTATAAAACTATTCCCTATATCAAAATTATAAAATGATTTTCTTCCAATCTTCTTAAACAACCATTTGTATCTTTAGTGTATATCAGTTTATTTGAATGTATGGTATGAGATGAAAGAAATTTTTCCCCAACTGTTTGTCTATAAATAACATTTATTGAAGAACACATTATTTTTTGCAGATATTTGACATTTGAATATTTATGCAAAATAATACATATTTTTAACCAAATCACTTTGGTTATTTCTAGACTTTCCATTTTCTATCAGTTTTAGGGCTAATTCCACAGCTTCTTAAATTAAGTATAGGCAATTATGCAAGAAAAAATGTAGCTTAAAGATTAGAAATTAAGAACTAAAATTATCTGTTGAGGGAATGATTATGTAGAAAAGCCTAAGGTGTCTACTAAATTACTGGAACAGTTATCAAGGTAGTAGAGATTAAAGGTTAATATATCCATAGTCATCTTTATATGCTATAAGCAAACTATTAAAAATGAAAGTTTTAAAATGTCATCAAATTGTGTCAAAACATATACATAGGAATATAAAATTTAAATGATATGCATGACTTGTGGCCAAAAAATTTCTAACATGGTTAAGAGAAGGTAAATAAATTGACATGTCATGTTCATGAATTGGAAACTACAAAACTGTAAAAAAAAGTCAGTGTTCTCCAATCTGATTCTGCTTCAACTTCAGTTATAATCCCAGGAATCTAACTTTTAAAAAAAGAAATTGACAAATGATTCTAAAATTTACAGATAAATGTGAAGCAGTTGATAGTCAAAGCAGTCTTAACAAAGAACAAGTTTAAGCATATATGGTACTTGTATTCAAGATATAGTAGAAAGCTGTAATAATTAAACAATGGGAACTGGCATAAAAATGAAAAATAAATCGATGGAATGCATAGGGTCCAGAAATACACCCACATAAATGTGCTTGTCTGATTTTCAACAAAGGAGACAAAGTAGTCCAATAGGGGAAAAAAGTCTTTTCAACAAATGGTGCTGAAACAATTGATTATCCATATAGGGGGTCATGGAACTTCAACTTCTAACTCATGCCTTACAAAAGTTTTAAAAATGTCATATACTGAAACATTAAAAATTTAAAGAAAAAGCTTTTAGATGGAGTCATGGAAGAATATATTTATTTCTTTAGGTCACAGAAAGGGATAACTATTTAAGAAGTTAAGACATTAAAGTGAAGTGAAGTGAAAGTTGTTCAGTTGTTTCATGGACTATATAGTCCATGGAATTCTCTAGACCAGAATACTGGAGTGGGTAGCCTTTCCCTTCTTCAGAGGATCTTCCCAACCCAGGGATCGAAGCCAGGTCTCCTGCATTGCAGACAGATTCTTAACCAGCTGAGCTACAAAGGAAGCCCAATTAGTCTTCAACAAAATTCTGCTCATGAAATGATACCATTAAGAAAATAGGAAGATGCCCTGGAGGGGGAAATGGCAAACCACTCCAGTATTCTTGCATGAAGAGTCCCATGGACGGAGTAGCCTGGTTGGGCATGGTCCATGGGGTTGCAAAGAGTCGGACAAAACTGAAATGACTTAGCATGCATCTTCATGATATACATATTATATGTGCATATACATTACATAGGTATATAACAGTGTATGTATCATTTCATTTACTTTTAAAATATCTCTGTGTGTGGCATACATTGGTACAAATAAGGTAAAAAAATATAAAAAGTTAAAATGATACTTGGAAAGATTAGATTGTGAATGATGGTTAAAAAATTGATTTTCCTCTGCTACTATACAATTATATTTTTAAAACAAAAGGTGGTGGAACTTAGTAGGTATTGAGACCAAGAGTTTGAATTTTATACCAGAAATGCTTGCTCCAGTTTCCTGTTTAGAGATCCACACAAATAAAAAATTTTTTAAAGAAAAAAAAATAGACAAGCCATGTTTTAGGAGGAATCACACGTTTGACACATCTGACAAAGGACTGCATCCAGGTGATACAAAGAAATCCTACAACTTGATACTAGTAAGTTAACCCAATAAAAAATGAGAAAAATATTTCAACAAATACTTAACAAAAGAACATATAGGGATAGTCTATATACACATGGAAAAATGGGCAACATCATTAGCCTCATTGGCCTTCAGGTCACCTGTGAATCTAATGTTAATTTAGAAGAAGGGTAAGCATGATAGATCCTGATGATAGATTGAAGGCCCATCTTGATAGGTTACTTGGAGAATTTCCTTGCCATTTGTTTTGATGTTATTCCTATCAAAGAAGTGGAATCTGACAGATACCATCAAAGACTGTAGGCATTACTTACATTTTTTTTTCCATATAGATAAAAATTGTCCTTTTAAAATAGCCTAATCTGAGAGAATGTTTGTCTGGGTAAGATAAACAGTTGGTCCTTGAACATCAGACGTTTGTACTATTTGGGACCATTTATACACAGGTATTTTTCAGTAGTAAATATTTCAGTACTCTAGGGATGGCAGTTGGTTGAATCTGCATATATGAAAGACCCCTGGATGTGCAGGGCCAGCTATAAATTATATACAGATTAATTCCCATCTTGTTCAAGGGTGAACTGTATTTGGTGGACTAATTCACAAGCTTATTTTGTTGAAATGCCTCTGATTAATAAGCTTAAATTTCTCTTGGTCATTTTGATTTTACACGCTAATGGAATTATGAACAACATTTTAGAATCCACCCTAAGAATGGGATTTTTCTCTAGGTAGAAAAACTATTGTGTTTTTTTTTTTCTTTTGTTCTTCAGTATTTTAGCATTACTAGCCATCTTACTAAGCTCTCCTATCAATTCCAATAATTATTCAATTGACTTCTGGTGTTTCCAGAAGCATTCTCTGTAAATAATGGCATTCATTGCATTTAAAAAACTCAGTACACTTAACATGACCTGAAAGTGTCCTAGGCTGCCTCCCTAGACTCATCTCATGCCTCTCCTTCCTTCCTTCACCCCTCCACTCACTGTTATGGCCTGTTTTGTTTCCTCAAATATGACAGTTCCACTTTCCAGCGTGAGGGCTTTAAACTTGATATTCGCAATTGCCAGAACTGCTCTTTGTGCACTTTTCACCTCTCCTCGCCAACTCCTGTCTGTAACTTAGATCTCTGTATGAGACCCTTCTTCCAAGACACTTTCCCTGGCCCTAGAGTTTATATTGGGTACCCCTGCTCTCTCACATAATGGCCAGGACTTTTCCCTCAGGGAGCATTTCACAGTTTGTGTGAAACCGTATCCTCTTTGTGATGATGTGTTTGATAGCTATCTGCTTTCCCACAATGCTGTAAGTGTCATATCAGCAAGAAGGATACCTTTTTTTGTCAATCACTATATTCCTACATCTAGCACAGAGTGTACGATACAGTAGGAGTGCCATAAATACTTCCTAAAAAATTGAATGCTATCAAAATGAGTTCCTGTTTTTTTCAGATAAGACCCTGCTGTCACCTGTTTAGGAGGAAGGAAGAAAAGCTTGTCTCTATCATGATATTCATGTCTGATAGTGACTAAATAGGCTTCCACGTGAGAGGCATTTGTATTTGAGAAGTACACATGTTAATGAAATAGAGATTTTGGCTAATGATAGAATTCTCAGACATAAAACTCCCGGGTGCTTAGAGGAGAAAAAAAATGAGAAAAGCAATCATTTAACTCAGAGTTGCACAGGTGACTGTCTATTTCAAGTTCCACATTTGACAAAAGACAAGATCTCCTAAAATATAAATGGTATGGAGGGAATATAAATGTAGAAAAGGAAATGATCTATACAAACAAAGTGCATTTCAAACAAAGGCTATTATAATTATATATGGTGCTGTGAGACCTTTGTAAGATTGAAAACATTGGAAACAGTTTTTCATTGCCCTTTTCCCTAAAATGGCTAATTTTTCACAGAGAGAGAGCAATTTCACTTGAACAAGTTACAGGATTTTGTCTGTGATAATGTGTAACCTGGACTTGAAGCTCGTTGGATCTTAGGTAAGCAATGGTGCTCAAAAGGAGTGGTACCCTGCTGGAGAGAGCTCTGCAATGAGTACTCCTCAGACGACCCCTTTATACTAGACTTTTTTTTTTTTTTTCCTGACAGCAAAGATACCTCCTTCAGTAATCCCCATACTTTCACAAATACCTAATGAGTAAATTGGCTTAGCCTTACAGATGATACTCGATACTCCGATGTCTGGAGGTAAAAGCCCCTGTTTCAGTTAGAGTCTGAACAGGAAGATGGCATTGAAAAACAGAACTGAGGAGGTTTGCTTACAAAGGCACAAAGTTCAAAAGTGCGGATAGGGGAAGCCCACAAGGATGGGAATATGCATGATATACAGTAAAACAAACCCACTTTAAGTGTGTAATTCAGTGACTTTTGTCAAATGGACACCTGCTCATTTAAACAGCAAACAAAAATTCTAATATTTCTGTTGCAAAACATTCTCTCTTGTCCCTTTATACGCAATCTCTAATCCTAGCCTATGGGCAGTCACTGAGCAACTTTGTCACTATAGGTTAACTGTACCTGTTCTTGAATTATATAAGTGCAGTAATACAGTAAGTACTTGTTGACCTCAGATTCTTTAGCTCCTAAGTGGTTGATTATATTAATAGACATTTGTTTCTTTGGCTATGTATTGTTCTACTGTATGAATATACCACAGATTATTGGTTTTCAACTGGAACATACCAAGAATGTTTGGAGGTTTGGGGATCTTTTTTTGCCATTTTTATTAAATTCTCTATTATAACTATCCTTGTACAAGTTTTATTTTTTTCCATCATTTTATATATTTTAAAATTTTATGTGTAGGGTATTTTATGTCCTATCTAAGAAATATTTTACCACTTTGAAATTATCAAGATTTTCTTCTGCAGTGTCCTTTAGAAATTTTGTAGCTTTAGCTTTTACGTTGATGCCTGTGATCCATTTATAGTTAATTTTTATGTATATTATAAAGGTAAGAGATAAAATTTACTATATATGAAGATATAGTTGTTCTAAGATCATTTATTGAAAATACTGTATCCGAGGAATTTTCTTGGTGATTTTGCTGAGAATGAGTTGGTCTTATATGGGTGAATCAATTTCTGGACTCTCTATTCTGACCACTGATCTATTGATACTTGTATTTTTTTTTAATGCCAGTATCATACCATTATAACTGCTTCAGCTATCTAGTAAGCCTTGAAAACCAGTAGTGTATTTTTTCAATTTTGTCTTATTTTTTCAATATTTTTTCATTTAGTATAGTTCCTGCCAATTTAAATTTTTATAAATTCTTCAAAAAAAATTGCCAGGATTATAACTGATAACACATTAAATCTCTTGCCCAATTGCTGTTTGGTTGTCATCTTAAAATAATGAATGTTCTGATCAAAGAACATAAAATGTCTCTCCATTTATTTAGGTTTTCTTCAGTTTATCTTGACACTTATTTTTGTACAGTTTTTGCAAGTGTTTGCCAAATTCATCTCTTAAATATTTCATGGTTTTGAGTGCTGCTATAAATTATACTTTAAAATTTTTACTTTCAAAAAAAAATTTTTTTTACTTTCCATTTTTTGTTTCTCAGAATTAGAGGTAGAATTTATTTTTGTAATACTAATCTTATATTCTGCAACCTTGCCAAAATCACTAATTAGGTTTCATTTTTGCAGCTTGCTTAGGATGATCTGTGTATACAAGCCTGTTTTCTGCATATACAGTTTTATTACTTCCTTTCTAAAATGGATTTTGTTTGTTCTTCTCGCCATAATGCAATGACTAGGATGTGCGGTACAGTGCTAGGTAGTCGTGACAGAATCAACATCCTCCTCTTGTTCTCAGTCTTGAGGGGAGGCATTCTTGCTTTCACCATTAAACATGTGAACAGTAGGTTTCTCACAATTGCCCATTATTAAGTTCTTTTCTAGTCTAAGAGCTTTTAATTGCTAAATGTATGTTAAATTTTGTCAAATGCCTCTTCCAAAGTCCTGCACTAAAATAAGGTGAGTAAACCTCCATTCTTACTGCTTTTTGAGAAGCAGTATTTCACCACAGTGTCAAATGTGTGTCAGAAGAGACACGTGGCTTCAGTGACATTGAGTGGAGTATCTTTGAGGGTCAGTTTAGACACAGTGGCTGAGTCAATGTGTATGTGTGTATGCATACATCTAGATGTTATTACTTCCTATTGGTTCCTATGATTTCATGTTCTTAATGTCACGTTACATGGGTCTTGATACTTTTTAATATTCTCTTTCATACTTATTCAAAATGTTATTAAAATTACTAGTAAGAGCAATACAGTAACACTTACCAGAACTTCACCCTATTTTCTAGAGATAATTTGAGGTGAAGTTGTTACATAGAGAATGGTTAAATACTGTCTCTATTTCTGTGACTTTATTTTAGATATTTAGGTTGTCATATTTAAAAAAATAAATGATAGAGTAGAAAATAAATGTAAAACAAAACAATTTGCTTTTATACAAATTACAGTTTCTCCAGAAATAGGAGTATTCCTATAAATAGTAAGCTGCCTCATTTACACAATCAACTCTCACTTATTTATGGAGAGATTACTCATGGCTTAATCTTTTATATTTAATCTTTTACTGTCAATTTTTAATCATACCTTTGTCCTTTTAATTCATGCCAAATTCAACAGGTTTGGTTCAGGTGTGATATAATCATTGTGGTGTTGACTCTGACATAGTATAACGTGAAGAGATAAAACTAAAATGCTAAGATTAAAGCCAACTTGCACTTAAAATAACTGAAAATATATAAATAGCGTATGATTATGTTTTAGTCGAAGATTCTTAAGGTAAATAAAATGAAGCCTGGATCATACCTCAATTCCATAATTATTTTTTGACTTTGCTCTCAAGAAGTTAATATTAACTATTTAAGTAAAAGTGAAAGTGAAGTCGCTCAGTCATCTCTGACTCTTTGCGACCCCATGGACTGTAGCCTACCAGGCTCCTCCGTCCATGGGATTTTCCAGGCAAGAGTATTATTTAAGGGAGATATACAGAAAAGTAATTACAACAATCAATAAGAATTTTAGTGGAAGTGAACTAAGGAAAAGGGGAGAAGAAGGATACATAAGGAAAGTGGTAAAAACTCTGACCTCCTGAGCTAAGTCTAGAGAAACGAATAGGGATTTCCAGTTACGATTCAGATCAGTTCAGTTCAGTCGCTCAGTGGTGTCCAACTCTTTGCGACCCCATGAATTGCAGCATGCTAGGCCTCGCTGTTCATCAACAAAATCCGGAGTTCACTCAAACTCATGTCCATCGAGTCAGCGATGCCATTCAGCCATCTCATCCTCTGTCGTCCCCTTCTCCTCCTGTCCCCAAAACCTCCCAGCATCAGAGTCTTTTCCAATGAGTCAACTCTTTGCATCAGGTGGCCAAAGTATTGGAGATTCAGCTTCAGCATTAGTCTTTCCAGTGAACACACAGGACTGATCTCCTTTAGAATGGACTGGTTGGATCTCCTTGCAGTCCAAGGGACTCTCAAGAGTCTTCTCCAACACCACAGTTCAAAAGCGTCAATTCTTTGGCGCTCAGCTTTCTTTACAGTCCGACTCTCACATCCATACATGACTACTGGAAAAACCATAGCCTTGACTAGACAGACCTTTGTTGGCAAAGTAATGTCTCTGCTTTTCAATATGCTACCTAAGTTGGTCATAACTTTTTTTCCAAGGAGTAAGCGTCTTTTAATTTCATGGCTACAGTCACCATCTACAGTGATTTTGGAGCCCCCCAAACTAAAGTTTGACACTGTTTCCACTGTTTCCCCATCTATTTCCCATGAAGTGTTGGGACCAGATGCCATGAACTTCGTTTTCTGAATGTTGAGCTTTAAGCCAACTTTTTCACTCTCCTCTTTCACTTTTATCAAGAGGTTCTTTAATTCTTCTTCACTTTCTGCCATAAGGGTGGTGTCATCTGCATATCTGAGGTTATTGATATTTCTCCCGGCAATCTTGATTCCAGCTTGTGCTTCTTCCAGCCCAGCATTTCTCATGATGTACTCTACATATAAATTAAATAAGCAGGGTGACAGTATACAGCCTTGATGTAATCCTTTTCCTATTTGGAACCAGTCTGTTGTTCCATGTCCAGTTCAAACTGTTGTTTCCTGACCTGCATATAGGTTTCTCAAGAAACAGGTCAGGTGGTCTGGTATTCCCATCTCTTTCAGAATTTTCCACAGTTGATTGTGATCCACACAGTTAAAGGCTTTGGCATAGTCAGTAAAGCAGAAATAGATGTTTTTCTGGAACTCTCTTGCCTTTTCCATGATCCAGCGGATGTTGGCCATTTGATCTCTGGTTCCTCTGCCTTTTCTAAAACCAGCTTGAACATCTGGAAGTTTGTGGTTCACATATTGCTGAAGCCTGGCTTGGAGAATTTTGAGCATTACTTTACTAGCATGTGAGAGAGTGCAATTGTGCAGTAGTTTGAGCATTCCTTGGCATTGCCTTTCTTTGGGATTGGAATGAAACCTGACCTTTTCCAGTCCTGTGGCCACTGCTGAGTTTTCCAAATTTGCTGGCATATTGAGTGTAGCACTTTCACAGAATCATCTTTCAGGATTTGAAATAGCTCAGCTGGAATTCCATCATCTCCACTAGCTTTGTTCATAGTGATGTTTTCTAAGGCCCACTTGACTTCACATTCCAGGATGTCTGGCTCTAGGTGAGTGATCACACCATCGTGATTATCTGGGTCATGAAGATCTTTTTTGTACAGTTCTCCTGTGTATTCTTGCCACCTCTTCTTAATATCTTCTGCTTCTGTTAGGTCCATACCATTTCTGTCCTTTATCGAGCCCATCTTTGCATGAAATGTTCCCTTGGTATCTCTAATTTTCTTGAAGAGATCTCTAGTCTTTCCCATTCTGTTCTTTTCCTCTCTTTCTTTGCACTTAAGACTAGACAGAGGTATATGTTTTCACTGCCAGAAACACTCAAAAGAAATGAGGTTTAAACAAAGACAAGGAGTCTGGGAAACATCAAGAATTTCAGTATGGAGAAAATCAGGGTAAGGTGGAACTTGCACAAAGGCAAGGAAAAGATAAAGGCACAGTCCACATTATGAAGGATCGCATAGTATATTGAAGTTCATGGTATTTTACAGGACGTTTTTGAAACTCCTGTGAGATTTCAATCAGAAGCATTGACAAAGTACATCCAGCTTTTAGGGAAATCAATCTAGTATACTGCAGAAAATATATTGTTGATTTGTGAGAATGAAGGAGGGAGGCCAGCTAGAAAACTGTAAAAATCAGGGTTAAAAAAATACAAGCTCTAAAGAAACAAAACAGTGGTAATGAAGAGAAGAGCATATATTCTGTAGTTATATAGGTGGTAAAATTTAAAGGACTTGGGGCTAATTAAATATGTTGGAGGCCTATGGCATTGAAAGGGAGGAGAACAAACCTTGATTTAAATTGCATGTAAATTTGTGTAGAAAGGAAGAGAACTATTAACATATGTTAGGAAGGGTATCAGCCCCTAAAGTTACAATCAAATACCTTGAACTTAGTATATCACTCAGGGATCCACTCCCAATAAGTACTCCCGGAGAAGGGGGAAGAACCACTGGAATTAAACAAAGACTCCACTCTGCCAAAGAGCCAGAGGAAAGAATACCCTTGCAGATGACCCTCAGAGAAGCTCGGCAACCCCCCAGTGATAGGGGAGGATGGTAATTATCACCAAGCTCCTGTTACCTATTACTATCAGCCCTTTTCATCAACTAATATACTGAACTGGCAAAAACACACCCCCTCTTACTCGGTGGAACCCCAGGGCGTGACTAGGCTAATGGAGACTATTTTCCGCACTCATTGACCAACCTGGGACGATATAATGCAATTACTAGCATCTCTGTTTGCCTGGAAAATCCCGTGGATGGAGGAGCCTGGTGGGCTGCAGTCCATGGGGTCGCTAAGAGTCGGACACAACTGAACGAATTCACTTTCACTTTTCATTTTCATGCATTAGAGAAGGAAATAGCAACCCACTCCAGTGTTCTTGCCTGGAGAATCCCAGGGATGGTGGAGCCTGGTGGGCTGCCGTCTACGGGGTCACACAGAGTTGGACACGACTGAAGTGACTTAGCAGCAGGGATAATAGGTATGTGAAAATTTAAATACAAAGGTCTTTATAATGGTGAAGGCAGCTAGGCATCTGCAGAAGTCAGCTGTATCTCATTTTACAGTGCCTGGAGGACGTATAGTCCCCTGTTACTAACATGTCCTGTGAGATTAATGTTATCACTCACATCTGAAAGGATCTCTCAGAGAGATTATCTACCCAAAGTTACTAAGTAGCAGAACTAAAATTTGAAACTGAGTGTGCTGAAATCCATGTAATTTCCAGGATTTTAAGAGAAAATGTTATCAGAATTCAGTGGAGGGAGAAAATAACAATTGTATTGAGCTTATGATGTTAGGATGAAAGAATGCCTTGAGATCATCTGGTTTCTGATTCTGTCCTCCAGCATTTTCCTTGAGTATAATCCATCACCCCAAACTAGATCTAGAATTTTCCCAAGAAGTCAGTGATACAAACCTTTGTCCTTAAAGGTTATCTTTATTAAAAAAAAAAAGAAAGAAATTCATGCAACAGCATGATGTACATCATGTTTTACAAGCTTGTCATATGTATCAGTTATGAGGGACATTATTAACTATTGTAATTTTTACATTGTTATCAACAGCATGCCCCATTCACTTTCAGAAGAGTTTGCCAGTTAAGGTGAACTTAGATAGGGAAGCTCAGTTCCTATAGTAACTGGATCACTGTATCCAAATTCATTTGAAACTGATCTTTTCTAAAACATACTTTTTATTAAATTACTGAGGGCATCTAACTTTCTCACAACTTTTTGTTAAATTACTGAGGACATCTACTTTCTCACACTGTGTAATATAAAACACTGAGTTGATAGTCAAAAGATTAGTTGTAAAGCATGAAACTAGAGCAAAGTGGGGTGGGTGGCTAGACTCTGCTGTCCAATATGGTAGCCCCTTACCACAAACCAACATCAAGTGCTTGAAATATAGCTAGTACAAATTGAAATGTGCTGTAAGTATAAAATACATACTGGATTGTAAATAATTTACAGGATATAAAATGCAAAATATCTTAATTTTTTATTGATTACATGTAAAAATAAAAATTTGAATATATTAGTCTAATAAAACACATTTCACTTTATTTAGTATAACTACTGCATTATCTTTCTTTTGGATGATACTGAGGTCTAGAGACAGCATCATTACCTTATGTAAAGCCTGGTGCATTATCTCTCCTCTGCCAAGTTGGAGTGAGATTTTGTTGATTTCTATGGGTATATTGTAGGTATTCTAGGAATCAGCAAACTAAAATGGACTGGAATGGGTGAATTTAACTTAGATGATGATTATATCTACTACTGTGGGCAGGAATCCCTTAGAAGATATGGAGTAGCCATCATGGTCAACAGAAGAGTCTGAAGTGCAGTAATTGGATGCAATCTCAAAAACGACAGAATGATCTCTGTTCGTTCCCAAGGCAAACCATTCAATATCATGGTAATCCAAGCCTATGCCCCAACCAGTAACGCTGAAGAAGCTGAAGTTGAACGGTTCTATGAAGACATACAAGACCTTTTAGAACTAACACCCAAAAGAGATGTCCTTTTCATTACAGGGGACTGGAATGCAAAAGTAGGAAGTCAAGAAACACCTGGAGTAACAGGCAAATTTGGCCTTGGAATGCAGAATGAAGCAGGGCAAAGGCTAATAGAGTTCTACCAAGAGAATGCACTGGTCATAGCAAACACCCTCTTCCAACAACAGAAGAGAAGACTCTACACATGGACGTCACCAAATGGTCAACACCAAAATAGATTGACTAGATTCTTTGCAGCCAAAGATGGAGAAGCTCTATACAGTCAGCAAAAACAAGACTGGGAGCTGGTGTGGCTCAGATCATGAACTCCTTATTTCCAAATTCAGACAGAAATTGAAGAAAGTGGGGGAAAATCACTAGACCATTCAGGAATGACCTGAATCAAATCCCTTATGATTATACAGTAGAACTGAGAAATAGATTTAAGGGACTAGATCTGATAGACAGAGTGCCTGATGAACTATGGACAGAGGTTTGCGACATTGTACAGGAGACAGGGATCAAGAACATCCCCATGGAAAAGAAATGCAAAAAAGCAAAATGGCTGTCTGAGGAGGCCTTACAAATAGCTGTGAAAAAAAGCAAAAAGCAAAGGAGAAAACAAAAGATATAAGCATCTGAGTGCAGAGTTCCAAAGAATAGCAAGGAGAGATAAGAAAGCCTTCCTCAGCAATCAATGCAAAGAAATAGAGGAAAAGAACAGAATGGGAAAGACTAGAGATCTCTTCAAAAAATTAGAGATACCAAGAGACATTTCATGCAAAGATGGGCTCGATAAAGGACAGAAACGGTATGGACCTAACAGAAGCAGAAGATATTAAGAAGAGGTGGCAAGAATACACAGGAGAACTGTACAAAAAAGAGCTTCATGACCAAGATATTCACAATGGTGTGATCACTCACCTAGAGCCAGACATCCTGGAATGTGAAGTCAAAAGGGCCTTAGAAAGCATCACTACAAACAAAGCTAGTGGAGGTGATGGAATTCCAGTTGAGCTCTTTCAAATCCTGAAAGATGATGCTATGAAAGTGCTGCACCCAATATGTCAACAAATGTGGAAAACTCAGCAGTGGCCACAGGACTGGAAAAGGTCAGGTTTCATTCCAATCCCAAAGAAAGGCAATGCCAAGGAATGCTCAAACTACCACACAATTGCACTCATCTCACATGCTAGTAAAGTAATGCTCAAAATTCTCCAAGCCAGGCTTCAGCAATATGTGAACCACAAACTTCCAGATGTTCAAGCTGGTTTTAGAAAAGGCAGAGGAACCAGAGATCAAATGGCCAACATCCGCTGGATCATGGAAAAGGCAAGAGAGTTCCAGAAAAACATCTATTTCTGCTTTACTGACTATGCCAAAGCCTTTAACTGTGTGGATCACAATCAACTGTGGAAAATTCTGAAAGAGATGGGAATACCAGACCACCTGACCTGCCTCTTGAGAAAAATATATGCAGGTCAGGAAGCAATAGTTAGAACTGGACATGAAACAACAGACTGTTTCCAAATAGGAAAAGGATTACGTCAAGGCTGTATATTGTCACCCTGCTTATTTAACTTATATGTAGAGTACATCATGAGAAATGCTGGCCTGGAAGAAGCACAAGGTGGAATTAAGATTGCCAGGAGAAATATCAATAACCTCAGATATGCAGATGACACCATCCTTATGGCAGAAAGTGAAGAGGAACTAAAAAGCCTCTTGATGAAAGTGAAACAGGAGAGTGAAAAAGTTGGCTTAAAGCTCAACATTCAGAAAACGAAGATCATGGCATCTGGTCCCATCACTTCATGGGAAATAGATGGGGAAACAGTGTCAGACTTTATTTTGGGGGGCTCCAAAATCACTGTAGATGGGTGATTGCAGCCATGAAATTAATAGACACTTACTACTTGGAAGGAAAGTTATGACCAACCTAGATAGCATATTGAAAAAGCAGAGACATTACTTTGCCAACAAAGGTCTGTCTAGTCAAGGCTATGGTTTTTCAAGTGGTCATGTATGGATGTGAGATTTGGACTGTGAAGAAAGCTGAGTGCCAAAGAATTGATGCTTTTGAACTGTGGTGTTGGAGAAGACTCTTGAGAGTCCCTTGGACTGCAAAGAGATCCAACCAGTCCATTCTAAAGGAGATCAGTCCTGGGTGTTCATTGGAAGGACTGATGCTGATGCTGAAACTCCAATACTTTGGCCACCTGATGCGAAGATTTGACTCACTGGAAAAGACCCTGATGCTGGGAGGTACTGCGGGCAGGAGGTGAAGGGGACAACAGAGGATGAGATGGCTAGATGGCCTCACCGACTTGGACATAGTTTGAGTCAACTCCGGGATTTGGTGATGGACAGGGAGGCCTGGCGTGCTATGATTCATGGGGTTGCAAAGAGTCAGACACGATTGAGTGACTGAACTGAACTGATGGGTATATAAGTGTTGGTTGCAGTCCTACCTTGCTAGTCATCCCTCTTTATTTCATCCTCTATTTACGTGTTAAAACAACAATTAATTTAATTGTAGAAAGAACTGTCTAGTGCCTAGTAACCCCCATGCAGAACTTATAGTTAAAAGCTTAATTAGGCTTTAATTAAGTGCTCAATTGCTCAATCTTTGATGCCCAACTGCTGTCATAACAGCAAAGATTAACATTTATATTTATAAAAGGGCTATTATAAGAGCTAAAATATAACAAGTCATGTGTTTAATCCTCACAGAAACCCTGTAAGAGAAGTACTGTGAGTAATGTAATTTTACAGATGAGCAAAATGTGCCACAGTGAAGTTAAACATGCTGCCCAGGCTTAACAGGTAATGTGTCAGAATCAGAGATTTGAATCCAGGAAGCCTGACTTCAGAATCTGGTTTCTTTCTTCAGCATCAGTAGCCCAAGACACAGTTGACTGGAATGGATTAGCTCCTTTAATATCTCCAGCATTCTGTTAATCTAGGACTCAGTCTTTCCCGAGTTCTGTTTGTCCAAAGCACTAACGAGCCAACAGGGTACATGTGGGAATCATGGCACCAGCCTTCCAGAACCACACAATTCAGAAGCTGTTATTTCCTCTGAAGTAAATTCATTTCTTTATCAAAAGTATATTCTCCTCTTATTTTTTCTAGTCACAACCAATTTCTTGTACATGTAGGTAAAGCAAACGAGAGTTTCACTAAGATTCTAAATAGCCAAAGTTCACAGACTGTTACTCTCCGTTGATTTAGAGGAATCCTCACATGAGGTTAAATTTTGCTTTTACCAAATGTTGCAAAATCCTTTTGTCAGGCTCAAGCCTACTGACCCCACATGTTTCTACTTGCACTTCCCAAGTCTGTGATTCCAGGAGCAATGAGAAGCAAAATGATGTACACCTTTATTTCTGCTCACTTCCTCAGTTCCCCAGGCCTTGGCTAATCTTCATGACTCCCATGGGGCCAAAATATTTCCTTTGCATCACTTATTTTCTTGCTGCAGCTGAAAATAACTTACCATGGACAAAGAAACTATTGATTAGTCCTGGATGAGAAACAGACTAAAGAGTGAAAATTTGGAAACAACCACAAGAGGAACAGAACCCATGAAAGCCAATCAAGCATCAGTGAGGTGAGGTGAGGTGAGGTGAAGTCGCTCAGTCGTGTTCAACTCTTTGCGACCCCGTGGACTGTAACCTACTAGGCTTCTCCGTCCATGGGATTCTCCAGGCAAGAATAATGGAGTGGATTGCCATTTCCTTCTCCAGGGGATCTTCCCGACCCAGGGATTGAACCCGGGTCTCCCGCATTGGAGGCAGATGCTTTAATATCTTATTTGCCCCTAAAGTATTCATAAAAACAGTAAACCAAAATCCATGGTTTTGAGATGAGTATCTCCTGATGCTGAAAGAATCTTCTTTGCTTAGAGCCTGCTTCTCTCAGTAAAACACTTCACCTCTCAAATGCTAGTTCATCAACTAAGCTCCTTTATGTTGTTTAAAATTATATTCAATGGCGTAATTACCAGTAGGGCTTCCCAGGTGGTTGAGTGGTAAAGAATCTGTCTGCCAAGCAGAAGATGCAGATTCAATCCTGGGTTGGGGAGAACCCCTGGAGAAGGAAATGGCAACCCACTCCAGTATTCTTGCCTGGAAAACCCCATGGACAGTGGAACTTGGCGGGCTACAGTTCATGGAGTCACAAAAAGTTGGGCACAGCTTAGTGACTAAAGCAACAATAAATGACCAGTAATCTTTGAAATTCCATCACTCTGTAAGCTTTTTTTTTATGTTGAATTCCAAGTTGCCAGTACAAACAACATTTCTTAGTATATGGACGAGTGTTTGATACCTTAATGTAGGGTTTTCTCGTAAATCTGGTATAGAGCACATAGCTTAGACCAGAGATAGAAGTGAATCTCAACATTCCTGCTAAGTCTGAATATAAATATTGGAGAATCATACCATTATTTTATTGGCTTTGGCAGACAGCCAACTTGGGTGTTAATTGAAGAGAGAGTGGTAAAAAACAGCAGGGTAGGATGTAAGCCTACCAAACCACCAACTTTCAAGGAGAAGAAATCTAGGGGAAAGTAAGAGAGAAGAAAAAGGAGAGTAAGATCATTACCTTAATGTATAAACAGGACATGGCAGTCATATTTTATTGCACAATGATCCTAGGCTATTATAGCTGACCTGACATTTAGGACTTGACCAATTAAAATTCTTTGCTTGTCAAGAAATGAGGATGTGTTTGAACAGGGAGGCTGTCAGAAGAGAAGAGGCACCTGTCCCCCAAAACCCTGTTGTTGTCCAAGAGCTCTTACCATTCCCAAGGAGATAAATAGAACTGAGAGTAAGCATTTAGAAAAATGTTAAAGTGATTTACCAACATTCAGATCCATGACCAGGGGCCCATCTGAGTAAATAGGGGTATGAAGCATTTAGTGCAAACTGCATACTAGTTAGGAGTAGGAAGACCAGAGAGTGGTTTATCATGGATAGGATTTTTAAAAACTAAATCTTTCCATCACAATAGTTTGCCTAAGAATTAGGCAAACTTCTTTGCCTTCTGCAGTAGCACAGAACATATTTTTAGTGCCTAAAATAATGTCTGCCATATTTAGGGTTTCTCTTCCTCTACCCCTTAGACAAACTGCCCTTTACTCAGTGTAGGTGTTTGCTCTTCATTTCACTTGAAAGTTGAAAGTTAAGTCGCTCAGTTGTGTCCGACTCTTTGCAACCCCGTGGACTGTTGCCCACCAGGCTCCTCCATCCATGGGATTCTCCAGGCAAGAATACTGGAGTGGATTGCCATTATGTTTTTGTAATAGCCTTCAGTTAAACCTCATAGAATCATAGATTTTAACATCCTGAAAAGAATCATAAGGGGCAGACAGTCCGACATCCTTTTTTAGCCAGAGTCTTCAAACTGTAGATTTTTTTTCTCTTTACAGTAAATAGAACTTCAGAGTAAATAGAACTTCACAGTAGGTGTTTCTCATGATGTATAACAATGTATTTCCCACTTTTTAGTAGCATATCTAGATCACACTGTAGAATTGCATCTTCTGGAAAATAAGAGCCAGTTTCACTGAAGGTACTGGGATTATTATCTTCCATCAGAGACTATATGCCTTTTTACTTGGGTTATCCATTCTGGTTTTTAATCTTTTTGAGTTTTGGTATCTTGCTTACTTTGGCCCTATAGTCTGCAGTCACATTTTATAATATCTTCTTTAACTCATTTACATTTTATAATATTTCTGCAGATATTATATATATATAAATAGGGTTGGGACAATTGTTGAAAGATGTATCCCTGTATCAAAAAGTTCTTAAGGAAAAATTATAATTCTAATAATTCTTATTCACACTAAGAATGAAAAAATTAGGTCTATTGGGCTATCGTTCATAAAAGTTTGCATTGAAGAATAGATTTCACATGACCAATTAATACCTTAAACCACAAGTATGGTATAGATTTAATATTTGAGAACTAAGACATCATATCTAGAGTTAAAATTTTGGTTCACCATGCAGTCAAGATCTCCACCTTGTTCTTTGGAGTAAGAAGATAGATGTTTTATGGGATATGTTTTATAGTAAAAGAAGCAGGGATGCTACCCATGAAGAATCATCAAATTAAGGAGAAGAGAGTTTAACAGTCTTTATCAAGTGAATACCAATAATTCTGACAGATACTCCTAAGCTATCTTTAAATTGGCAAACTGGATATATGATTAGATTGCTTAACTCTTAACATCTCAAATGAATACTTCTCTGTGGTTATATTCTAGGAATCTGAAAACCTAGAATGTTTCAAAGGCATTCTTAATGAAGATCTGCAAAACTATATCTATATAAAAGTAAGAATGAGTATTTTGGGATAATACTATGCATTTGTCTCAGGGTTAATATAGCTAAAGAGAACTGATGCTATACAGGTACTGTTTCATAAAATAGTGCCACTACTAGCCTAACGAATAATAGTGACAAAAATTATGGTGATGGTAATATAACAGTTAGCAGAGGTACCATATGAATAGACTGGGATGATGACTACATCAGTTGATTGAGTTCTACCTTGGTACTCAAAGAGAACCTTTACAGTTCAGAATTTCATAAGCGCCCCCCACCACACACACACATATGGGCTAAGGCAACTTCCCATCCTCTTGAGAAAGGACTACATATTGCTACTTATATTAATTTGAGCTTATATATAATAAATACAGAGATAACCATATTATATTTATGTTGTGAATCGCCAGTCTCTCTCGCTTAGAGATTAAAGAGCAGTCCTAAGCTAATTCAGAGGAAAAGCAGAGACAAGCAGGACTTGATTTTTCCACTTTTACTCCAGAGTGTACTCTGTTCTATGGTTCTGTTTCCTGATAAATTAACTCTAAATTTTTATTTAAGCATCATGTGTATAAACTTTTAAAAAAGAGAATGTGATTTACAGCTAATTTTTCAAAAGAAACAATGGGTGCCAGCAGAAAATAACATCTTTAAATACTAATTATTTTTAAAAAGTCCACATAGAATTCTATCCTGTATAATTGTATAACCAGAGAAATTATCCTTTAACATAAACTGAAAAAATGCAGTGGTATATCTTTACTACAAGCAATGTTGAAAGAAGTTCTTTAGATTGAAGGAAAATAATTCCAAATAGAAGCATTGACTTTAGGAAAAACCAAAGAGTACAAGAAAAGGAAAATATGTTATACAGAGTTATGAAAGAATATTGCTGGTTTAAGTATAAATAATACCATGTGTGGTCCATAACATATATAGCAATAAAATAAATGCCAATGATATAGTGTAAATTGAGTTAAAGTGTTATGTTTCATTCATCATTAAGTAAGTGATATAAGTCCTAATTTGAGGTTGACTTTAATAAGCAAGTTTACAGCTTTAATAATCTAGAGTTAACACTATAATAGAATGTAACATACAATACAAAGAAGCTAATGGGCTTCCCAGCCAATGCTAGTGGTAAAGAATCCACCTGCCAATGCAGGAGACTAAGAGACATGATTTTGATCCCTGTGTCCATGGGTTGGGAAGATTTCCCCAGAGAAGGGCATGGCTAACTGGATCCAGTAATGACTGTGGTCTTATTGGTCTATATAATCAGGGGATAGCAACTTGTCTTTATAAAACAAAACATGATTTTTAAGAAATGTTCTTTAATACATTATGATTCTTCAATCATTTCTTTCTGAAAAAATGAGTATCATTATTTGTCTTGCCTGAATATTTACATATATAATATCAAGGTTATTAATGGCCAGTATATTGCTGGTTTGTGCTAAAAATCAAAAAGCAATTTATCAATATTTAGAGAATTTATAAAGTTAAGAGATGTGAATTATTGAAACATTATAGAGAAAATGAGCAATGAATTGTGTTTTAAAATTCAGTTATTCACACTATGAATATTTATTGAGAACATAATTTTGCTACTCTTTGTGCTTGGATCCAAATGCAGTGAGATGAGAAGCATTTCAGCCTATTACTAGAGAGCCATCATTGCAGTATTAGAGTAGAGGTAAATTCTATATAGAGCAGGGGCACAAAGGGAGGATTGGTTGGTTTAAGTGAGACATGGAAGTCTTCACAAAGGACAAGACACATTAGCTGTGTCTTAAATGATTTGGCTTGGAAATTAATATTTATTTAGAAAAATATTGCAAATATATTTGTAACTTGAAAAAGTATAATCTTAAAAATATGACAATTTTTAGCATAATTAGCATCTGAAATATCAGATGCTAATAAATAAGAAAGTTAATAAGAAATCAAGTCAGTGTTTTCCTAGGTTGAATTTTCAAGTTTTCTCCTTGTTTCATTATCCATTTTCCATCCAGTTTGAATTTATTTCACTCAAAGCAGATGGATAAATTTTTAAAAGGTTTTTAAAATATTTGACATTTGAAAATTTATGTCTTACACAGAAAAATTGTATAGAATCAGTCAAGTGTAGCAATACTGAAACACTTTATCCTCAATTATACAGCATATTTCAGGATTCTAAAAGCAAATTTATCTATTTATATCATGGAATATAACATTTCTCAAGGGGAGTAATTTGTATTATGATATTTATATTAAGTGAGAATAAACCCACAGTGTGGGAAAAGCCATTATGGATTGGGAGTAAGGACAGGTCAATCTTCACATAAGAATAATTTAAGATTTTAAAGAAAACATCTATTATTTTGTTCAAAAAGAGTGTCTTTGTCTTAAAATACTTAACGCACATTGCTCTTAATCACTAACTACTGTGATCTAAGGCACACACTAGGAACAGTGTCATTTTTACATGAACAGTGTTGGTATGGTGTTTATATAATTTCCAAGTGGCTCAATAGTAAAGAACCCACCTGCCAATACAGGAAACAAGAGTTTGATCCCTAAGGCTGGAAGACCACCTGGAGAAAGAAGTGAAACCTATGCCAGTATTCTTGCCTGGGAAAGCCTGTGGACAGAGGAGCCTGGCAGGCTACAGTCCATGGGGTCGCAGGGAGTCAGCCATGATTTAGCAACTAAAACAACAACAAACCATGTATGAAAAGGGGTACATAATCATTTATGAGAGTATTTTTTAACTTAAAGCAGAGTTCTGATTATCTCTGAAATTTTTCTTTTTCTCTCCATCACTACTTCTTGCCCTGACCTGGACATCTACCATAGTCTCCCATGCGGTATCCATCTCTACATTCATTCTTGACCACACCAAGATGTTCTCCATACCATGGACTATTTAAAAATACATTGTGAATTGTTTAAAATTCTTTAATGGCTTCTGTTGCTCTCAAAATGAAGATCAAGGCCATCCATAACGTGGCCTGACCCTTCTCCATAATGCTAAGTCCTGCTTTTTGCATTCCAGTTGCACTGAATATTCAGTTTCTGAAGTGTGTCTAGTTCTCTTTACTCTTAGTCTTTTGTCTCTGATGCCGTCTCTGCTCAGAGTAGCCTGCTTGTCTTTGTCTACAAAGGTCACTTCTATTCTGTCAACGTGTTCTCAAGGAAAGACTTTTCTGACCTCTGTAATGGTGTGACTCTTCTATAATAAGTTCTCATGGCATCATGTATGTCTGTTTTACATCACTCAGCCAGCTGTATTTACACTATCAGTATAATGATTTGATCCGTCCTCTCTCTCCACTTCCCTGGAGAAGGGCTTCCCTAGTGGCTTAGAGGGTAAAGCGTCCGCCTGCAATGTGGGAGACCGGGGAAAATCCCCTGGAGAAGGGAATGGCAACCGACTCCAGTACCCTTGCCTAGAAAATCCCATGGGTGGAGGAGCCTGGGAGGCTGCAGTCCATGGGGTTGCAAAGAGTCGGAGATGACTGAGAGACTTCACTTTCACTTTTCCTCTCTCCACTAGGTACTTAGGGGCACCAGGGTGCAGATTGTATGGTTCTCCATTATCTAGCAGGATACACCTGGTACAGTGAACATGATATGCCTGCTCAGTGAACAACTGTGTAGTTTTCAGATATCATTTTTAAACTAAGTAAAAAGTCATTATGATGGAAATTAATTTCAATAGCATAAGAAAACATAAACACCTCGCTTTGGATAAAGCCCAAATTTAAGTAAATTTCCAGTTGTGATGTGTATAAAAGCAACCAAAATACCTGATGAGCTATTATCTCACGCACAAAATAAAAGTAGGCAAAGAGTAATTATATAAGAGGAAATTTTGTCATTCTCAATCTATGTGATTGTAATAGGAGAATTTGATAGACTGTTACAATGATAATGGAATACAGTAAACTACATTTGTCTTCTTTTTGTGAGTGTAATTTACTAAACAACTTTCAAATATTATTTACTTTTCATAAGTGCAGATGTGAATGGAATTTGAAAACAGGTTGCTTGGTTCCAGAGCTTAAGCTATTATTATGGTTGTGCTTTGCTGTAGCAATTTTGTGTGTATAATATTGGCTGTCATTTGTTAAACGTCTGTCGTGTGCCCGGCTCTCTGCTATGAGCTTTATATGTATGATCTCTCTTGAGCCTCATAGCTGGGTAGGTTTGTATTATTATCTCCATTTGTTAGATATACTCTGTAGTTGCATGTATTAGAAATTTGAAATTGATTATCACAAATAGGGGAAATCACTAGTGCTTAAATATTTTAATTATTGAATTATAGTAGCTCTACAATGTTTTATTAGTTTCTACTGTAAAGCAAAGTGAATCAGTTATGTATATACAGATATCTCCTCTTTTTTTGGATTTCCTTCTCATTTAAGTCACTACAGAGCACTGAGCACAGTTCCCTAAGCTATATAGTAGGTTCTCATTAGTTACCTATTTTATACATAGTATCCATAGTATATATAATGTCAGGACATGGAAGCAACCTAAATGTCCATCAGCAGAGGATTGGAAAAAGAAGATGTGGTACTAATGCTTAAAAATCCTTAAATATTATTTTTCTAAATAGGAATTTTTATCAGGAAGCAGTACATGTTTTCTCTCTTACACTGTTGCAGTTTGCAGATTCTCTACCAACAGGGCATGTATTTACATAATACTCAGTAAAACTACATTAAAGGTCAGGACTGTTACTGATTTGAAAGATTATTTTGAATTATTTAAATTGTATTAAAACATTATCATTAGAAACCTTAGTAATATCTTCACCCAAAAATAAATAAAATATCACAGACATCCCGTTGATTACTGTGAGTACTGGTCATCTGTTCTCTACATACGAGAAACTCATCTTCTTTGTCCCATAGATCAATGTCTGGATTGAGGGTAGAATGTATAAAAGTGGCTTAGGAAAAATTTTCTTTTCCTCATCCAGAAAATAAACATTGCCTCAGCACACAAGGGAGAAATGAGTTGGAAGGATGTGGGTGTGCAGCTTGCCTGCTCATATTCTATTTAGAGTTTCTTTTCTTATAAACTGAGCTCTTTGCTGTTACCATTTTAAAAAAATTCAATTTATTTTAATAGCTCTTTGAAGAAAAACAGCACCTTTGTAGCATCAGTTGCCTACTGAATTTTTTGTAACTATTAGGAAAATGAGCTCCATAAGTAGTAACTACTTCAATAGAAGTTATTAGGAAATTTCAAGAGTGTATTAAGGTGGGGAGCTATGTCAACAGAGGCAGAATGAAGGCAGCAATTGAGGCAACTTTTTTTTTTTGGTATTTTGGGCAAATAGAAGCAAGATAATTAAGAGAAAAATCGAATTATCTAACTCAAGAGGTTTTCTGGTCATGAGTCAATATTAGTTGTAGCAAAGTGCTGATCAGACTGTGTGATGAATTTTTCAGTGCCATCCATTGCTTTGTTGTGGCATCTACATTTTCAATGCCACTAGATACGTATTTCCGTATGTATGTAATAAAACATACGAGTACGTCAAGGCTGTATATTGTCACCCTGCTTATTTAACTTATATGCAAAGTGCATCAAAAGAAATGCTGGGCTGGAAGAAGCACAAGCTAGAATCAAGATTTCCAGGAGAAATATCAATAACCTCAGATATACAGATGACACCACCTTTATGGCAGAAAGTGAAGAGGAACTAAAAAGCCTCTTGATGAAAGTGAAAGAGGAGAGTGAAAAAGTTGGCTTAAAGCTCTACATTCAGAAAACGAAGATCATGGCATCTGGTCCCATCGCTTCCTGGGAAATAGATGGGGAAACAGTGGAAACAGTGTCAGACTTTATTTTTGGGGCTCCAAAATCACTGCAGATGGTGACTGCAGCCATGAAATTAAAAGACGCTTACTCCTTGGAAGAAAAGTTATGACCAACCTAGATAGCATATTGAAAAGCAGAGACATTACTTTGCCAACAAAGGTCCGTCTAGTCAAGGCTATGGTTTTTCCTGTGGTCATGTATGGATGTGAGAGTTGGACTGTGAAGAAAGCTGAGTGCCGAAGAATTGATGCTTTTGAACTGTGGTGTTGGAGAAGACTCTTGAGAGTCCCTTGGACTGCAAGGAGATCCAACCAGTCCATTCTGAAGGAGATCAGCCCTGGGATTTCTTTGGAAGGAATGATGCTAAAGCTGAAACTCCAGTACTTTGGCCACCTGATGCAAAGATTTGACTCATTGGAAAAGACTCTGATGCTGGGAGAGATTGAGGGCAGGAGGAGAAAGCGACAACAGAGGATGAGATGGCTAGATGGCATCACTGACTCGATGGACGTGAGTTTGAGTGAACTCCAGGAGTTGGTGATGGACAGGGAGGCCTGGCATGCTGTGATTCATGGTGTTGCAAAGAGTTGGACATGACTGAGTGATTCAACTGAACTGATGTATTATACATAGTTTAAAAAGTCGTTTTGAAAACGATACTATTGCAAAGGTAGACATGATTTAGATAATTTGGGAAAATCATAAAAATATGGTAGCATTTCAAATAAATAGTCTTTTTAGGTAATGTTTTTGCATTTGTAAGAAGGCTTAGGGGCCAGAACTCACTTCACAGAATTTTATGAAAATGTCCAATGCGGCAATGCCTCACTCCTTAGGGTTACAGGGTAATGTTTAAGTACAGTGAGGTCAAAGATTCTGTATTCTGGTCTATACAGGTGGCAAAAATAACTATTTATGAATATATATTTATATAACCATTAAGACAGAGATAATTAACCATGTGAATTGATTAATAATGTTACTTCCCACTATAAGTTTAGTGTCTGTGTCCCCCCAAAATTCATGTGTTGAACCTTATCCCCAATGTGAGCACTTTTGGATGTGTGAACTTTGGGAAGGGACTAGGTCATGAAAGCAGATAGTTGTCTTTATAAAAGAGACCCCCAAAGGCAACCCTCACTGTGTGAAGTTACAGCGGAGTAAAAAGCTGTCCATGAATTAAAGTTCTACCACCTTCCTTATCTTGGACTTCCCAGCCTCTGAAACTGTAAGAAATAAACTTCTTTGGCTTATAAGCCACCCAGTCTGTGGTGTGGTGTTACAGTAGCCCAAGCTTATTAAATGGGCTCTTGCAGGGATCAACTGCTGCACAGTAAGTGACAGAGCTGAGACCCCTACCCAAGACCTACTCACTTGAAAGCTGTACCTTCTACAAAAGTTTATTTGAATAGCAGGCAATACAGAGACACAAATCTTCAAATAGCACCAAAGTACACCACAATAAGAAAATCTCCCAAGCCTATAATTCTAGTCCCCCATTTCTAAGAGACAACCACAGTTGCCCATTTACTAGTGATTTATTCTATTTCTGCAGGCATTTTAATGTATGTCACTATGTGTGTGAAACCACATCATATATGCTATCCTGCATTTTTAAACTTTAAGTAGCAGAGAGTTTCTTCCATTCTAACAGATATTGTAGAAGGTATCATATCACACCTATGATATGTATTATAATATTCTTGAGGGACATTTAGATTGCTTCCAGTCTTGTTTTATTACCAGCAGTGCTACAAAGACTATTATTTATATATATACCATTTAGTAATTTTGTTTCAGGTGTCTCTTATAGTGGGGTTGAATTCTGCTTTTTGACATAATGTTAGAATATTTAAACCATTTACATTTATTGATAAGCTGGCTTAGTTCTATGATGTTTTTCATTTTTACATTTTCTCTTTATAATCTGTTTTTTTCTGTTTGTAGTCTGTAGTTCTCTAGTAATCAGTAAAGTTTATCTTTTTATCTATAATTGGTTCTCTAGAATTTGTGACAATATTTTAAGTATTTCCTATGATAAACAATGATAGAATTAGCTTAGTACACGAGTTTAATCCTTTAATTTTCTCTTCTCCACCACTCGTGTGATTTTATTATTTCTTTTAAATATTAATAACTTTTGAACTTATACTTAGGTGTAAATGGTATCCTGGCCCATGACTATAAAAATAATGATTTCAGCCAGCTTGAACCACTTCTCACCTCAGTTTTCTCTTATCCCAATTTTTGTAAGTTACATCATTTTTGCCTCATCTGGGCTTATATTTGTATTTCTTTCTGCAGTTGTGGTGTTAATACTCATTGTCTTTGTGTAACAGGTAAAAAGACTCAGTGTTCCCTCCTGCTCCTTTTGCTATAGTTTCTCCATTCACCTCTCAGTTGAGATTCATCTGCTGTTTCCATGAAGGGCTCTTGTAACTGTATTATAAATTCTCAATATTCAAGAAGACTTTATTGCCATTATCATTGAACAATAATTTGACTTGTTTATTAATCAGAACTCAATGCAGGAAACAAAAGCCATTTTAAGCAGCCTTCAGAAATATCTTGCAGAATAATACAGAACATACCCAACAGCGGAGTTATTACCTAGGAGGCAACCACTGCAAATGCTGGATTAAATCTGTAAACCTAGAGCTGCAATTTAGAGCTTCAGTTCAGTTCAGTCACTCAGTCGTGTCTTTGCAACCCTATGGACTGCAGCACGTCAGGCTTCCCTGTCCATCACCGACTCTTGAAGCTTGCTCAGACTCATGTCCATCGGGTCAGTGATGCCATCCAGCCATCTCATCCTCTGCTGTCCCTGTCTCCTCCTGCCTTCAATTTGGAAGGCAATTTAGAGCTTAGGAAGCTGGAATTAAGTTGCCACTGCTGCTGATAACATCATACCTGTTTTAGAAACCTAAAGAATAAAAAATTGAAACATTGCAGCAGAAAAACTGTTACCTTGCTTGCTAAAAAGAGACAGAAAATGAATTCAGCAGTTCTTCCCTCTAAATCTTACTGGAGTTCATTTGATTGGTGGATCCTAATTTGAAATAATAATAGTCATATCTGCATGAGAGTCTGGGGAGTGGAGTTTTTACCTTCCCTTATCTGCTGTCCTATAATATACACTAAATGGAAAATGGTATGAAAATCAGATTAACCAGCTCATAGTACCCATTATCTGGGTTAAAATAATATTTGTGTCTTTTTTCTTTTCTTGTGAAACTTATAAGCAATTCTATATTCTGTTGTAAAGGAATCTTAGTATAACTTCTCCCCCATCTTTGCCTACTTACTCTATGTGTTCTTTAAGGTTCAGTAATATTAAGATATACTTCTAAACTTATTACTTCTGAGTTGTCTTCATTCTGGAGAATAATGTATATTCAACATATTTTGGAACACAATATTTATGGAATATTATATCTTACAGTACATTATATTATTATTACTACAGTTTTTCCCGCTTCTTTGTTGTTTTGCTTTCCATAGTTTCAGCTACCAGGAGTCAACTATGGTCCAGAAATGTTAAATTAAAAAAGTTTAATTTAAAAGTTCTAAATTATGCACCGTTCTGAGTAGCATGATGAAATCTTGTGCTTTGCCACTCCATCCCACTGGGGTTCCTCACTGTGGGTAATATCTGTTCCTGATACCCAGCCATGGACGTCATCATGGCTTAAGGATAACCTGTGTAGATGGTCTCCTTCTGACATATCAGAAGGTCATAGTAGCTTATGACTGTGTCATTCACCTCTCTTCATCTCATCACATAGGCATTTTATCTCCTCAGATCAACACAGCAAGAAGGGTAAGTACAGTAAGATATTTTGAGAGAGAGAGTCTACATTCCTGTAACTTTTATTACAGTATATTGTTATAATTTTTCTATTTTAAGGTTATTACTGTGCATGTTATAAATTAAACTTTATTACAAGACAATAAACAAATGTATATATGTAGTGTTTGATACTGTTCTCAGTTTTAGGTATCCATGGAGGATTTTGGAATGTACCTCCCATGGATAAGCAGGAACTACTCTATTATTACTCCTTTACCTTTTGAGTATTGAACATGTATGGGTGGCATCATTTTTTGTTGGCCTTCCTACCTACCTTTTATTTGTAATTTATTATGTGCTGAAATTATTTCCACTGTAATTTGCTATCTTATCTCAATCTTACCCTGTTTTACTCTTTCTGTATTTTCAGCAGTGCCTGTTCTCTTTTGACTCTAGTCAGTCATTTCTTATTTTTTAATATAAATTTATTTATTTTAATCGGATGCTAAATACTTTACAATATTGTATTGGTTTTGTCATATATCAACATGAAACCACCATGGGTGTACACATGTTCCCCATCCTGAACCCCCTTCCTACCTCCCTCCTCATACCATCCCTTTGGGTCATCCCACTGCACCAGCCCCGAGTGTCCTGTATCATGCATCAAACCTGGACTGGTGATTCGTTTAACATATGATATTCTACATGTTTCAATGCCATTCTCCCATATCATCCCACCCTTGCCCTCTCCCACAGAGTCCAAAAGATTGTTCTATACTTCTGTGTCTCTTTTGCTGTCTTGCATACAGGGTTATCATTACCATCTTTCTAAATTCCATATATATGCATTAGTATACTGTATTGGTGTTTTTCTTTCTGGCTTACTTCACTCTGTATAATAGGCTCCAGTTTCATCCACCTCATTAGAACCGATTCAAATGTATTCTTTTTAATGGTTGAGTAATACTCCATTGTGTATCTGTACCACAGCTTTCTTATCCATACATCTGCTGATGGACATCTAGGTTGCTTCCATGTCCTGGCTATTATAAACAGTGCTATGATGAACATTGGGGTACACATGTCTCTTTCAATTCTGGTTTCCTTGGTGTGTATGCCCAGAAGTGGGATTGCTGGGTCATATGACAGTTCTATTTCTAGCTTTTAAAGGAATCTCCACTCTGTTCTCCATGGTGGCTGTACTAGTTTGCATTCCCACCAACAGTGTAAGAGGGTTCCCTTTTCTCCACACCCTCTCCAGCATTTATTTCTTGTAGACTTTTGGATAGCAGCCATTCTGACTGGCATGAAATGGTAACTCATTGTGGTTTTGATTTGCATTTCTCTGATAATGAGTGACTTTGAGCATCTTTTCATGTGTTTGTTAGTCATCTGTATGTCTTCTTTCGACAAATATCTGTTTAGTTCTTTGGCCCATTTTTTAATTGGGTCATTTATTTTTCTGGAATTGAGCTGCAGGAGTTGCTTGTATATTTTTGAGATTAATTCTTTGTCAGTTGCTTCATTTGCTATTATTTTCTCCCATTCTGAAGGCTGGCTTTCCACCTTGCTTATAGTTTCCTTTGTTGTGCAGAAGCCTTTAAGTTTAATTAGGTCCCATTTGTTTGTTTTTACTTTTATTTCCAATATTCTGGGAGGTGGGTCATAGAGGAGCCTGCTGTGATGTATGTCGGATTGTGTTTTGCCTATGTTCTCCTCTAGGAGTTTTACAGTTTCTGGACTTACGTTTAGATCTTTAATCCATTTTGAGTTTATTTTTGTGTATGGTGTTAGAAAGTGTTTTAGTTTCATTTTTTTACAAGTTGTTGACCAATTTTCCTAGCAAAACTTATTAAAAATATTGTCTTTTCTCCATTGTATATTCTTGCCTTTGTCAAAGGTAAGGTGTCCATAGGTGCATGGATTTATCTCTGGGCTTTCTATTTTGTTCCATTGATCTATATTTCTGTCTTTGTGCCAGTACCATACTGTCTTGATGACTGTGGCTTTGTAGTAGAGCCTGAAGTCAGGCAGATTGATCCCTCCAGTTCCATTCTTCTTTCTCGAGCTTGCTTTGGCTATTCGAGGTTTTTTGTATTTCCGTACAAATTGTGAAATTATTTGTTCTAGTTCTCTGAAAAATACCGTTGGTAGCTTGATAGGGATTGCATTGAATCATAAATGGTTGTTGAATTTTGCCAAATGTCTTCTCTGCATCTATTGAGATAATCATATGGCTTTTATTTTTCAATTTGTTAATGTGGTGTATTACATTGATTGATTTGCAGATATTGATCAATCCTTGCATCCCTTGAATAAAGCCCACTTGGTCATGGTGTATGATCTTTTTAATATGTTGCTGGATTCTGATTGCTAGAATTTTTGTTAAGGATTTTTGCATCTATATTCATCAGTGATATTGGCCTGTAGTTTTCTTTTTTTGTGGCATCTTTGTCAGGTTTTGGTATTAGGGTGATGGTGGCCTCATAGAATGAGTTTGAAAGTTTACCTTCCTCTGCAATTTTCTGGAAGAGTTTGAGTAGGATAGGTGTTAGCTCTTCTCGAAATTTTTGGTAGAATTCAGCTGTGAAGCCGTCTGGACCTGGGCTTTTGTTTGCTGGAAGATCTCTGATTACAGTTTCAATTTCCGTGCTTGTGATGGGTCTGTTAAGATTTTCTGTTTCTTTCTGGTTCAGTTCTGGAAAGTTGTACTTTTCTAAGAATTTGTCCATTTCTTCCACGTTGTCCATTTTATTGGCATATGATTGCTGATAGTAGTCTCTTATGAGCCTTTGTATTTCTGTGTTTTCTGTTGTGATCTCTCCATTTTCATTTCTAATATTATTGATTTGATTTTTCTCCCTTTGTTTCTCAATGAATCTGGCTAATGGTTTGTCAATTTTATTTATCTTTTCAAAGAACCAGCTTTTGGCTTAGTTGATTTTTGCTATGGTCTCTTTTGTTTCTTTTGCATTTATTTCTGCCCTAATTTTTTTTTTTTTCTAAATGAAAAAAAATTTATTAAGGCACATTTGTTCTGTGAGTCTAAAACAAACTTTCTGGTGTAATGACAGATTCATTTCACTTTTGTCCCCAAAACACATGAGCACCAGGATTATCAAAGAACACTCAATATTTAGTAAAACAGTAAGGAATGTAAAAATTGAGGAGAGGGAAGAGTTTTTAAAAAGAAATCTTTGGAGATCAGTTTACTGTAAATAAAATATACTAAACACTCCTTATACACATAAATACTAATAACTAACAGAAACTTGGGAAATGGTAGAGCTCTAAACAATGGATATTAAATAAATTAAAGGTATTTCAGATACAAAGGATAGAACAAAACAGTAATTAAAAATGAGACACCCATCTCCATCAACATAACACAGATAGGATGAAGTGAACAAAATTGGATACATTTTCCCCCAATGCTTTCATTAGGGTTAGGTTTTGTTTATTTTGTTTAACCTTGCATACATTACATTTATGGCAATAATTCTTCTTTGCCATTCTAAATATTAATATTTTATCTTTTAAAAAGAAGGGTCTGGAGAGGAGAAAGTGTCAGACTCTTCTTGAAATCTAATGCCAGGTCCATCAGGCCACACTAATTGCAATAAGAACAGCCATCTATCTTACTGCCCTAATTTTTAAGATTTCTTTCCTTCTCCTAACCCCAGGGTTCTTCATTTCTTCCTTTTCTAGTTGCTTTAGGTGTAGAGTTAGGTTATTTATTTGACTTTTTTCTTGTTTCTTGAGGTATGCCTGTATTGCTATGAACCTTCCCCATAGCACTGCTTTTACAGTGTACCACAGGTTTTGGGTTGTTGTATTTTTATTTCAGTTCATTTCTATGCGTATTTTGATTTCTTTTTTGATTTCTTCTGTGATTTGTTGGTTATTCAGCAGCATGTTGTTCAGCCTCCATATGTTGGAATTTGTAATACTTTTTCTCCTGTAATTGAGATCTAATCTTACTGCATTGTGGTCAGAAAAGATGCTTGGAATGATTTCCATTTTTTTTTTAAATTTACCAAGGCTAGATTTATGGCCCAGGATGTGATCTATCCTGGAGAAGTTTCCATGTGTTCTTGAGAAAAAGGTGAAATTCATTGTTTTCGGGTGAAATGTCCTATAGATATCAATTAGGTCTAACTGGTCTATTGTATCATTTAAAGTTTGTGTTTCCTTGTTAATTTTCTGTTTAGTTCATCTATCCATAGGTGTGAGTGGGGTATTAAAGTCTCCCACTATTATTGTGTTATTGTTAATTTCCCCTTTCATACTTGTTAGCATTTGTCTTACATATTGTGGTGCTCCTATGTTGAGTGCATATATATTTATAATTGTTATATCTTCTTCTTGGATTGATCCTTTGATTATTATGTTTTGTCCTTCTTTGTCTCTTTTCGCAGCCTTCATTTCAAAGTCTATTTTATCTGATATGAGTATTGCTACTCCTGCTTTCTTTTGGTCTCTATTTGTATGGAATATCTTTTTCCAGCCCTTCACTTTCAGTCCGTATGTGTCCCTTGTTATGAGGTGGGTCTTTGTAAACAACATATATAGGGGTCTTGTTTTTGTATCCATTCAGCCAGTCTTTGTCTTTTGGTTGGGGCATTCAACCCATTTACATTTAAGGTAATTATTGAGAAGTATGATCCTGTTGTCATTTACTTTATTGTTTTGGGTTCAGGTTTATACACCCTTTTTGTGTTTCCTGTCTAGAGAAGATCCGTTAGCATTTGTTGGAGAGCTGGTTTGGTGGTGCTGAATTCTCTCAGCTTTTGCTTGTCTGTAAAGCTTTTGATTTCGCTTTCATATTTGAATGAGATCCTTACTGGGTACAGTAATCTGGGCTGTAGGTTTTTTTCTTTCATCACTTTAAGTATGCCCTGCCATTCCCTCCTAGCCTGAAGAGTTTCTATTGAGAGATCAGCTGTTATCCTTATGGGAATCCCCTTGTGTGTTATTTGTTGTTTTTCCCTTGCTTCTTTTAATATTTGTTCTTTGTGTTTGACCTGTGTTAATTTGATTAATATGTGTCTTGGAGTGTTTTGCCTTGGGTTTAACTGTTTGGAACTCTCTGGGTTTCTTGGACTTGGGTGATTATTTCCTTCCCCATTTTAGGGAAGTTTTCAACTATTATCTCCTCAAGTATTTTTTCATGGTCTTTCTTTTTGTTGTCTTCTTCTGAGACTCCTATGAATCGAATATTGGGGAATTTAACATTGTCCCAGAGGTCTCAGAGATTGTCCTCATTTCTTTTAATTCGTTTTTCTTTTTTCCTCTCTGATTCATTTATTTCTACCATTCTATCTTCTATCTCACTTATCCTATCTTCTGCCTCTGTTATTCTACTGTTGGTTCCCTCCAGAGTGTTTTTGATATAATTTATTGCATTATTCATTATTGATTGACTCTTTTTTAATTTCTTCTAGGTCCTTGTTAAACCTTTCTTGCATCTTCTCAATCCTTGTCTCCAGGCTATTTATCTGTGATTCCATTTTGTTTTCAAAATTTTGGATTATTTTCACTATCATTATTCGGAATTCTTTATCAGGTAGATTCCCTATCTCTTCCTCTTTTGTTTGTTTTGGTGGGCATTTATCCTGTTCCTTTACCTGCTGGGTATTCCTCTGTCTCTTCATTTTGTTTATATTGCTGCGTTTGGGGTTGCCTTCCTATATTCTGGCAGTTTGTGGAGTTCTCTTTATTGTGGAGTTTCCTCACTATGGGTGGGGTTGGACAGGTGGCTTGTCAAGGTTTCCTGGTTAGGGAGGCTTGTGTCGGTGTTTTGGTGTGTGGAGCTGGATTTCATACCCCTGGAGTGCAATGAAGTGTCCAGTAATATGTTATGAGATGTCAGTGGGTTTGGAGTGATTTTTGGCAGTCTGTATATTGAAGCTCAGGGCAGTGTTGCTGGAGAATTTGCATGTTCTCTTGCTCTGGAACTTGTTGGCCCTTGGGTGCTGCTTGGTTTCAGTGTATGTATGGAGGCATTTGATGAGCTCCTGTCAATTAATGTTCCCTGGAGTCAGGAGTTCTCTGGAGTTCTCAGGATTTGGACTTAAACCTCCTGCTTCTGGTTTTCAGTCTTATTTTTACAGTAGCCTCAAGACTTCTCTGTCTATATAGCACCATTGATAAAACATCTAGGTTAAAGATGAAAAGTTTCTCCACAGTGAGGGACACACAAAGAGGTTCACAGAGTTACATGGACAAGAGAAGAGGGAAGAGGGAGATAGAGGTGACCAGGATGAGATGAGGTGGAATCAAAAGAGAGAGCAAGCTAGCTAGTAATCCCTTCCTTATGTGCGGTCCACAGTCTGGACCACTCAAAGATGTTCATGGAGTTATACAGAGAAGAGAAGAGGGAGGAAGGAGACAGAGGTGGCCAGGAGGATAAAGGGGAAATCAAAAGGAAAGAGACAGATCCAGCCAGTAATCAGTTCCCTAAGTGTTCTCCACTGTCTGGAACACACAAAGAGATTCACAGAGTTAGGTAGAGAAGAGAAGGGGGAGGGAGGAGATAGAGGCGACCTGGTTGAGAAAAAGGAGAGTCCAAAGGGGGAGAGAGCAGTCAAGCCAGTAATCTTGTTCCCAAGTAAAAAATAGGTACTGAAGGTTGGGTTCTTAAAGGTACAAAGTTGATAACAAATACCAAAAAGCAAAGATTAAAAATCTAGAATAGAGGTTGGATTTTCAAAAATACGATATTAAAGAAAAATAAAACTCATAAAATTATAAAATATATATATATGAAGTTTGCTTTGAGAAATAGGGTCTTTCTTTTTTTTTGCAAAGTAATAGTAGGTTATAAAAATTAAAATTAAAGGAGTAATAGAGGACTTAAAAATTTAAAAAAAATTAAAGTTGAATGATAGTAAAATTATATCTAGGACTTTCTCTGGTGTTGTAGTGGACAGTGTGGCGTCAGTTCATTTTTCTCAAGATTTATAGGCCCCTTCCTATGTAGTCAGTACTAACTACAGGGTTTTAATCTATTGCACCTGTCACTTCCAAGGAGGTTCCCTCTGTTTTAGCGTCTGCTGTTTGCTGGTCTCTTCAGTGTCTAATTTCCACCCTGACACAAGGCGGCAGTGGTGGACACTTTTTTAGGCTCACTTGTTCAGTTGTGCTGTGGGGAGGGAGGGACGCTGAAAACAACACTGGCGTGTGCTCGCAGTGTCTTGGCCACACTGGGTTTGCCCCCACTCACAGCGTGTGTGCTTTCCCTGTCTACACTGCTTAGGCTCTAGGTTGCTCTGCTGGGAACTGTCTGAGGCCGGCCCTGGGTTGTATGCACCTCCCAGGTCTAAGCTGCTCAGGTTCAGGCACTCAGGTAGTCCTCAGAGGTACAGACTCGCTTGCCTCTGGGTTTTGTGCCCTTCCCAGGTCTGAACAGCTCAGGTGACCAGGTGTTTGGCGAGCACGGTCGCTGTGACTTATCGCCTCCCCTGTCCCTGCCACTTAGTTTTCTGGGTGTACAACTGGTGCACCTTCTCAGGTGGATGTTGACCATCCAGAATCCCAAGAAGTCTTGGTTAGCAATGAAGCCTGCTTGCAGTTTGGTAGATAATGCCTCTCTGGGGCTGTGATTGCCCCCTTCTGGCTCTGGCTGCCCTTGCCTGCCTGTCACCGGAGGAGGATGGGCCGGTCTGCAGCTGGCTAGCTCTGCTCAGTCCTTTGTTCTGTGAGCGGGCCTGGCAGTGTCTGGCAGTGTAGAGCTTTTCGCATGGTAGTTATCCCACAGTCTGGTTTGCTGTCCCAAGTTAGTTCCCTTGGATTGCCCTCGGAGAATCAGGCCTGGTCCATACTCTAAGCAATGCAGCCCTTGCCTCCCTGCCCAGCCTGCGCTTGCTAGTGGCTGATGCAGGCATCTGCACTGCTTCTCCCCTGGGGGAGTTACCAGTGGGCATGTAACCTGTGGGTTTTAATTATTTATTTATTTTTCCTCCCAGTTATGTTGCCCTCTGTTGTTCCAAGGCTCTTCACAGACTCAGCATTGAGAGTGTTTCCTAGTATTTGGAAACTTCTCTCTTTTTTAAGACTCCCTTCCTGGGATGGAGCTCTGTCCCTACCTCTTTTGTCTCTCTTTTTATCTTTTATATTTTTTCCTACCTCCTTTCAAAGACAATGGGCTACTTTTCTGGGTGCCTGATGTCCTCTGCCAGCATTCAGAAGTTGTTTTGTGGAACTTAGCATTCATGAGAAACACTGGGCTGAAAGAAGCACAAGCTGGAATCAAGATTGCTGGGAGAAATATCAATAACCTCAGATATACAGATGACACCACCCTTATGGCAGAAAGTGAAGAGGAACTAAAAAGCCTCTTGATGAGAGTGAAAGAGGAGAGTGAAAAAGTTGGCTTAAAGCTCAACATTCAGAAAACGAAGATCATGGCATCTGGTCCCATCACTTCATGGGAAATAGATGGGGAAACAGTGGAAACAGTGTCAGATTTTATTTTGGGGGGCTCCAAAATCACTGCAGATGGTGACTGCAGCCATGAAATTAAAAGATGCTTACTCCTTGGAAGGAAAGTTATGACCAACCTAGATAGCATATTGAAAAGCAGAGACATTACTTTGCCAACAAAGGTCCATCTAGTCAAGGCTATGGTTTTTCCTGTGGTCATGTATGGATGTGAGAGGTGGACTGTGAACAAATCTGAGTGCCGAAGAATTGATGCTTTTGAACTGTGGTGTTGGAGAAGACTCTTGAGAGTCTCTTGGACTGCAAGGAGATCCAACCAGTCCATTTTGAAGGAGATCAACCCTGGAATTTCTTTGGAAGGACTGATGCTAAAACTGAAACTCCAGTACTTTGGCCACCTGATGCGAAGAGTTGACTCATTGGAAAAGACTCTGATGCTGGGAGGGATTGGGGGCAGGAGGAGAAAGGGACAACAGAGGATGAGATGGCTAGATGGCATCACTGACTCGATGGACATGAGTTTGAGTAAACTCCGGGAGTTGGTGATGGACAGGGAGGCCTGGCGTGCTGCAGTTCATGGGATCGCAGAAAGTCGTACACGACTGAGCAACTGAACTGAACTCAGCATTCAGATGTTCTTTTGATGAATATGTGGGGGAGAAAGTGGTCTCCCCATCGTATTCCTCTGCCATCTTAGGACTGCCCGTCTAATTAGTTATTTCTGTAATTATTTTTTCTCCTTGGTTTCCATCTTTCTTTAACACTACTTCCAATGATTTATCTCCATATCTATCTAATTGCATTTTCTCTGAGCTTATGTTTGTTTCCCAGGAAGTCTTGTTTTATAGAGGTAGTTGTTTTACACTACTTCTGAAATACAATATAGTGTGCTCGTCACAATTTTAATTTCTTCACAGGAAATTTTTTATATTTTGGTAACATTCTTTCTTGTCACTTATTTTTCCTGTTCTTTTTCACCTTTATTTTTGTAGTGTCTTTGTGTTAATATTCTATTAGTGTTCCATTATTATTAGTATCCATTCATTAAAAAAACAAATTAGTCTGTTTTGGGTATCTACAAATAGCGGCATGTCACAGACAACAGTAGATTCTCCTTAACTCACAGTTGCTACCTGATGACAGAGCTGTGCATATGTGAATTCCTTTAGCTTTTACTACCAGACTGCTCACAATGTACCCTTTCTTCTTCAACATTTTATTCTTTATTATGTCTGTGTATTTCCTCTTGTCGGTTCTTCCTTGTTTTACTTTATCACAGTGTAGTGTCAATGGCATATCTTTTCACCACTACAAAGAATTATTGGCTCTATTACTCACAGTGGCTTATGTAATTTTGACCATTGTGCCTATTAGTTGCCTCTGAGAGCTGTAGCTGTAGGGAAACATTCTGTTTCCTTTTGTACCTTATTCAACCTTCACTTCATTTGGCAGCCCTTTCTCATATGCTGTGGTTTGAATTAGAAATGTCTCCTGGTTTTACCTAATACCAGATTTGCTTCTCTCTCTCTGTCTCATTAATTTCAAATGAAAAGGGAAAGGAGGCAGTGTTATTTATCTGTTTTCAAAATAGAAACCTAAGCAACTCAAAGTTCATACTCTAAATTACTCTGCTATACTAATACATTACATTCTCAATGCCCCACTACTATTTTTCTAAATAACCTATTATCTTAGGTTCTTGATAATTACAACTGGGGCTTTGGGTATTTACAAAGTTGTTTTATTCGTCTGCTTTGTGAATGCTAAGTGAGGTGATATTTAACATTTTAATATGTGACAAATGAGAAAAAAGTTAGTTTTGTTTTTTTTTAGGAGCAATCATTTTTATAAAAGTTATAATCAGAGTCTTCACATATCTCCTTAGGAATCAGAAATTCAGCCTCTATTACTCACTGTTGGTAAGTAATGACCACATGATATGCTTGCCATGATAGCCATACATCATGACTCCCTTCTCTATATATGTATGTGCTTAGTTGCTATGTCCAACTATTGCTACCCCAAGGACTATTGCCCAGCAGGCTCCTCTGTCCATGGGATTCTCAAGGAATACTGGAGTGAGTTGCCATTAGTGTGAGTAGATAAGACACAAGTTTCCTACCATACTTGTACATGTTGACACCTCCTCATTGAGGAAGTAATGTCTTGGTTTCAAAGGCTTACCTTTTTTGCTTTTTCCTTACAGCCCATCACTTTCCACCATTTAATCATCTTCTTTCTCTTCCCCTTGTCCACTTCTATCCTAGATGTTTCCATCTGTGTTGAGTCAGCTGTCAGTCTTACTGCTTTTCATTGTTTCCTCCTGTCCATCTACCAGAAAAACTACACTCACATCCTCTGACCATTCCCCACTCCAGTACTCTTGCCTGGAGAATCCCATGGAGGGAGGAGCCTGGTAGGCTACAGTCCATGGGGTCGCAAAGAGTTGCACATGACTGAGCGACTTCACTTTCACTTTCCCACTTTTATTTTACCCTTTGCAAATAAACCAGTTGAAGAGCTAGATAATCTATTGGTGCCTACCATTATCTCCGTTTTAATGATAAGGAAACCAAGGCAAGGAAGAGATCAAGTGATCAACTCTTATCTCAATATAAGGCCTTCTCTCAAGGGAATTTTATCTTCCTGTGAAGACTTTTCCATTTACTTGTATGGTATTGATTCCTAAATGCATCTCTGGACTTGATTTCTGATTCTCACTTAGGTCTCCTTTATTATTAATGAATTAAAAATGAGTATCTTACACAAATGAAAATGATATTTAAAACTACATTAATTTTTCTTCACACTTTTCATACAGTATACATGTGTGTGTGTGTGTGTGTGTATATATATATATATATATATATATATATATTTAGTTTTTCTCTAGCAGCTATAGTCTTGCTTACCTGTTTCCTAAATGTTAGTTGTTGTTGTATTGTTTAGTTGCTAAGTCATATCCACCTCTTTTCTGACTCCATGAACTGTAGCTCTCCAGGCTCCTCCATCCATGGGATTTTCCAGGCAAGAATACTGGAGTGGGTTGTCATTTCCTTCTCCAGGGAATCTTTGCCACCCAGGATTCCAACCTGCATTCCCTGAATTAGCAGGCAAATTCTTTACCACTGAGCCACCAGGGAAGACTTCCTAAGTGTTAAGATCCTGCTACCCCTGGTAAATTCTTCTATATTTGCTACCAGAGTGTAAATTCTCTGAGCGATCTTCATTTAAAATCAGTTTAATGATACAACTCACCATGGACTGCTGCTAGCCACCCAATTTGCAGCCTCTTCTAAGTCTAATCATATTTTCATACAACTGCTACAAACATGTATAAACAATTTGTCATGTCACTCTTTTGCTCAGAAGTTGTAGTCGTTCTCTATGAATATTGGAGAATATTCTTTAATCATTCATTCAACACATAGTTATTGACCTCTTACAGTATTTCAGGCACTGGTGTAACTGTCACAAGACAAACAAGATCTCACTGTCATAGAGAGAAACAGATATATATCTAATATATATATCATATATATATATATATATATACTTCCAATATAAAGAGAGAAGTCAGGAAATATCAGATAATGTAAAGTGCTATGGAAAACAAGATAATATGCTGGATTGTGACAGCATAGCATTTTGGATTGTTTCTCAACGTAACACTTGAATTAATACTTGGTTATTGAGACCTGGCCTAGCAAATGGAATAGAGGAGGAGAGGAGCCTAATCCAATAGGGGAATAGAAAACAGACAAATGTGGCTCAAATACAATAAACTAAGAGTGAGACTGGTTGAAGATGAGTTTGAAGAAGTAAAGGCTAGAAAACTGAGGGCCAAGCAGACCTTCCAACAAGGTGTGAAGTATATTCTATTGGGTTGGTGCAAAAGTAATTTTGGCTTTGCATTGTTGAACTTTGCCATGTGATCTTGGAATACAGTTTTTAATAAATGTGGTTATGTTATACATCATTTTAATGCACATTTCTTGCTTTATGTTTTTTTGCTAATGAATTACTGTGCATGCGTGGTCACTTAGTCATGTCCAACTCTTTGCAGCCCCGTGGACTGTAGCCCACCTGGCTCCTCTGTCCATGGGATTTTCCAGGCAAGAGTACTGGAGTGGGTTGTCATTTTCTCTACCAGGGGATCTTCTGACCCAGGGATCAAACCTGCATCTCCTGTGTCTCCTGCATTCCCAACAGATTCTTTACCCAAGGAGCCATCAGGAAACCCAATGAATTATTACTTTCTGTTTATTTTATATGTATTTTAGACTATGGAAATAATGTTAGAGAAAAAGCAAATTCGAGCGGTTTTCTTATTCAAATTCAAAATGTGTCATAAAGTAGCAGAGTCAATTCACAACGTCAGCAACACATTTGGCCCAGAAACTGCTAATGAACAAACATTGTAGTGGTGGTTCAGTAAGTTTTGCAAGAGACAAGAGTTTTGAGGAAGAGGAGCCCAGTGGTCGGCCATCAGAGGTTGGCAACGGCCAACTGAGAGCATCATCAAAGCTGATCCTCTTACAACTACATTAAAAGTTGCCCAGAAACTCAAACATCAATCATTCTATGGTCATTTGGCATTTGAAGCAAATTGGAAAGGGGAAAAACTCGATAAGTGAGTACCTCATGAGCTGACAAATTAAAAAAAAAAATGTTGTTTTGAAATGTCGTCTTCTCTTATTCTATGCAACAACAAACCATTTCTCAAATTGTGATGTACAATGAAAAGTACATTTTATATGACAATCAGTGGCAACTAACTCAGTGGTTTGACCAAGAAGAAACTCCAAAGCATTTCCCAAAGCCAAACTTGCGCCCAAAAGGCTTCTGGTCACTGTTTGGTGATCTGCTGCTGGTCTGATGCACTGCAGCTTTCTGAATCCCAGTGAAACCATTACAACTGAGAAGTAGGCTCAGTAAATTGATGAGATGCGTTGAAAACTGCAACGCCTGCAACTAGCATTGATCAACAGAAAAGGCCCGGTTCTTCTCCACAACAATGCCTGACTGCTCATTGCACAACCAATGCTTCAAAAATGGAACGAATTGGGTTACAAAGTTTTGCCTCATCTGCCATATTCACCGACCTCTCCTGACAGCTTTTTGCAGGGAAAATGTTTCCACAACCAGCTGAATGCAGAAAATGCTTTCTGAGGGCTTGCCAAATCCCGAAGCACGAATTTTTATGCTGTTGGAAAAAAACAAACTTATTGACAAAAATGTGCTGATTGTAATGATTCCTGTTTTGATTAATAAAGATGTGTTTGAGTGTAGTTATAGTGATTTAAAATCAAGTCCAAAACCATAATTACTTTGGCACCAACCTAATAAGTGTAGTGGGACACCCTGAGGGGATTTTAATTAGGGAATCTCACTTATATGCATAGAGATCACGTTGGAGCTCTGTGTAAAAGTTAGGAGACTATGCAGTAATCCAGTCTTGGGGCGGGGCAGCAACTGAGGATGCTGTTGCTTTATTAAACTCACTTCTTGTTTTTCCTGATACATGCTCTTAATTGTCATACTTTGCAGAGGGATGATTTATCACTTAGGATAATAACATCATATTCTATTTGTCAATTTTTTTTTATTACCAATGTTCTTTGATTTTCAGTAGCAAGAATAATACTGGTCTATAATTTATTCATAAGATATTTTCTAGTGTCAAATAAAAGAAGTTTTGAAGCTGAAGCTCTTAGATAAACACATAATGAAAAGTGAGGCTTTAAGGTACTTTTCTACATTGACCTCCATGTGAGAATTTGGTAATTTTGCTTATCAAAATTGCATAATTCTACAGATTTAGGCAAAATGATGCAACTCTCTCTTGAAATCAAATTACATCAAAGCTACTTTTTTGAACTCTGGATAAAATGCTATGAGGTTCATTTACTACTATACTATGAGTCAAGTGTAGGGTAAGGGGATGAAATGGGGTTGAAAATTATTAATACAAACATAAATATGTGTTTTAAAACAACTTTAAACAGGGAATACATTTATTGGAGAAAGGTTAAAAAACACCATCAAACAAAAATCTTCAGTAAAAGACAAATAGGAAATTATGATACATTCCATAATTTAAAGTCCCTCCCTATGCAATGATTTCCTTAAGGTACTCCATGCATTGAGTTCAGTTAAACTTTCAGTATGAGAGTTTTGGTGTGTGTTTATGATTTTTTTTTATTCTTGCCCACAAATCTTTGTTGTTAATGTTGCTTCAGTTTTTCTTTTTAATTAAAAAGAATTTTTTTAAATGTTTACAGTGTTGTTTAGTTTCTGCTATACAACATGAATTTTATTTTATTTATTTATTTATTTGCCTGCTGGTCTCTTTATTTTTATTTATTTTTTATTTATTTTTTACTTTACAATATTGTATTGGTTTTGCCATACCTCAACATGAATCCGCCATGGGTGTACATGTGTTCCCCATCCTGAACCCCTCTCCCACCTCCCTCCCCATCCCATCCCTCTGGGTCATCCCAGTGCACCAGCCCCGAGCACCCTGCATCATGCATTGAACCTGGATTGGCGATTTGATTCACATATGATAGTATACATGTTTCAGTGCCATTCTCCCAAATCGTCCCACCCCCTCCCTCTCCCACAGAGTCCTAAAGACTGTTCTATACATCTGTGTCTCTTTTGCTGTCTTGCATACAGGGTTATCATTACCATCTTTCTAAATTCCATATATATGCATTAGTAAACTGTATTGGTGTTTTTCTTTCTGGCTTACTTCACTCTGTATAATAGGCTCCAGTTTCATCCACCTCATTAGAACCGATTCAAATATATTCTTTTTAATGGCTGAGTAATACTCCATTGTGTATATGTACCACAGCTTTCTTTTTTTTTTTCTTTCTTTCTTTATTTTTTATTTTACTTTAAAATTCTGTATTGGTTTTGCCATACTTTCTTATCCAAACGTCTGCTGATGGACATCTAGGTTGCTTCCATGTCCTGGCTATTATAAACAGTGCTGTGATGAACATTTGGGTACACGTGTCTCTTTCATTTCTGGTTTCCTTGGTGTGTATGCCCAGCAGTGGGATTGCTGGGTTGTATGGCAGTTCTCTTTCCAGTTTTTTAAGGAATCTCCGCTCTGTTCTCCATAGTGGCTATACTAGTTTGCATTCCCACCAATAGTGTAAGAGGGTTCCCTTTTCTCCACACCTCCAGCATTTATTTCTTGTAGACTTTTGGATAGCAGCCATTCTGACTGGTGTGAAATGGTACCTCATTGTGGTTTTGATTTGCATTTCTCTGACAATGAGTGATGTTGAGCATCTCTTCATGTGTTTGTTAGCCATCTGTATGTCTTCTTTGGAGAAATATCTGTTTAGTTCTTTGGCCCATTTTTTGATTGGGTCGTTTATTCTTCTGAAATTGAGCTGCAGGAGTTGCTTGTATATTTTTGAGATTAATTCTTTGTCATTTGCTATTATTTTCTCCCATTCTGAAGGCTGTCTTTCCACCTTGCTTATAGTTTCCTTTGTTGTGCAGAAACTTTTAATTTTAATGAGGTCCCATTTGTTTATTTTTGCTTTTATTTCCAATATTCTGGGAATTGGGTCATAGAGGATCCTGCTGTGATTTATGTTGGAGAGTGTTTTGCCTATGTTCTCCTCTAGGAGTTTTATAGTTTCTGGTCTTACATTTAGATCTTTAATCCATTTTGAGTTTATTTTTGTGTATGATGTTAGAAAGTGTTCTAGTTTCATTCCTTTACAAGTGGTTGACCAGTTTTCCCAGTACTACTTGTTAATTTTATGTAAACATATATCCCTTCCCTCCCAGCCCATCCCCTATCCCATCCATCTAGGTCATCACAGAGCACCAAGCTGAGTCCCCTGAGCTATAGAGCAGGTTGCCACTAGCTATCTATTTTACACGTGATAGTGTATATATGTCAATCCTAATCTCCCAATTCATCCTCTATTGCACATGTAAGGAAAGTAGAATTTCAGTCTTGATTATTCTCCAGTCTGTTACTATGCTATAAACAACTCTGCAGGAAAAGGAAAAAGCATATGCCCTCAACAGGATGTTTATATTCCACATCACTAAGTAGAAGCTTGTCTGGTAGAAAAAAATGTAGGTGTGGAGAATTTCAGTTGATCGTTTAATAATACAAACGCTACTGTTCCGAGGTACCATTTAATTGTAACTTTGATATTAAACTGGTGTATACCAACAGAGGTTTTGAAGAAAGCCATGGGCATACCAATCCTGTCTTTCTTCATCCAGTAAATATTGAATAGCCAACTCTGCACTTGTTGACCACATATGTAGAGTATTGTGAGGAGGACAGAAGTAGCCCCTTGTGTACCCCAGATGGATCAATTAATATACCATTAATATCATGAAGGTTCCCATGTACAAAGTGAGTCAAACTTTATATAATTCAAACTTCTCTGAATATTCCAAATCATCTTCTACTTGCTCTTCAGTCTTCATATTCTTAGCAAATCAATATCATAGCCATTCTTTTCATACTCTTTTCAAGAATGTTTATTGATGTCACTTTTGTTTTGAGTGGCAGGGTATGAGAAGTATTATAGGAAAATGAAGTCAAAGAAGAGAGTGCTAATGACTATAGAGAGGGCATTTTATTGCAGTTGCTTGAAATTGCTCAAATTAACCTTCTGCTTTATAATACACTGAAGCTGAATTAATTGAAAGCAAGCTACATAGCTTGTTCTCCAAATGCACCTTATTTTGTCTCACTGATGCCATTTGCAAATGCCTGTGTTCTCCCCTCTTCTTACAGTACTGCATGGTCACAACCATCTTCTTTGTTTCATCCCAGATTTACCAACTCTAAGCACCCATCCCTGTAGTCATTCAAGCAGATGATGATTCATTATGGTAGGAAAGCACTCCTATAAATTAAAGACGAGGTTTATCCTTCTCCCCACCCAAGGTATGACACACACTCATTTCTAAGTAAAATATAAAAATCATCCTCTTAAATGTATCATGAACTTGTAGGAAAGGAAATAAAACCCTCATAAGTTTCATGTGGAACTGCAAATCCAGAGCAACAAGCAGACAAAAAGTATCGCCTGCCCTGGGGGTATATGCTAATGCTGGAAGCCTAGAGCTTTAGCTTTGACAGGCCATAGGAGAAAAGACCATAGAAGAAATGGACCTCCACCTCCATTAGTGAGACTTTGTAGTGGAGATCCACATGCACAAAAAGCAGACCTGGCTGGACTCATCTTACACTCACTTTTGCAGATAATAGAAAAAGAAAATACAGTCTCCAACTTATTTACTAATGTAATTGTATTGGCCAAATCATGCCAGGAAAATAAGAAGCAGAGAAGTTACAGGCCATGCATACTCATGTGTGTACATAGAAAATTACTAACTACAGCATCAACCATTTTGATAAAAAGATAATGTATCATTATCAGGTTAGGTTTATCCAGGAGTGCAAATTGAACAGTAAACAAGATAACCTACACATGCTGATTCAGGTAGAAAAATTTTATGACCATTTTAATAGATGGTGAATAGTCATTCAATGACATCAAAAACCCATTAGTGGTTTTGAAAAAAAAGTCCTATTCAATTAAAAAGAAAAGTTTCTTAACCCGATGAATTTATATAACAGAAACCTGTAGGAAATGTGTGTGTGTGTGTGTGTGTGTGTGCACGCGCGCGCGCATGCATACGTGCCTGCATGTGCTAAGTCATGTCCAACTCTTTGTGACCCAGTAGACTGTTATCCACCATGCTCCTCTGTCCAAGGGATTTTCCAGGTAAAATTACTGGAGCAGGCTGCTATTACCTTGCTTAATGGTAAAAAAAAATTTTCTCTAGGCCAGTAATGAGGAAATGAGTTTGTTACAGCACCACCTCTACTCAGCATTGTTTTGAAGATTCTAAATAGACCATAAACGAAAAAGAAAAGCTATAATATTTGGACATAAAAAACAAAGGTTACATTATTAGCAGATTATACAGTGGTCTACATATAAATTCAAGTATAAAATATTAAGTTTTATAAGTCTGTTGGGAAAGAATATTGGATTGGCTTAATATTTAAAAGTCGACTGCATTTCTGTAATATTTGTTGGCAACAAAGAGTGAGAAATCAAGGCAATAAAAAGGAAGGATTTACAATACTAATAAGAGTATAAGGACCATAGGAATGATGTAAAGGAAAATATTTGTGCCATTTATGGGAAAACACAAAACTTAACTGAAAGTGCTCAAAAAGGGTATAAAGAGAGACGTACCATGTTCATACTTAGGTGATCCAATGGAAGTTATCAATTCTCTGTAAATTGACCAAGTTAACATAATTAAAATCTCACCTGGTTTTGAAATTTAGTTGAAAAGGTGATTTAAAACAGTCATGAAAGACAGAAAGAAAAATAAGTTCACACAGTAATATAAGAAAGTAAACAAGGTAGAGAGACTTATCCTGCCAGTTAAATAACTTAATTTAAAATCTAATAATAAAAATAGAATAGTGTTGTAGAAAGCAAGGAAATTATTATCAGAAAATTTAGGATAGTTGTCTCTGGAGGAGAGGATAAGGTTGTGAAAGGCAAATAATTTTGGAAACATTTTTTGAACTAAGTAAATACACAAATGTTTATTTTTATTTATCATGTATAGTCAGCTACATTATTCAGTTCAGTTCAGTTCAGTTGCTCAGTCATTTCCAACTCTTTGTGACCCCATGGACCACAGCACGCCAGGCTTCCTGTCAATCAGCAACTCCCAGAGCTTGCTCAAACTCATGTCCATTGATTCGATCATGCCATACAACTATCTCATCCTCTGTTGTCCCCCTCTCCTCCTGCCTTCAATATTTCCCAGCATCAGGGATTTTCCAATGAATCAGTTCTTCAAATCTGGTGGCCAAAGTATTGGAGTTTCAGCTTCAGTATCAGTCCTTCCAATGAATATTCAGGACTGATTTCCTTTAGGATTGACTGGTTTCATCTCCTTGCAGTCCAAGGGACTCTCAAGAGTCTTCTCCAACACCACAGTTCAAAAGCATTAATTCTTCAGCTTTCTTTGTACTCCAACTCTCACATCCATACATGACTACTGGAAAAACCAAAGCTTTGACTAGACAGACTTTTGTTGGCAAAGTAATATCTCTGCTGTCTTTTTAATATGCTGTCTAGGTTAGTCATAGCTTTTCTTCCAAGGAGCAAGCATCTTTTAATTTCATGGCTGCAGTCACCATCTGCAGTGATTTTGGAGCTCCCCCCTCCCTCCGACCCCAGCTAAAAAATGTCTCTCATTGTTTCCATTGTTTCCCCATCTGTTTGCTATGAAGTGATGGGACTGGATCCCATGATCTTAGTTTTTTGAATGTTGAATTTTAAGCCAACTTTTTCTTTCTCCTTTCACTTTCACAGAGAGGCTCTTCACTTTCTCTTCTCTTTCTGCCATAAGGGTGGTGTCATCTGCATATCTGAGGTTATTGATATTTATCCTGAAAATCTTGATTCCAGCTTGTGCTTTATCCAACCCAGCATTTTGAATGATGTACTCTGCATATAAGTTTAGTAAGCAGGGTAGCAATATACAGCCTTGACATACTCCTTTCCCCATTTGGAACCAGTCTGTGTTCCATGTCCAGTTCTAGCTCTTACTTCTTGACTGGCATACAGATTTCTCCGGAGGCGGGTCAGGTGGTCTGGTATTCCCATTTCTTGAAGAATTTTCCATAGTTTGTTGTGATGCATACAGTGAAAGGCTTTGGTATAGTCAATGAAGCAGAAGTAGATATTTTTCTGGAATTCTCTTGCTATTTTGGTGATCCAACAGATGTTGGCAATTTGATCTCTGGTTCCTCAGACTTTTCTAAATCCAGCTTGAATATCTGGAAGTTCATAGTTCAGGTACTGTTGAAGCCTGGCTTGGAGAGTTTTGAGCATTAATTTGCTAGCGTGTGAGATGAGTACAGTTGTGTGGTAATTTGAACATTCTTTGGCATTGCCTTTCTTTGGGATTGGAATGAAAAGTGACCTTTTCCAGTCCTGTGGCCACTGCTGAGTTTTCCAAATTTCCTGGCATATTGAATGCAACACTTTAACAGTATCATCTTTTAGGATTTGAAATAGTTCAAGTGGAATTCCATCACCTCCACTAGCTTTGTCCATAGTGATGCTTCCTAAGGCCTGCTTGACTGCATTCCAGGATGTCTGGCTTTAGTTGAGTGATCACACCATCATGGTTATCTGGGTAATTAAGATCTTTTTTGTACAGTTCTTCTGTGTATTCTTGCCACCTCTTCTTAATATCTTCTGCTTCTGTTAGGTCCATACAATTTCTGTCCTTTATTGTGCCCATCTTTGTATGAAATGCTCCCGTGGTATCTCTATTTTTCTTGAAGATATCGCCAGTCTTTCCCATTCTATTGTTTTCTTCTATTTCTTTGCATTGATCACTGAGGAAGGCTTTCTTATCTCTCCTTCCTATTCTTTGGAACTCTGCATTCAGATGGAAAGATTCAGATCTGCATTCAGATGGAAAGATTCAGATCTTTCCTTCTCTCCTTTGCCTCTAGCTTCTCTTCTTTTCTCAGCTACTTGTAAGGCCTCCTCAGACAACCGTTTTGCCTTTTTGCATTCCGTTTTCTTGGGGATTGTCTTGACCACTGCCTCTTGTAGAAAGTTATGAACCTCTGTCCGTAGTTCTTCAGGCACTCTGTCTATCAGATCTAATCCCTTGAATCTATTTGTCACTTCCACTCTATAATCTTAAAGGGTTTGGTTTAGGTCATACCTGAATGGTCTACTGCTTTTCCCTGCTTTCTTAACTTTAAGTCTGAATTTTGCAACAAAAAGTTCATGATCTGAGCCACCGGTCAGCTCTTGGTCTTGTTTTTATTGACTGTATAGAGCTTCTTCATCTTTGGCTGCAAAGAATATAATCAGTCTCATTTAAGTATTGACCATCTGGTGATATCCATGTGTAGAGTTGATTCTTGTGTTGTTGGAACAAGATGTTTGCTATGACCAGTGTGTTCTCCTGGCAAAACTCTGTTAGCCTTTCTCCTCCTTCATTTTGTACTCCAAAGCCAAGTTTGCCTGTTACTCCAGGCATCTCTCGACTTCCTTATTTTGCATTCCAGTCCCCTTTAATGAAAAGGACATCTTTTCGGGTATTAGTTCTAGAAGGTCTTGTAGGTCTTCATAGAGCCATTCAACTTCAGCTTCTTCAGCATTACTGACTGGGACATAGTCTTAGATTACCGTGATATTGAATGGTTTTCCTTGGAAACAAGCAGAGGTCATTCTGTCATTTTTGAGATTGCACCCAAGTACTGCATTTCAGACTCTTTTTTTGACTATGAAGGCTACTACATTTCTTCTCTAGATTCTTGCCCACAGTAATAGATGTAATGGCCCTCTGAATTAAATTTGACCACTCCAGTCCATTGTAGTTCACTGATTCCTAAAATGTCGATGTTCACTCTTGCTGCCTCCTGCTTGACCACTTCCAATTTATCTTGTTTCATGGACCTAACATTCCAGGTTCCTATGCAATATTGTTCTTTACAGCATTGGACTTTACTTTCATCACCAGTCACATCTGTAACTGGGCATTGTTTTCGCTTTGGCTTTGTCTCTTCATTTTCATTCTTTCTGGAGTTATTTCTCCATTCTTTTCCAGTAACATATTGGGCACCTACCAACCTGTGGAGTTCATCTTTCAGTGTCATATATTCGTGCCTTTTCATACTATCTATGGGATTCTAAATGCAAGAATACTGAAGTTGTAGATTATTCCTTTTTGTTTGTTTGTTTTGTTCAGACAGTTGCGTCCAACTCTTTGCAACTCCATGGACTGCAGCATGCCAGGCTTTCCTGTCCTTCACTATCTCCCAGAGTTTAGTCAAACTCATGTCCATTGAATTGATAATCCATCCAACCATCTCATCCTCTGTCACCTCCTTCTCCTCCTGCCTTCAATCTGTCCCAGCATCAGGGTCTTTTCCAATGAGTTGGCCCTTTGCATCAGGTGGCCAAAGTATTGGAGCTTCAGCATCAGTTCTTCCAATGAATATTCAGGGTTGATTTCCTTTAGGATTGACTGATTTCACCTCCTTGTTGTCTGAAGAACTCTCAAGAGTCTTCTCCAGCACCACAATTTGAAAGCATCAATTCTTCAGAGCTCAGCTTTCTTTATGGTCCAACTCTCACATCCATACATGACTACTGGAAAAAACAGCTTTGATTAGACAGACCTTTGTCAACAAAGTGATGTCTCTGCTTTCTAGGTTCATCATAGCTTTTCTTCCAAGGAACATGCATCTTTTAATTTCTTGGCTACAATCACTGTCTACAGTGATTTTAGAGCCCAATAAAATGAAGACTATCACTGTTTTCCTTTGTTTCCCCATTTATTTGCCATGATGTGATGGGACCAGATGTCATGATCTTCATTTTTTGAATGTTGAGTTTTAAGCCAGCTTTTTCACTTTCCTCTTTCACCTTCAAAAAGAGACTCTTTAGTTCCCTTTCACTTTCTACCGTTAGGGTGATGCCATATATTGTTACAGTGAATGGTATGATTCAGTTACTGTCATTTCCACCAATTTGTCCTTGTTCTGCTTTCCAGAGCAATAGAGAATGGGTCTCTTTTCTCTGTCATAAAACCTGTCCCTGGTCATATCACCTTTGAATTTTCTCTGCTTTTTGCAAAATATCTGTAGTGCTTACTGTCAGGAACTCAGGTGACCTGGAGCAGAGGCAGGGACATGGGGAGTTGCCAGGTCTCCAGAATAGCCAATTTAAGGAGCAAGCCAGAAATGAAAGAGTTGATGGGTTAAGCAGGAGTTGAAAACCAGAGAAAGTGATGATTCTCCCTGTCCCATCTTCCCTGTGGAACACTGATCTAGGGCCATGGGGATCAGTGCAGAGATGAGTCCTCACTGCTGAGGAAGCCCAGTATGAAGGGTTCCAGCAGTTTTGTTGACCCTGGTGTGTGGGTTCAGCAGGAGGAAAAGGGGGAAGGGTTAGAGGTGATAAAGCACTGAGTCAGAGTAGGAAAAAAAGTATCTTTAAAGTTTCCTTCTCCCTATAAGGAGAACTTGAGAGGAAACTGAAGGACAGAGAGAACAGATTTGTGGATATAGCTTGGGAAAGGGAAAGTTAGGATGAACTGAGAGAGTAGCACTGATGTACACAAAGTTACATGTGTAAAATAGATAGCTTGTGGGAAGCTGTCATATAGCATAGGAAACTCAGCTTAGTGCTCTGTGATGACCAAGATGGCTGGGATGGTGGGGGAGTGGGAGGGAGGCTCAAGAGGGAGGAGATATATACACATACACACATGCGCGCACGTGCACACACACAAACACTCAAAACTGATTCACATTGTTGTATAGCAGAAACTAATGCAACATTGTAAAGCAATTATATTCCAATTAAAAAATTAAAAGAGAGAGACCTAGGAATGAAGTCCCCAGGTCTATGAGTGTCAATATGTGAAAGGTCATGACCCACCAGGGACCTGAGTCCTTGACTCCACCTCTCTCCAGAGACAGCAGTACATTGGCCCTGCACCAAGTCTTGTTTGGGGAGAGCATCTTCCCCTTGTAAGAGCTGCCACTTAGAGCCTTCATAATTGTCTGCGATAAGGCCTGAAGAACACACATGGGTGTTTAACTAGGAGCCAGACACCTCAGTTACAACCGTTTAGAGTACGATTTGGCAGGCAGACCACCCTCCTTTCCAAGTCCTTTTCTCCGAGTGTGAATGTGTTGTAGGACAGAGCAACACAGGGAGAAAATGCACTGTAGCATTCCTTTAAAATTTTGTCAAATCAGTTTAAGTTACCACTGTGTTTCTGAGAATATATGACTGGTGTAAGATAAAACCAGGCATATCTTAAGGACAAATTTTTCTAGCTGAACTATTAAGTTCTAACGTTGAAGAATCAGGGGTATACTTTAATTTTCAATCAAGCATTTGCTGTCATCTAAGTGGTAAAGAATCTGCCTACCAATGAGGATACACGAGTTTGATTCTTGGGTCAGGAAGATCCCCTAGAGAAGGAAATGGCAGCCCACTCCAGTATTCTTGCCTGGAAAATTCCATGGACAGAGGAGTCTGGTGGGCTACAGAACATGGGGTCGCAGAAGAGTTGGACATGACTTAGTGACTAAATAACAAAAACAACAACAAAAGTAACAATATCATGGAACCAATGATATAAAAGTATTAATGCCTAGTAGATTGGATTTATAGTGAATATTCAGTTTTCTAAGAGTACCGTTATTTTTGGCTTCCCTGGAGGCTCACATGGTTAGGAATTTGCCTGCACTGTGAGAGACCTGGATTTGATCCCTGGGTCAGGAAGTTCCCCTAGAAAAGGGAATGGCTACCCACTCCACTATTCTTGCCTGGAGAATTCCATGGACAGAGGAGCCTGGCAGGCTACAGTCCACAGAGTCGCAAAGAGTTGGACACAACTGACTGACTAACACACCATTATTCCTGATGTTAGGCTCTATAGAAAACAAAAAATTACCTTCCTAAAAATATTATCAATAATTATTTTTCTGATTTTTTATTCTGTAATAGTGTCTCACCTTCTCTTTGGGCTCTTTATTTATCACCCTCTTGTTGTGCCTAAATTGATCTTTATAAGGCTCTTACCCCTAATCTTCCAATAACGTTAAGTTCTCATTTATATAAGTAAACGTTATTTTCCATAACAGCAAAGGTTTGCATTTTTTTCTCATTAGGATTATTATAGACTCACTTCCACCTTCGTGAAGCAGTTCAGTGTAGGCTAGCATCCCTCACAGAAAATGGTTAACCACTTGCAATAATAAACTGTCTCTGTTTAGACATTTGAATGTTGATGGTTATTACATCTTGGACCTTGAATCAATACTCACAATATTTAAGGACTCTATCACTTTGTTTCTACTTCCTAAGACAGAGCAGATCAACCCCATAGTTGGGACATAAACCAGGATGAGGTGAAGGAAGTTCCTGTGAGATATGAGTCTGTCTAGACTAGACAGTAAATTGTGTTATTTGTGGCACTTTTCAGTAGGTGTAATATAAAAATGGAAGTCTCCATTGAAGCAGTGGTGCTTCTAATACATATAGTAAAGATAAGGAGTCAACTCTTAGTGTGGTCAATGAAACAACCTGGAAAATTACAGCAGAGTGAAACTGTAAGGCAAGGGCTCTTGGCTTATGAAATTTGCTCTGGCAAGAAAACAATTCATGAATGTCAGAAGTCTATGATATGGTGACCTTCAGTTATGTTTATAACTCCCAGTATAAAGCATTCTGCTGGGGCTGTTAAAATATAACCCACTTCTAATGGAAAATAAAACCCAAGGTACCTGAAGTAGCAAGAATAACTTGAGCCCTAAATAAAAGTTATGACTAAAATTTTGGTTCTCACAATATGTGACTTCTTACTTTCATACAATATAGTAAGCCAGTTTAAAGTAGCAGTGACGCCTTGCTGATGTTGTTGGCGATGATGGGTATCATCAAGAATTAGAAAAGAGAAAGGACAGGAGTGAAGCAGAAAAGAGAGAAGGATTAGGGGAGGGAGAGAAGAGAAGAAGTTACAGAAACAAATATACCCATTGGAATTCTGTGATTAACCAAGTGTTTGAGGAAATGGGGTAATTCATGTAAGTTAATTATCAAGATAACTGAAATGTCCATTAAGGATACCTAAATAATTAATATTTTATTTGAATAATTTATATTAACTATCTAAAAGTATCATGTACTTCTCTGCCTTCTTAAAATAACCAGTACATAATATTTTTCTTTTCTTGAAATGGCTCAGGTCACCATTATGAATATCAACCACTGAAGTGGTTAGTGGATGCAATGTTTAGGAAAACTGACTCTGAAACCAGACTGTCAAGTTCAAAACTCAGCTCTGTGACTGATAATCATGTGATTTTAGAGCAAGATAATTAACATCATTGTATTCCAGTGTGCTAATTTATAAGGATAATAGTAATACTATCTCATAGATTTATTGGATACATTAGATGAGTTAATGTGTGTAAAGCAGCTATAACAGTACCTGGCACATAGTAAGAACCCAAGAAATAATTGCAATTGTTGAACAATAAATGGTTATTTACTCATCCATTCATTCATTCCCACAATATTTATTTATTGAACAACTATGTGCCAGGCATTGTTCAAGGTACATGGAGACAAAACAAGGTCTTGCTTCTTGTGTAGCTTCAATTCTTGTAGGCATGATAATAAAAATCAAACATAAGCAAATAATGTGGAAGATGGTCATAATAACTATGGACATATAAAAATATAAAGCTGGATAAAGGGAATTGAGAGTGCTGAGGTGGAGGTGAATTTTGGCAGGGGAGTAGAAGCAGTTTGCATGTTGCAATATTAAATACAGCAAGGCTAAATAAGTCTCATTGAAGAGATGAGATTTAAACAAAAACATATCCCATGCAGTAAATAGCCCTAAGTTATAATATTTTGAGTTCTTGTATTTGCTTCTCAAGGGCTTCCCACATGGCTCAGTGGTAAAGAACCCACTTGCCAATGTAGGAGACTTGGATTCTGTCCCTGGGTGAGGAATATCTCCTGGAGGAGAAAATGGCAACCCACTCCAGTATTCTTGCCTGGAAAACCCCATGGACAGAGGAACCTGGCAGGCTACCATCCAAGGGGTTGCAAAGAGTCAGATACAACTGAGAACACACACACTCAAGGAAAAAGTAAATTTTTTTTTCTTTTTTTCGTTCTCTACCTGTGTATTATTTTGTGTGCAATGTGTTTATGCCTATCAGTGTTTGTCTACATGGTCAAACAAAAATGGAGCAAGAAGTCTTACTTTGTGTGATTCAAGGTCTCCAACAGAGAAGCAGATGCCTATTTATGCAGAGTGATTCCATGGTTAAAAGGCAAGTCCCCGGACCATGAGAACCTGCCCTCCCCTGCCTCAGGACTCAGGGCTCCAGGGACTCCTGTGCTGAAAGCAAGCATCCCTGGGATACTGCACACCTGTCTTCAACCCTCGTCTTGAACCCACTCTGCCCTTGGCTCACTCCGCTCTAAATGTTTAGCTATATGGAGGTCTAGTTGCTTGAGAAAAGAGGGTTTAAGGGTAAAACTAGAGGTTTAATGGGGTAAAAGTCCTAGAAACCAAAGAGGAAAAAAGGTATTTCCTAGCTCTCTTATTAACTTTGACATTAGAGGAGATTATAGGTCCTTGGGAGTCCTAATTCTATATTCCAGTTATAAACTCTCCTAAATAGTTCCAAGATAAGAGTGAAGAGTCTGTCACATGTAATCAGTACATATTTATTTTATTAAAAGTATAAGTAACTGGTTTTATAACTAGACTAATATTATCAAAAGCAATTCCCTGCTATTTATTAGCTGTATTAATTTTGAACAAATCATTTAACTTCTCTGAACCACAGTTTCATCTTCTATAAAATAAAAATAATAACTCCTACTTGAAAAGTTACTGTATTACAAACACTACTTAAAATGAGTCTAGTGCAAAACCTGCCCTATTGCTGGTATTCAACAAATTGAAGAAATGTTTAATGTCATGCATTAAATAAAGCTGAGCGCTGAAGAATTGATGCTTTTGAATTGTGGTGTTGGAGAAGACTCTTGAGAGTCCCTTGGCTGCAAGCAGATCCAACCAGTCCATCTTAAAAGATCAGTCCTGGGTGTTCATTGGAAGGACTGATGTTGAAGCTGAAACTCCAATATTTTGTCCACCTGATGTGAAGAGCTGACTCATTTGAAAAGACCCTGAAGCTGGGAAAGATTGAGGGCAGGAGGAGAAGGGGATGGCAGAGGATGAGATGGTTGGATGGCATCACCGATTCGTTGGACATGGGCTTGGGTGGACTCTGGGAGTTGCTGATGGACAGGGAGGCCTGGTGTTCTGCAGTTTATGGGGTCACAAAGAGTTGGACACGACTGAGCCACTGAACTGAACTGATATTAAACAAATATTCACTAGATTGCAAATTTTTTTTTTTGGTCTAGCAAAACAAGTGTTAAGTTTTCTAATCAGCAATTTTGTTGAAAGTATTTTTTATCTTGGTTCTTTAAATTGGTTGCTTTGTTGCTAGTTAGATGATTAATGCTTCATCTATGAGCATGATCATGAATGAAGGTTGTGTGACATAAAATATTTGCTTTTATAATAAAATGCAGTGATGTTCCATAATTTTTTTCATGATGACAGATTCAGGCATCTATGATACAAATATTTCCCCCTTCATACTACTTGGTGCAGCTTTATATATTTTGGTTGTATATAAATCAGTGTTTTATAATTACACATATTCATACATAATCACATCTCAACAAGTTTATATTGTCTCTTCACATGTGTGTGTGTGCGCTCATGGTCAGTTGTGTCCGAGTCTTTGCAAACCCATGGACTATAGTCTGCCAGATTTCTCTGTCCGTGGGATTTCCCAGGCAAGAATACTGGAGTGGGTTGCCACTTCCTACTCCAGGGATTGAACCCACATCTCTCAAGTTTCCTGCATTGGCTGGCAGATTCTTTACCAGTGCACTAGCTGGGAAGCGATATATCTCTAAGACTAAGAATAACCTTACTTTAGGTCCTCCATGTCAGGAACTGTGAAGAGCCTGATACTTTACCTTACTTACTAGCTGATGTTAGCCCATCATAATTTCACACTTGCTGGCAGAGGACACAAAACTCCTGGATCAGAGATATGAACATAACTCAAGGCACAGCAGATAGCATGAGCTTCATGTTTGCATCCGTTTCTCTTGTCCCCTAAGCCCACAGGGGCAAAATGGGGACAGACCTAGATGGATGCAAGATACATGGTGGATTTGTGTCAGTTTTGAGCTTAGGAATCCCCAATCTTTTGAAAGAAAAGAAGCCAAATTTTGCCCCAGAGAGAGACATTTTATTTACTATACTGGTCAGCACACAAATCTGTTTTCTACTTCAGAAGAGTGCAATATCTCTCTATATACTCCACAAACTCTGTAAAAGGTTAACTCAGAAGCCAGTGCCTCCACTTCCAGAGTGTACAGAAATGCAAGAAACCCATGAAAAACTGTCTCCCAGCACTCCACAGCACTTAGTAGTCTAGATACACAGTAGGAATTCAATAAATGTTGAAATGAATGAATCTGAGCAGAGAATCATGAAGTCATTGCTAAAATTGACATGACCATTTATTTATGTCCCCTCTGTGCTGATTTCCCTGTCACTTGAGTTTCTGAGGAAGACACTAAGAACTCAAATATTTGTATAAAAATGATGTTTCCCAATACTAAGGGCCCACGTCAATCAAAGATAGAGATGAATGGGAACAAAGAAATTAGTTCAGTTAGTAAATTGTCAAATTAATATTACCAATAAGGAGTTCCTCATTGGTTACATTAACAAGAGTTATAATTAGTGGTATATTTTACAGCTGGCTCACTGCTAAAGGAACAAGGCTCTAATTTGTATTGTTTGCCTATTTTCCTGGTCCAAGTTATCCTACATAGACAGTTTCAAGCTATTAAAGTGACAGTGCTGAATGTGGAGTTGGGGAAAGATGTATACAATCTGGACCAGCTCCATTACACCACTGGTTGTATTGGATAAAATGAAACTAATAGAACCAAATACCCTTTCTCCCAGCTCTCAATTTTTTTTTCCCTCAGTGTTCTCTCTCAATATAAAAAGTGTAATGAAACTTGTAGCTGCTAAGCTGCTAAGTCACTTCAGTCATGTCCGACTCTGCGACCCCATAGACGGCAGCCCACCAGGCTCCCCCGTCCTTGGGATTCTCCAGGCAAGAATACTGGGGTGGGTTGCCATTTCCTTCTCCAATGCATGAAAGTGAGAAGTGAAAGTGAAGTCGCTCAGTCATGTCCAACTCTTAGCAACTCCATGGACTGCAGCCCACCAGGCTCCTCCGTCCATGGGATTTTCCAGGCAAGAGTACTAGAGTAGGGTGCCATTGCCTTCTCCGAATGAAACTTGTAGGGATATATCATATTTTATAAATCTGGTCCTAGTTGTTTTTTCTAGAGAAAATCAAAGGGATTAAGTTTACAAGATAGCCACCTAGCCTGTGAGCAGGACTCAGATAAGAATGCTACTCAGCTTGCATCCTGTATAGTAGTATTTTGATGGGTGCAAAAGTCTGTTTTCCCTGATACATTGCTCTCGGGTTATAAGGTAAGAGTTTATAGTAGACTACTTCTCGCTGACTTAGTCACTTACTCTTAAGACCCACGTATTTTGTATGGGAGTCTAATTGTCAATGTCTCAATTGCATCTTGCATAGGGAGGCAAAATGACCAAGTTGTGATTATAGGAATTAATATATCCTGTGACCAGCTATTGCCTGTTCATTAAAGGATGCTAAGGATACCAGACTTCTAAGGAGAGATATATGTGATGGATGCATAGACAGCCACATATGAATCTAAAGGAAAAATCCAGGTGGATCTCTGTATCATTTTTGTGTTAATGACCATAATAAGAAACATGTCCATTTTCAAGTAACTACACGTAAGCATCACTGGCCAGATGTTTTCCTGTCCAAATCCAGAGACTCACATACAGTAATTGAAAATCAGCTCCAGTATATCAACATATATTGAGAGAAGATCATTGATTATGCACAGTACTTTGGCCACCTCATGCGAAGAATTGACTCATTGGAAAAGACTCTGATGCTGGGAGGGATTGGGGGCAGGAGGAGAAGGGGACAACAGAGGATGAGATGGCTGGATGGCATCACGGACACGATGGACGTGGGTCTGAGTGAGCTCCAGGAGATGGTGATGGACAGGGAGGCCTGGTGTGCTGCGATTCATCAGGTCACAAAGAGTCGGACACGACTGAGTGACTGAAGTGAACAGAAGGTGCTCCTCAAAGGAGTTAGGCAGATTCAATAAGGTCTTACCACTTTCTGCTTCTCCACTCAGCACAGTGAACCCCTCCTCAAATCTATATAGTTTGATTTCCTCCTTCTTCTTTCCATTCTTTTTTTTTTTAATTTATTTATTTATTTTTAATTTTTACTTTACAATTCTGTATTGGTTTTGGCATAGATTAACGCATGTACACCTGTGGTGGATTCATGTCAATCTTTCCATTCTAATTATACCTGTGTTTGTTTGTTTTAAATACTAGTTTCTGTAATACTAGTTTGACAGGCTGCCAGCAGAGTTGATGACACATTAGGTTAAACATAGATGGATTTTTCTTTTCTAAATAGCTGTAATCACCTTTTAGTTGCATGTGTGCTTTTTAAAGTTCCATTTCAATTCCAGTAACTATACATGAAAATGCAAGGTATATCCATCAGGACCAAACAATGCTTACTTTCTATTTAACCTCTGATTGGATTGGGTAGGTGAAATGTTCCTATGATAAGAACAATAAGAGTAAAGTTTTTGATTAGAAAAATAATCATTTGTTTTTCAATTTTCAGAGAAGCATAGTTGCTAGAATAACAATATTTGTTTCAAATCCTGAGGCAGACAAGAGAACTGGGACAGTAGCTTATTTCTAATTACTCCAGATTCTCAGTTTATGTTCATTTGCCTTAAAAGGAATACCTAAAAAATAACTGAAAAGAATCCTTCCAATCACTGATTCTACTGTTTTTGCTTGATAGTATGTGTGAAGGTGATAGCTACTCAGTCATGTCAAACTCTTTGCAATCCCCTGGACTGTAGCCCACCAGGCCCTGATGTCCATGGGGTTTCTTAGGCAAGAATACTGGAGTAGGTTACAATTTCCTCCTCCAGGGGAACTTCCTGACCCAGGCATCAAACCCAGGTCTCCAGCATTACAGGCGTATATATATATATGTGTGTGTGTGTGTGTGTGTGTGTGTGTGTGTGTGCATGTGTGTATATATATATATTTTTTTACCATCTGAGACACCGGAGGAAGTAGAATATGTACCAATACTAATATGTATCAAATCTTAACTAAATATTATAGATGAAAATGAAATTAGTTCTTATTTTTGAGAGGTCTGCAATCTGAGTGAAATCAGATATGATCAAATGATTATTATTATAAGAGCAGTAAATTCAGTACCTTGGTAGCATAGTCAAATGGTTCTTGGCTATTAAAATTGTTAAAGATCACATGAGTTTCTTTAACCCTATAGACTTCTGATTTCTTGTACAACCTTGGGCCATCACTCCTCTGAGTACCTTCATGAGCTGAAGAGGACTTTTCAGCAGATGGATGGATAGGTTAGGGAAGCCACTTCTGAACTTGTTAAGCATAAAGGGATTATGCTTGAAACTTTCTTAGATATGAGAATGTTGCTGAGCCTAATGGTGCCAGGAGTTTTCCACCAATAACATGAGATTATATATCAAGGGAGTCAGAGCACAGACGAAGCTACTGAGGGAGAAAAGTAACAGACTTGGAATCAGTGACCAGGGAAACATTTTTAAAAATAAGTGATTGATACCACAATATTCTATCCCTGCATTTTTGTTTCAGTTGGAATCTCTCCAACACCCACTCCCTGGTTGGCAATTCATTAAACTAGTACTTGTGTGTATGCGTATATTCATGCCCTCAGTCATGTCTGACTCTTTGTGATCCCATAGACTGTTGCCCACCAGGCTTCTCTGGCCATGGGATTTCCCAGGCAGGAATGTCAGAGCAGGTTGCCAATTCTATTCCAGGGGATCTTCTCAACTCATGGATCAAACCGGAGTCTCTTGTGTCTCCTGCATTGGCAGGCAGATTCTTTACCACTGCTCTACCTGGGAAAGCCAAACCAGTACCTGATATATATTTATTGTCTTCCTAAAAGTATATTTTAATCATATTGAAAGGATTCTGTAATATCTCTTAAAATAGTGAGATAACCATGGGATAACATCCCCAGGGCTTGACTCGGTTATGTTTTCTGTGAATGGGGTACTTCCTTAGATACACAGAGCTTGAGTTTTCTTCTTTGTTTTTAGTTTTCCCCTTGGTCTTTCTTGGTATTACCTATCAAAGTTAGACCACTAAATAAGATGTGTCTTTATTCTGAGCTAAACGCTGAGTCATGCTTTGTGTATCTTTTAGCATAGGGTAAACTGTAAAAAGGATTCAAAAACATTGCGAATAAGAGGGAACTTGGGCTGTAAAAGGCAGGCAGCAACCTAATGGCTTAGTTTCTGCCTTCAGGCACTACCAGTTTTCATTAGTGATGGGAGAGAGATTGTTAAAAAAAAAAAAAAAAAGCTAATTTTCCTTATTGATAGGAGACAGATTGTTAAAAATTTCAGGAGATTAAATATGCAGCATATTTCTAAAGAACAGTATGATTAAAAGGAACATGAGGCTATGAGGCTTTAGCTTTGAGAAATGTAGTTCTTTGCTATTGGATATTTGATTGTATTTAATGGCCTTCAAGTAAAGTATATTACAAGAACTTGGTGTTTCATTAACTTACAAATGATTGTACTTTATAAACTATGTATAAGTGAATGTTGAGTCTTTCCAGAGAGATTACTTAGAAAATTAGCTTTAAACCAAAGAACGTTAATACATACAATTTCATATTTACTATAGCTTTGAGCCACAGAAGCCTGGTTTAGGAGTTTAAAACTAACTGAAATTGAAACCCTATGTGGTATGAATTAATTAAATGAACATTATTTTCATATCATAGCAATTGCTTAGTTACAAGTAAGTTTGGGGACTATATATTTTACTTGTTTTCTGTTGTGTAGCATGTGATGTTATGAGTTTAATCTCGGTGCTGCTGCTGCTGCTAAGTCACTTCAGTCGTGTCCGACTCTGTGCGACCCCATAGATGGCAGCCCATCGGGCTCCCCTGTCACTGGTATTCTCCAGGCAAGAACACAGGAGTGGGCTGCCATTTCCTTCTCCAATGCATGAAAGTGAAAAGTGAAAGTAAAGTCGCTCAGTCATATCCGACTCCCTATGACCCCATGGACTGCAGCCTCCCAGGCTCCTCCGTCCATAGGATTTTCCAGGCAAGGATACTGGAGTGGGGTGCCATTGCCTTCTCCGATAATAACTGAGTGGTTATAAATTAATCCCCGACACCTGGCATTGTCCTCATAAGACTAATGTTGAGAAATTTTCAGAAGCTCATTTAACAGCTGCATTTTCGCTTTTCGCTTCTCCATCTCATTATACTAAAACCTAGGACCGTTTGGTTGTTTTGCTATGAAAAATAGTTTTAAAATTGAAACTATAACCTGCAATCCCCTTTACTACCAGAATGGTGAGTCTTTCACATCCCCTTTATGTCTTTAAAAACTTAAAAATGACATTAGCTTTTGAAACATAATGTAAAAATGAATAATGAGGTAGTCGGCACTTCTGAAACCATGTTTCAAAAGAACAGAGATTTGAAAGAAAAAGCCTGCTTTAAAGTGCTAAGGAGCATTGCAGCGTGGCAAGAGGTCAATGCCTAGGAAAGGAGAGAGTAGTTTAGTAGAATACAAAGGCTCTCCTTGACAACGAGACCATTTACTCTTTAAAATATTATAGCAGTTTGAATTGGGAGCTTTACCAGCGTTCACAAAGTGGAATGAAGGGATTGCCAAAGAAAGTGGTAAAAACCACCTCAGTCAAGACCCTTGTTAAGGAATCCAGAATTACTTCAACAGTCTTTCAGACCATCTCTGTCTCCTTGATCCGTCCTCTAATCTATCACAAACCGCACTGCCAGAGCAGTCTTCTTAAAACATTGCTTTCGTCATGGTAGTCTCGTGGCTACATACTCATAGCAAGATGGATATGACAGTTCTGTCCATATAAACTACAGATAAGGAAGTTAGTAATTAGGAAGTCAACAGAAAGAATGCCAGATGTAACAGGGTAAAATTCACAAAAAATTGCGGTGATCCTGATTTAAAGAAAGAAACAAATGAGAGGGGATGTGAAGAAGGAAAAGAGACCGTGACAAATGGAAATGGACAAGGCTTGATACTTCTTGGATATGAGAAGCAAAGAAGACAGAAGGGCATCAGTGATGGTCTGGAGCCCTGAGAATGTCTAGCTTGGTACCACAAGCTGCTTATCCTGAACGAGCATTTACATGTCTTGCAGCTCAGTTTCTGCAGGCCTAAATACAAGAATGATGGAATATTTAATTTCTTAGGTTGTTCAAGTTTTACAACTTGGGTTAGCTGTTATAAAGGACTTTAAGCCTCTGCAATTGAGCAAATGGTGATAGTACAAAAAGCAGAGAAATTAAAAGGAGACATCCAAAAAAATCTGCAGGAAAGATAATTGGTTCTAAAATGGAGTCTTTACGTAAGAGTACTGATAAGTTTGTGGAAATATTCAAGAACATTTAAAAACTATTTATTGGTATCACTGTGCTCCAGAACAAATATGCTCCTTGCCTCCTTTGGTGAGGTTAATTCATATACATGTTTAGTATGAATTAGAGAAAAAGTGAAAGAGCGAAAGCAAAAGTGAGAAAGGACACCATTTAGAAGTGATGGCAATTCAACATGCCAGTGCACTCTCTTATTAACACAGTCCCAGAATGAGTAAGAGTTGGAAGATAAGAATATGCTGTAACTCATAGTTTCATCTTTCTCTGATCTCTCAGTTGAGAACAGTATTGTCCCACTGCACATAATTTTGTGTATTTTTCATACAACCATGGCATCTAAACTCAAACCAACTGCAGTCAACCCTTTGCTATCTGTAGAAGATTGGTTCCAGGGCCCTCACAGTTACCAAAATTTGAAGATGCTCATGTCCTTTATATAAAAAAAGGATTAGTATTTGGGCATAATCTATGTACATCCTGCTGTGTACTTTTAATCACCTCTAGATTACTTACAATAGCAAGCAGAATATAGATTTCCTTCTCCAGAGGATATTCCTGACTCAGGGATTGAACTCGAGTCTCCTGTGTTTCCTTCATTGCAAGCTGATTCTTTACCCACTGAGCCATCTGCTGCTGCTGCTGCTAAGTCACTTCAGTTGTGTCTGACTCAAGGCTCCCAAATACTATTTAGATAGTTGTAAATGCTATGCAGATAGTTGTCAGCACACAGAAAATTCAATTTTCACCTTGGGGAATTTCTGAATTTTTTTTCTAAATATTTTCAATCTGCAGTTGATTGAACTTAGGGATATGGAACCAGTAGATCCCTAGGGTTAGCTCATCTCATTCCCCATCAAGGAACTAATGATCCTGCAAGGTAAAAGGAAATATGGCTGTACCTGTTTTATTGAGATATTGTGTTGGTCTCTAATGTAGCTCCCTCCACTGGGATCATCAGTGGTAGTTTAGAGGACTAGATATGGCTTTCCATAAAAACAACCATCCTACTTTATGCCTACAGTTCACAGAATTCAGGAAATAATGAAGAGTCTGGAATGATTAGTACTAGGGAGAAGCTTTATGCTTTGAATTTTATTTCTAAGTCAGAGCTTAAGTAATTGAGAGGATAAAAGCAGTGTTTTTCAAATTAGAACTAGCAGAAAAAATGAACTTGGTTCGAGCATCTATGAGACCTTTCTCTAACATAAATAACTGGAAGAAGGATCATATATGAGGGTTAAGCAAGGAATAAACCCAGCCAAGACACATGCTCATCCGGGCTGAGGCACTAACCAAAATAAGATCAGAGGAAAGAAGCCTAGACCAAAGCTGAGTCAGAAGAGGAGGTTAATGGTGCTCAGAATACCATACTTGGTGCAATTGCAACTTTGTCATGCTGCCTTTTTCTTTCATTCTTTTAGTAGATAGCTACCCACAAGTGTGTGTCTGCTAGAGACTCTGTTACTAATATGTTCCCTAGTTGGAGGAATGTAGCTTAGCCATAGGGCAGCAGTGGGCCAGCATACATTCAATCAATTTCAATGATCCTATTTAGACAAGTCTATAATCAAATAATTGTTACCAATAATACATAATCTACTTACACATATTTTCTCAATTGGTGCTCACAACAAAGCCACTGTGAAGGTAATTTTTGAGTTTTCTATTTATAATCGAGGTTCATAGAGTTTAAAAAATATTTACTGGTTGAGTCACTAGGCTCTTACCTTCTTTCAGTGACTAAGTCTTTGCCTGCTAACCCACTTTAGTGTGTGGTCCTTAACTTTCCCCCTGGTCCTCAGGCTTCTGTCTCATACTTTCCATGTATTATTTCACAGATAAGAATCTTTCATTCCAAACCAGGACCACGGATAACTTAATATCTCATCTCCCCACTGGCCAGGCTTACTCACTTGACCTTCCATATTTCAGTCTTCTCTGTTACATGCCAGAGTTGGCTATAGGGAAGTAAAGGTTATTAAGTTTTATTTCTCACTTTTTTGAAACCTATATTCTATCAGGGACATCCACATGAACAAACAAAATTCTGTTTTACAGGGACTATGGGGAAAGACTTAGAACAACTGTTCTCAAATATTTTTCAGCCTCAGTTCAACCAAAGAGTAGGATACCATTCTCTCAGTAACAAATATTTAATTTTAACCCATACAGCTGCTGAGAAGTCCATCTGAAAAGCAAGAGTCATGATCCTACCCCTTCTTCATTCCCTTACTCCCAAGTCCCTCCCACTGAGCATCACTGATGTTGAGGTTGCAGTCAAGTGGAGTTGGTAGAGATGGGGAAGATGTGCTTACACCTGCCTTATGGGCTGATGACTGTTACATTCAAGTTTCATTTGAGAGGTCAGTCAGTGTTAGCTTATGCCACTGAGTGAGGAGACCAGTACCAGTAGAGGAAATAACAGAGTAAAATTAGACAAGCAGGGAATTGTGTAATGTCTCCAAGGATCTATAAGGAGTTCAAGATGACTAGAACAAGGAAGTATTGGAGAAGGCAATGGCACCCCACTCCAATACTCTTGCCTGGAAAATCCCATGGACGGAGGAGCCTGGTAGGCTGCAGTCCATGGGGTCATGACGAGTCGGACATGACTGACCGACTTCACTTTCACTTTTCACTTTCATGCATTGGAAAAGGAAATGGCAACCCACTCCTGTGTTCTTGCCTGGAGAATCCCAGGGACAGGGAAGCCTGGTGGGCTGCCATCTATGGGGTTGCACAGAGTCAGACACGACTGAAGCAACTTAGCAGCAGCAGAACAAGGAAGTATAGGGAGAAGTCCAAAAAGATGAGACTGGAGGAGAAATCATACCTTACTGAATTCTGGTATCTTGTGGGCACTGAGGCATATTGAGTGTAAAAGATGACATTTTCAAGTTTGTGTTCTAGAAAATCACTCTGTTAATGATATTTAAAAACAAAAAAATTGGTAAGAGATTAGTTAAGATAGTAAAGCCTGGGCTAGGGACCATCAATGGGAAAGTTCAGGAGAGAGGCAACTGTGCATTTTTTTATACTTTTATACTTTAGAACAAATGGAGATGCATGTTAATAGTTGATGGTGTTTCAAAAACATTGGTAGCCAAGCAGAAGTTGTAAGAGATTATAAGCCTGAGTGCTTGTTAAACTTAGTTAAAAATTGCCCTGGGAAAGCAAAGTCATTTTATTCTTATTGCTAGTGATATGGCTGGACAGTTGCTCCAGTTTAGAAACATAAGAATGATTTGAGGAAGGATCACACAAGAAATAGTAATGAAGCACAGTTATTCATAATACCCAATCACTGTTGCTCTTGATGGCTTCAGTTCAGTTCAGTCCCTCAGTTGTGTCTGACTCTTTACGACCCCATGAACTGCAGCACCCCAGGCCTCCCTGTCCATCACCAATTCCCAAAGTTTACCCAAACTCATGTCCATCGAGTCGGTGATGCCATCCAACCATCTCTTCCTCTGTCGTCCCCTTGTCCTCCCACCCTCAATCTTTCCCAGCATTAGGGTCTTTTCAAATGAATCAGCTCTTCTCACCTGGTGGCCAAAGTTGATGGCTTAAAGGACAATAATTTGGAAAAAGCTCCAGACAATGACAGTTCTGAGTTGAAGAGTAATTCTGAAAAGCTGGATTCTGAATAATAATTTGTTTTGTCTATATTTTCCTTTTCATATGTAAGAAAAATATATATGACATATGACAGAAATCTATGCCACAGAGTCACTTAAAGAGGGCCCTTCAATAAGTATAAAATTTAAATTCTAATTTCAAGGAGAGCATGGTGTCAGAGATTAATTTGATTTTTCCCCAATGGTATAGAAAATAACATTTCATCTTATGACAGATAATATCTTAGTTTTGATGAGATAAAGAATCAATAAATCTTTAGGAATTTCTAATTAATTGCCTATGGGGAGTGAGTCGTCAACTACACAAATACTCATTCATTGTTGACAATAATGGAAATCTTTTACAGAAAATGAAGAAAAGGAAAGAAAATATCCTCAATGACATATCCTAATATGCTGCAGGTGAATAAAGTGTATCATAGTCATCAAGAAAAGTGTTAAAATGGGTCTAAAATACATCACATTAATCAGAAAAAGCAATATTGGTCATTGTATGTTTATCATTAAGTAAGGTAATAAATGCAAAGAGTTGTTTTTTAAAGTCTGAAAGGGTGTACAGCTGTACTAGAGGAGAGGGAGTTAAAATGATTTAGTTAAACTTTTACATTGCTTTAATATTCCATAATGCTAAAAAAGATTGATTATATAACCCTGCCCAATAATTGCCTTGGAAACATAGACATAAACAGAAGTATTATGTTTTTTTTCAGGCTTATAGTCTTCAATTAATTTAACAACTCCTTTGGATATAAGCAGAGTCTACCAATTTTCTGATTTCTAATGGAAATCAGCAAGTCTCCAAATATTACCAATTAAGCATCAAGCTTCCACATGCGGAAATAGCACATCTTTGACCCATAATCAGGAAGCGCTACTTTCAGGAACCTGCCTATAGTTTTCATGCATTACTCCTCTTGTGTCTTCTCAGAGGTCTTTTTCAATCTGAATAGACTCAGTATGTTATCAGGTCAATTTTGGAGTGAAAATAACTGCTATGTATTTAGTAAAATCAGCTTTACCCCTCCTACCTGTGTGTCAGAGTTCTTGAAATGACTGAATACCATATATATCTTTTAGAAAATTTGTATTATTTTTTTTTGTAATGAAATAATTAACTAACCTGACTCAAGATATGTAGCCATACATTTTTATACACAGATTTTATTAAACTCAGTAAACTCCTTTTAGTATAATTAGGTGAAGAAGTAAGAAATAAAACCATGAAAAATATGAAAACTTTTTAAGAGAACAAATGTTGAATTAGAATACATCTCACTTAGTTTAGCCTATAAAATTATATCCATTGTCAATTATATGTGGTCATTGACGTTCCAGACATTTCTGTGGATCTCCTGATGCCTTTGCCTCATTTGTAATGCCTGTAGTCTAAAGACTCCTTTTTCATCAGGGGAACACTTGAATAGCTGGAGAGGAACCACTTGGGGAGGGTTGGGACTATTTTATACAGTGATACAGGGCTTCTGTACTGAAGATAATAGCCTTTGAATACATTTTTTAAATTCAAATACTAGAAGCACCTCTAAATCAACTGGGACAGGCCTCTGAAATCTACAAAATATATACATTATATATATGTTATTAATATTAATATACATTATATTATGTATTATATAATATAATATATCAATATAGTTATATATATATTTATATATACGTTATTAAGAACATGATGTTCAAGGCAAGACACTCCCACAATGGATATCAAGCTCTACCAGGTATTTCTAGGCCTGGGGAAGTTGCTATCCTTAAGATTTAATAAGGGTAAAATGGGATTAATGGGAAGCCTCAACTCAGATTGTTGTAAATGTGGAATTGTGTAATCATAAAAGCAGTAGAGTATGATAGTGCTAACTCTGACTTGGATCATGATCTTTGGGATGATTCTGAACTATTCTGTGCCTTCATTTCTTCATCTATAAAATGGGAGAAATAATTGTACCTATTCCTCAGTGGATTTTTTTGAGAATAAAGTGACATAATACTTGTAAAGATTGAATTTGATGATTAGTATTATATCTGGCTCCTGGTAAGCACATTTAAATGTCAGCTAGAATTAGCTAGTTTGCTGGCTACATTAGAGACAGCATAATTCAATCAGCTATTACAGAAAGGGGTGAAATCAAACAGCTCTTCCCTAAAATTAGATTTCCCTTCAGAATTACCTGCCTGCTGTTGCCCCTGTCGATGACTGTCTCTGACCTCCTCCTCATCCAGCCTAACTAGTTTCTTCTGGATTTTAACTGATATGCATGAGCCTGACCTCTTGCCAAAAAGTCAATTATTTCCTTACCTACTGTGTTCTTTCCATGAGTCACCTTTTTTTGGTTGTTGTTATTTAATCACTCCCAGACCTCTCCTCTTTAGGAAGCCTCTCAGTAACTCTTACACAAATAATAGACATTTGTATAGCACTTTGCAGTATTTACCAAGCACTTCTCTATTCAAAAAGTGAGGCTATTAGGGCAGGATCTTTTTTTTAAGTTTGAAATAAAAGCTTAATTATTCCTTGATGGATAAGCTCTTTAATGTATATGTTTATCCAAACTTCTTAGAGTAATGGTAAAAATGTAAAATAAGAAAACACAACCTGATGAAGAACACTTTAGGCGCTACCTATGAAGCTTAAGAAAATATATTTTACTGCATTGCATTTTTAAAAATTATAAAATATAGGTTTAATTAAATTAAATAACAATCTCAGATGAGACAGAGATGAATTCTGGTTCCATGTGTTCTAACTTTGGCTCAAGTTTGGCCTCATTCCTTGTGTATCTCTCTTCTGATGAGACAAGCATAAGGGTGAAGTGTGATTCAAGAACATATATGTGCATTATTTATTCCTGAATTTGTGAATATATACAGTTATTCCAAATTCTAGATGGGCTTTGGAATTTAAGTTCCATGAGAAGGAAAACACAAAGAAAATAAATAATCTGTTATTGATAGGAACACTTTGCAGTTTATAAATCACTTTCTCAACCATTATCACAATTGGATATGTTTCTCTACAAAGTTATTAAAGTCACATTATTTAGGACTCAAAACATTTCAAAACACTTGGAGGCAGTGAGTTAGTGTGATTGCTATGTAATGTGGTGGAAAGACATTTATTGATGAACATTTTCTGCCATTATTATTCTGTTCACAGAGGAGTGAAAGTAGAAACTGCAAGGGATCAGAGTCTTAGGAGCAAATGAAACTGGAAAGACGCTTCGGAAACCTACTTACATAATCCTTTCCCATCCATTTATTGATTTGCACAGATATTGAGTGTTTGAGATGTCTGTGTGGTGAGAGAGGTTCAAGCATGAACAAGTAGGGAGAGAAGAATATGGAAAGGACAGGAGGGAAGCAGGATGTCACACTGAGATACCAGTGACAGTGAAGTCGCTCAGTCGTGTCCTACTCTTTGCAACCCGTGGACTGTAGCCCACCAAGCTCCTCCGTCCATGGGATTCTCCAGGCAAGAATACTGGAGTGGGTTGCCATTTCCTTCTCCAGGGGATCTTCCCACCCAGGGGTCGAACCCAGGTCTCCCACATCTCAGGCAGACGCTTTAACCTCTGCACCACCAGGGAAGCCAGTCTTTCTGAAGATGAGTGTTGAGAAGAAAAAAAAAAAATACTGCCCTTCTGTACTCTGCAGTTTCTTGGAGTTCATGAGAGAATGTTGCCAATGCATCTTTTGTGATCTCAATTCTTGCTCTTTGTCACTATGACTATCACAGCCCTTGACCTAGAGAGTGTCTTATGTACTCAGTCTTGTCTGACTCTTTGTGAACCCATGGACTGTAGCCGCCAGGCTCCTCTGTCCATGGGGATATTCCAGGAGAGAATACTGGAGTGGGTTGCCATGCCCTCCTCCAGGGGATCTTCCCAATCCAGGGATCGAACCCAGGTCTCCCGCGTGGCAGGCAGATTCATTTCTGCTGAGCCACCAATCAGCTGCTCTAGAGTGTCAGACAACAGAAGCTGTATTAACTCCCTTTTTTCACAGGTTCAGTGGTGGACTGCTTAACTGTTAAATGTCATGTCCGGCTACCACACCCTGTCTCCCCTCCCATCTTTTATTCTTTCCCATTCTTTCTTTCCTCTTCCTTAGTCTCTGCCCCATAATTACTCTTGTCCTGTATTCTGTGACCTATAGGTAACTTTAATTTCAAGTGCATGACCTTAAGTATACTCTGTTCATCACTGACAGTAACACAACCATGTGCAATGGTTTTAATATTTCACATGTATTACTGGACTTGGTCCTTATTTTCAAACATGTAAGTTATGGCATTATTACTGTTTATTACTGTCTTCATTAATATTTTGCTCTGACTACTATTTTATATGAGTTGGATGATGGATTTTTGTAAATTGTCCAAGATCACCAAATTGGAAGTATTAGAGTGCAGACTGTTGGCTACTAAGAGATGCAATAAGACAAAGGTTCGCCTTTGTTAAATTAAGCAGTAGGAATGAAAAGACAATCTTTGTGTCAGTGAAAACTGAATATTAAAATGCTGATAACCTTTAATTGACTGTTGCAGCCTGTTTCAATGGCGGAGCTGCCCAGCTAAAACATTGTGCCCGCATTGTGATATTTTTGGTGCAAAAGCTGGCTCTCAGCTAGAGGTTAGCAGGAGTTGTGCAGTTCAAGTGAGCAGAAGGGGATAATGATGTTAGCACCTTTTTGATTGTATAAAAAGACTGGCTTCGATGCAAGAAAAATCAAATTCAATGTATTAAATTTATTGTAATAAATAATATATTTAAAATTATTTTAAATTGCAGATATAACACATGCTTATTATAAAAATGTTGAACATTACTAAATTTATAACATAGGGAGTCTTCTCTCTTTCTCTCATCCAATTTTATTCCACGGAGGTAATTATGGTTATCAATTTGGTGAATATATTTCTAGACATTTTCTATGCGTATATAAGCACCCATGCATATGAGGGTCAGTAGGAAACTTAATAATATGGAAATGTGCTTTCTTAACATACTATATATTTTTATATATGCACATGGGTATTTAACTTATTTACTTTAATGATTGCATCACTTCCACTGTGTAATATTCTATAATTCACTCAATCAGTATACTGTTACTGAATATTTAGGTTACCTAGCTTTTGTTGTTAGTAGAAAAAGTTGCAGTGAACATGTTTATACAACATTTAATCTTGTGCATTTATCTTTGGATAATTCAGATAAGTGGAAATTATGGTACTGGGATAATCTCTAGTATTTTAAATATGTTGGTAAATTCTTAAGATGCTGCTTGGAGTTCAATCTGTGAAGACACAATGTACACACACACAAAAATAGTATTTTTACAATAAAAGTTTTGTTTTTTTTTATCATTGCAGACAGGTGAAACTTTTACCAAAACTGGTTTGAATCTGTTTCTTCCTCTAGGTGCAAAGTTCCATATACCTAATGATTTTAATTATCCTCTCTGTGGTACAATAAAACAATGTGTCAAACCAGACCATATATAATTCTACAAAATATGAAACTATCTAAGATGTAGAGTGATCACTATGTGTGATAGTTGGTCTCTTATTTGGGGGCAAGGTCCTTGAGTCTTGGATATTTGCTGCTATCTTAACCACTATGGCAATCCTTTAACCTTTCTTTCACAGACTTTTTTACTACAGATAGTGGAATTTTTTTTAATAGGAACTCTATTCCCCATTGAAATCATTCCTTTCCCCCTCTTTCAGAGCCGGTCGGGGACTTTATGGTATTGACAGTATGCCAGATCTCCGCAGAAAGAAAACTCTGCCTATTGTACGAGATGTGGTGAGTCGCTCCTGTTTAATTCATTTTGACTGCATGTGTTGTCTTTATTAGATGTCATATTGTCCTTCTCATTAAATGCCTAGCCTGTAAATATTTCATAGCATAAAACACAGAAGAAGCTGGATGCTAGCAGCATTAGGCTTATTTTCTCTTTAAAGTCGATTAGATGGAGGAAATAGCTCTAACCTTTTGACAGCTTTTGATATTAGGTGAAATTACAGATTGAGTTAAAATAGTGCTATAATTGAGCAAAAAGGAAGTCATAAAACATGCCAAGTGGTCTTCTACAATTGGGCTTTGATGTGCTCAATTTTATAAATGACCATGAGTTTAATTTGCAGTGGAAGGCTGGATTTGAAGTCTTCACCTTAACCCTATAATCTTTAACATTTTATAAAGCAAGCTGACAATGTTAGTCAGTTCTTTATTCTTTTGTATTAAGATCACATCTAACCAAATTAATAAGCTGTTTCACTCTCTAAAGAAAACCATAGCTTCCAGGTCATTAAAGTCTATATTAGCCCTGAATATAACTCTGAATAACAAACTCTCCTATAAGGAAATATGCTAGAGACTGCTGAGAAATGAAAAGAATTAATAATAGTCTGTATTAAAGTCTAAAAAATAGTCCATCAACAGGAAAAAGAAATGTTTTCTATCATTCACAATGTTTTCCTGTTTTGGAGCCATATTCTTAATGGTTTATTGCATGAAAATATATTTCCCCCAGAGAAACTGAAGTTTCCCTTTTACAACAATGTACACAGATTCTTGATACTGGCAATTTTAAATTTTGCTGTGAAAACCTTTATCTGAAGGTCATCACTTTAGCTTTAAATTAGAAAAGACAAAGTCTTTCCTGGAAAAATCTTATGCTGGAAAGCATGATATGTCTGTACAGTTATCTCAGATTCCTGCTGTTGTACTGTGACATCATTTTTTAGCATTAGGCTTATTTAACTTTATTATGTTCTTTTCTCATATGTCTATTTATATTTTATTTTCTCTCTCACTTGGACTCTTCAGGCCATGGTAAGTGATTTTAAATTTATTTAATATTTGGCAGTCTTCTCAAATACTGCTCTTATTCATGCAATCCAAGAGAACATGGTGGGGAAATAAAAAGACAGAAACATATAAGAATAAGAAGTTTGGTTCTATAAGAATTTAACATCTCCATTCTGAAAGATAGAACAACTTATATAAATAGCAAGTGCAAATATGGACTAAAATAGACTAAAAATATAATTTGAGGGACAGTAGTTGTCAGAGATAAAAGACTATCTTTGGAGATAAGTGCCCTATAAGTTTACATGGTAGGGATAGAGACGGAAAGTCACCTCCCCACTTAGGACTATACTGAACTTAACTAGGCACAGTGTCTTTGTGGCTGCAAGTAGATATATTTCTGACCAGATGAATTATTCCACTGTGACTTCCCTTTGTTCCTAATGGCGGAGAATAGTTAATATTCCCATGTAGAACTGATTTCCACAGTTCTCTATAGTACCATTGAGTACATTAACCTTATATCGTGTGTGTTTCTAGTGGGAGCCGTATAATGGTTCTATTTTACAGGGGAAACTAAAGGAATGTAACTATTACTTAAAATCACCTAAGTTACCAGCATTGAGTGGTAACAAGAGAACAAATCTGGGAATGATGATTCTCACTTGATAAAATGCATACTTGGTAAGAAAATACACTGGCTAGATATGGAAGCATATTCCAGGAAACTGTAGACAACTCAAGAATCACCCAATACCTGTTGTGATTCAGGGCTAAGCATATTCCAGGAAACTATAGACAACTCAAGAATCACTTAATACTTGTTGTGATTCAGGGCTATCAGAAAGGTGAGCTGGCTCTGTATCAGTGGTCCTGTTTTATGAAGGCATATGATTATGGTCATCTTGGAGAAAAACAATGTTTTAAAAGTCTCATGCTAGCCTAGAAACCTTGGGTTACAGAGTCTTTCTTACTGGGCCTCAGTTTTATCATCTGTAAACTGTAGGGTCTAGGTTTAATGATCTAAAAGGGACGTTTTTAGCTTTAATGTCCTGTGATTCCACATTCTAGATGAATTGGCTGACTACTGAATATAGTAGGTCCCTGTTACCTAAAGTCTGAACAGTGATAGTCTATACTCTTACATTTTCATCTTCTGCTGAGTAATAGGTAAATAACAGTCACCTCATGTATTGGTAACATGATTGTTTTTTTTGTTTTAATTTTTTAAGACCCTGGCTGCCCGGAAATCTGGACTCTCCCTGGCTATGGTGATTAGGACATCTTTAAACAATGAGGAATTGGTAGGTGCAGAGTCAGCTACTAACTATGCATTGATCATAGTCTGGGGAAAAGCATTCTGCTTGGGCCGCTTGTTGGTTATGTTTATTCAAAAGTTCTAGGAATAACTGGGAACATGCAGAAAGTCTCACCCTGAACAAATTTCCTTAAAGCCTCAGCTGCACTATCATACAAATTATCCTGTGTTGCTCAAATATTCATGTACCTTCCCATCTTTACAAATGCTATTTCGTCCAAACACACTTTGCTTGTTATAATCCACCTGAAAATTCCTGCTAAATTTCTACATAGTCTACATGTTGCCTCATTTTTGAGGCTTTCCCAAACACCTCCCTCCCCTTTTGGCTCAATTATTTGTTTCTTCCTCTGGGCCTTCCTAGCATTTAATCACAAACTCCAGAGGATGGTATGGTCAAGAGTGAAGGCTGCTTGGGGTGAATCCCATTTGGACTGCTAAATTAGCTTATTATATCTGGCAAGTTATGTAACTTCTCTGGGCCTGAGTTCTCTCATATGTATAGTGATGTGATAATACAGTAGATGAAGGGAGTGGATAAGTGTTTAACATGCTTGTTCAGCCTAGGGTACAGTATACAATAAATATGAGCTGGTGCTTTTATTATTTTTCTTAGTACAATTTGATTATTTTACATAAACTTTCCCTTTTGACTCCATGAGGGTAAGAACTACATCTTGTTTGATGTCCTTGTAAATGTTTTCATCCCTATTGCTTAGTACCTAGTCTGGCATGAGATAGATGCTCTGTCAATTCCTTATTGAATGACAGAACCAACATGATTAGAAGATAGAAATAGATTGCAAATATCTAGATCAGGGATTCTTGAATTTGGCTCATTAGAATTGCCTGTAGGGGTGTGTGTGTGTGTGTTTATGTGTATGTGTGTATTGCTCAGTCGTATCCTACTGTATGCAACCCCTGGACTGTAGCCTGCCAGGCTTCTCTGTCCATGGAATTCTCCAGGCAAGAATACTGGAGTGGATTGTGATTTCCTTCTCCAGGGGATCTTCCCGACCCAGAGATCAAACTCAGGTTTCTCCTACACTGCAGGCAGATTCTTTACCATCTGAGCTATCTAGAATCGCCTAGAGGAGCTTTCAAACCCTGATGCCTGGGTCTCACAATCATGAATGATTTAACTGGCTTCAAGTGTAACATGGATCAGTTCAGTTCAGTTGCTCAGTTGTGTCCGACTCTTTGTGACCCCATGAATCACAACACGCCAGGCCTCCCTGTCCATCACCATCTCCCGGAGTTCACTCAAACTCATGTCCATCGAGTCGGTGATGCCATCCAGCCATCTCATCCTCTGTCGTCCCCTTCTCCTCCTGCTCCCAATCCTTCCCAGCATCAGAGTCTTTTCCAATGAGTCAACATTTTGCATGAGGTGGCCAAAGTACTGGAGTTTCAGCTTTAGCATCATTCCTTCTAAAGAACACCCAGGACTGACCTCCCCCAGAATGGACTAGTTGGATCTCCTTGCAGTCCAAGGGACTCCCAAGAGTCTTCTCCAACACCGCAGTTCAAAAGCATCAATTCTTCGGTGCTCAGCTTTCTTCACAGTCCAACTCATGCATCCATACATGAGCACTGGAAAAACCATAGCCTTGACTAGAAGGACCTTTGTTGGCAAAGTAATGTCTCTGCTTTTCAATATGCTATCTAGGTTGGTCATAACTTTTCTTCCAAGGAGTAAGCGTCTTTTAATTTCATGGCTGCAGTCACCATCTGGAGTGATTTTGGAGCTCCCAAAAATAAAGTCAGCCACTGTTTCCACTGTTTTGCCATCTATTTCCCATAAAGTGATGGGACCAGATGCCATGATCTTCGTTTTCTGAATGTTGAGCCTGTAAGCCAACTTTTTCACTCTCCTCTTTCACTTTCATCAAGAGACTTTTTAGTTCCTCTTCACTTTCTGCCATAAGGGTGGTGTCATCTGCATATCTGAGGTTATTAGTATTTCTCCCGGCAATCTTGATTTCAGCTTGTGTTTCTTCTAGCCCAGCATTTCTCATGATGTACTCTGCATATAAGTTAAATAATCAGGATGACAGTATACAGCCTTGACGTACTCCTTTTCCTATTTGGAACCAATCTGTTGTTCCATGTCCAGTTCTAACTGTTGCTTCCTGACCTGCATATAGATTTCTCAAGAGGCAGGTCAGGTGGTCTGGTATTCCCATCTCTTTCAGAATTTTCCACAGTTGATTGTGATCCACACAGTCAAAAGCTTTGGGTTAAAAAAAAAAAAAAAAAGTAATTCCAATTCCAATGAGCAGGTGGATGTTGTACCATGGTAACTGAATCCTGCCAGCCACTATGGGGCTTGTATCCAAGAAAATTTATCTGTGCCCCTGTGCACAGATTATTGCAACTGTGTACTACCTCCCTCAATTTTAGAGACTTTGTCTTTCTTAGAGAATAAAAACATGGCCACTATTATTGCTTGTTTTAGATTTCTATATACTTGACATGTAAACACCATTATTTACATTTTTATTTCTCATTTTCTTCTTCTTTCATTGTCATCTTCCACCCAAAGCCAACCTTTCCTAGGTCTCCATCAGCAGATCTCCTCAGCCCAATATATATCAGCCGTAGAACATGTCTGTTTGAATATCTGGGTGCTACAGCACGTTCAGAACATTTTGTATTGTACCATGGTGTTTTTAAAACATGACTGGTTTTCCAGGGGCTTATTTTTATCTGTTGGGTTTATTATGCCATGTAATACTTCCAGTGTAGTTTGGATACAAAAGAAAATAAACATTCTCTGATACATGAAAAAGCCTCGTATTACTTACTGAATCTCAGAGTATCCAGTCTTTTGCTTTAGAGGAAATAATCAAAATGGAAGGTTTTTATTGATAGACTTCTAGACTGTTTTTTTATGTTTGAAAATATTGTCTTTGGTTTAAAGCACAAATACTCATCCCTATGAAAGTTAAGAGGAAAGCAATAGAAATTAGAGGAATACCACTACATTTTCTGAAGCTCTGATAGAGAGCACACCCTCACTGTATGGTTAAAATAGCTAGTGGTCAACTGTTCCTTTACTTAAAAGTATTCATTTTAGTTTTAGTATTTAGTTTCAGAAGGCCTCTGTAAAAGATTTTTCTTTGTGAGTGTTGGGTAGATGAACCAAGCCCAACAGTTCCTGCTAAAACTCATAAAGCCCATTTCCCTGGGGCCAATGTCTCAAAAAGCAAATGAAATATGACTTCCGTACAACAGGCATATTAAATGTCATTCTTGACAAGCTGTCACATTAAGTCATTACATGGGCAACTAATATAAATGCTGGAATGAATAATTTCTAGTTCCTGGTGCTGCAAGTCCCAGGTACCCTCAATGTGAAGCATGAAATATTTGCCTTTACATGAAGAAAAATGACTTGGCCATGTGGAAAATGGTAGCCCTTCTGTTTTAATAGCCCTTTTCTATTTGAATTAAAGAAATGTACAGTAAAAATCTCAGTCATCTCTTCCAAGGAAAGAAGTGCTATAAAATCTGAGACAAGTTGACAGTGGGTAGGCCAGCACCATTGACACACAGTTGGCAGTGGGCAAATCACTGCTGAGTGCTCCATCCATTACCAATTCCTACTCACCATGAGGAGCTACTGAGGTTGATTGGGAATCTCAGTCTAATTGGCCCTTAAGGTCTGAAATTTCTAAATAGTCCAATCTGATTGAATAACACAAGACAGAATAACAATCTGGTATTCATACACAGTAACCTGCCTGGCGCTATTTTGCTTAGCTTTGTGCTTGCTTTCCCAGTGATAATTTCCTAGGTTTGGACCCAATAGTAGCACAATAAAAGTAAATCCACTCAACATTTCAACAAATATTGACTGTCTACTATGTTTCAGGTATTGTTTCAGATTTTGGAAATAAGACAGAGAACAATTCATCTAAAAATCCCTGCCACCATGATGCTTATAATATAGTGAAAGGAGAACTGAGATAACAGTCACCCAAGGACTGTTGCCGTGGTTCTTAATAGAAGCTCTTAGTTGGTGGGGTTTTTAAATTAAGACAGGCTTAGATGATGGTTATGGGAAACTCAGAGTGAAGAACCCAAATCACCAAGGCTAAAAGAGATTCTCAAACATGGTTTGTTCTATCTGGGTTGATGGCCATGTTTAGGAGGCTGGCCTAAGGGCATGCTTATAGAGTGTGTGAATTCTCACTAAGGGTTGATTTGTCTAGGGATACAGAGGTCCTTCTTCCAATACAGGGTTCAGGCAAAAATAAAGGGACTGGCAAGAACTAGATGTGAGAGTGATCAGGAAGTCAGACCTGGGTCCTATTCCTAGCATGACACTAGAAGAATACATGGGAGAAGAAAACAGTTTAGAACCACCTGCCTAGTATCTGGGATTCAGTCTGGAAGTTGAAGGCTCACAGTTCACCCAAGGAGTCTGGGGTCCTGCTCAGAAACAGGAATCCTTTCAAACCACATAAATGATTGTTAATGTGATCTGAGTTTGAATCTCAGCTCCACCTCTTACTGCTTTTCAGAACTCATTTCTTATCATTGCACTTTATCTCTCTCAGACTCATCCTTAAATTAATGCAATAATACTTATTTCACAATGAGTGAGAATTAAGGAAATGTCTTGCCAGGCACAGCGATGGCCATCAGGGCAGTGAGGTAGGAACTTAAGGTGAAAAATGCGGAGTACATGCGGAGCCCAGTGCAGCCTTGTCGCCTTTGCAACTGAGCAGCAGGTTGCAGGGAGTATTGACGGGCTTCATTACAAGTAGTGTTGCTATTGGTCTTGCTTCTTGCCTTCTTCAAGAGCATGGTCCTAGGCTTGAGAAAAGTGTTGGTCCAAGTCCGCCATTTATTAACTTAGAGAACTTGGGCAAGTTACTGAAATTTTCTTGGCTTCAATTTTCTCATATGTTTGCTAATTATGTAAAATGTTTGCATCCATATTCATTAGTAAAATGGCTTATGGTTTACCATGTCTTTGAACAATCATGGCATCAATAATAAATTAATTTTGTTCAATAAGCTAGAGAGCTTTCCTTTTTGTCACTTCTCTGGGATGATCTATGTGAAATGAGTGTTGCTATACCTTGAAAGACTGACAAAATTTTGCCTCTTAAAACCATCTTGTAGTTTTGTTTTGGGAGGGGGTTTTGTTTGTTTTATTTGAGGGTAGTTATTTGACTACTGAATCAATTTATTTAATATAACAGTTCTATTCCTGTCATTTAAACATTTGTTCTTGAGTCAATTTTGATAATTTATATTTTTCCAAAGGTTGTCTTTTTTTCTAAATTTTCAGATTGAATAGCTTCAAATTGTTCATATAATTGTATCATTCATACAAGCTTCAGCTGTTTTTATCTTATTTATTTGTACTTTTTTCTCTTCTGTAAATCAGTATACAAGAGATTATCTGGCATTTGTTGACTCCATATTGTTGATTTGCTTTCTGCTTCATTTATTTCTGCTCTTGTCTTATTTGAATTCATCTTCTGCTGTTTGTATTTATCCTGAAACTATTTTTCTAACTTATTAAGTTGAATATATAGTTTGTTAATTTTTATTGTTGCTGTTAACTATTGTTGTTGTTCAGTCACTAAGTCCTGTTTGACTCTTTGCAACACCATGTACCAGAGCATGCCAATCTTCCCTGTCCTTCAGTATCTCCCAGAGTTTGCTCAAACTCATGTCCATTGAGTCAGTGATGCCTTCCAACCATTTCATCCTCTGTTGCACCTTTATCCTCTTGCCCTCAATCTTTTCCAGCATCGGGATCTTTAACTATTGCATACATACAAAATACATACAGCATCAACGAAGTGAAAAACAGTGCAAACACCTGTATATCCATCACTTAGCTTTGAAAAGAGAATATTTCCACCCTCTGTGTATTCCTTTCTCAATTTCTTCCTCCTTCCAAACTTCAAAGATTTTATGTCTATCATTTTATTGCTTTTGTTTATATTTTTAACCACATGTGTATAACTTAATTTTCTTTTTGTCTTTTCTAACATATGCATTTAAAACTATCCATTTTCCTCTTAGCACACTTTAGCTGCATTGTACGAATTTTGATATATAGTACTTTTATTGTTGTTTAGATAGAATTGTTTCGTAAATGGTCCAGTGATTAGTATTTTGACCCATCAGTTATATGGAAAATGTGTTCATTAATATTCCGAAGATAAGGGCTTTATTTTGTTACTGCATTGTATTCAAAGGAGAAGGACTGTACTTCAGTCTTTCTTATTTAACTGAGGATTGCTGGACTTCCCTGGTGGCTCAGACAGTAAAGTGTCTGCCCACAATGTGGGAGACCTGGGTTCGATCCCTGGGTCAGGAAGATCCTGTGGAAAAGGAAATGACAACCCACTCCAGTACTCTTGCCTGGAAAATTCCATGAACTGAGGAGTCTGATAGGCTACAGTCCATGGGGGTCTCAAAGAGTCAGACATGACTGAGCGACTTCACTTTCACTTTCGCTTAATAGCTTAATACATGATCAGCATTATAGATATCACATTTGAGCTTCTCTGTTTTAGTACATAAATTTGGGGGCTTCTATATCTCTAATAATTTCTTTCAACTTTTGCTGGTTGATCCTAATAATCTTTTAAATGTTTTTTCCTTAAAAATATTCTATGTGATATTAATACAGCTACACTAAATTTTAATTCAGTTGGTAAAGAATCCACTTGCAATACAGGAGACCCCAGTTCAATTCCTGGGTCAGGAAGATCTGCTGGAGAAGGGATAGGCTACGCACTCCAATATTCTTGGGCTTCCCTTGTGGCTCAGCTGGTAAAGAATCCACCTGCAATGCAGGAGACCTGGGTTCAATCCCAGGCTTGGGAAGATCCCCTGGAGAAGGGAAAGGCTACCCACCCCAGGATTCTGGGCCACAAAGAGTTGGAGATAACTGAGTGATTTTCACTTTCACTAAATTAGATTTGTATCCTCCTTGATAGAACCTTTTCTAGCCCTTTATTTACATTTTATTGTGTCTTTATTCATATCTTATAGAAAAACAACTTGATTTTAAAGTGTAATTTCAGAATTTTCCTTTTTATGGGTGAATTCTATTTTGTGGGTGAATTAGTTCTATTACTTTTTAAAATTTACTGTTTCTCTTCATTTTACTCTGTTTCCTTTCTAGGTTTATTTTCTGTAGATTGAGTTTTCTTTACTTTCCCTGTTTTCCATTAAATAGATTGAAGTTATCTATACTATTTATTTTAATAAAGTAGATAATTTTTAAATGTTTAACTTAAATACTTTTCAAATTTTAAAGTTGATCAATAATCCTCTCTTAAATACACACACACACACACACACGCACACATAGAGAGAGAGAGAGATCTGAAAGTGCTTAGGCTTTGATTAGTGCCCACATTAGGTAGGAGGCAAGTCTTAATGTCATGTCTGAAAATGATATGAAAAGCCCAAGGTCAAAGCCCATGGACTTTTACTGGATTCCAAACATATCTCCTAGGTTTCCAGAGATTCCACTTTTGTAATTTTGTCATTAAGATCCTTTTAAAAAACTTTGTGAGATAACTGGGGAATCTGTTTCTTTTGAGCCCCTTCTATATAGTAAAATGTTTTATTTTTTCCCACAAAAAAACAGTAAAATATTTTTTGTTTTTTTCTGGCTAGGTTCCCTGATTAGTTTTTCAATATACAAAATGAATATGCTAATATTTCTAGAAGATTGTTGGGGAAATCAAATGAGATAAATTGAGAGCACTTCAACCATTTTGGACACATGGTGAAAAGTGAGTGTTACTTGCTCAGTCATGTCCAACTCTTTCTACTTCATAGACTGTAGCCAACCAGGCTTCTCTGTCTATGGAATTCTTCAGGCAAGAATACTGCAGTGGGTTGCCACTGCCTTCTCCTGGGGCTCTTCCTGACCCAAGGATCGAACCTGGCTCTCCCCCATTACAGGCTAATTCTTTACTGTTTGAGCCACCAGGGGAGCCCCTTGGACACATAAATATGTAGTAAATATTAGTTATTATTTTTATGATTGTCTGCTTTTACCACACAGCTATCCATAGATGCATGAGTGACTTTCTTAGTTACAAAAGAGAACAGTAGAATAGGTTCCCTTTAGGAGAGATGCTCACCCCTTTCCCTCTTTTTCTTTTATAGTATCCTAATCCTTCTTCCTCCTCTTTCATGACCTCTATCAGAAGATTTATAAAAACTCAGTCTCTGCCCCAACTGATGAGAACTAGACCTTTCCACAATAAAATGTCCACACTTCCCCCCAGTGGAGAAATTCACATTATTTTTGGCCTCTTATATTTAATAAGTTACTCATCTTATACCACTTTCTTTATGTATATATATTCATTGAAAGCTTGAATTGGAGAAAAACCGATACTTATAGTACATGACAAATTTGTCCTAATTTGTTATCAGATCAAGTTCCTTGTCATGTATTGGCATGAAACAAAATTATCTTTTTTTGTTGTTGTTAGTTTATGGTTTTAATTATATTAGCCTAACTAAATATTTTTTTAAATCTTCTGATATATATTCTTTTCACATTTACTGCATTGTTTTCTAGACCATCTATTAAGGATACAGAAATGAAAAAAGCAACATTGCTGACGGAGTTTTTTCTCACAGGACTTAAGTATCAACCGCAGCGGCAAATCCCCTTGTTCTTGTTGTTCTTGGTGATATACCTCATCACCACTGTGGGAAACCTTGGTCTGATTGTTCTCTTCTGCAATGACCCTCACATTTACATTCCCATCTTAATCCTTGAAAAATTGGCCTTTGTTGATGCCTGGATATCCTCCATAGTGACTCCAAAGATTCTGGTCAATTTCTGTGGCAAGAGCAAAATTATCTCTCTCCCTGAATGCAAGTTACACATTTTTTCCCCTTGCAATCAGTGTAACCACAGAATGCTTTTTGCTGGCAACAATGGCATACAATCGCCATGTTGTCCTAGGCAAACCAGTGATACTATCCAGTGATTATGACAAATAGACTGTGCATCTGGCTACTAGCTTTGTCATTTTTAGGTGGCCTTTCTCATGCCATACTTCATAACACTTTTTAATTCAAATTAACCTCTGTGACTCCATCAGAGTATAGCACTTTTACTGTGATATTATACCATTGTTTAAGATGTCCTGTACTGACCCTTCCATTAACTTTCTGATAGTAGTTATTTTCTCTGGATCATTACAGGTATTCACCTTTCTCATTGTTCTTGTGTCTTATTCACTTGTTCTCTTTACAACTTTATTTTATTTTTTAATTTATTTTATTTAATTTATTTTTTACTTTATTTTACTTTACTATACTGTATTGGTTTTGCCATACATTGACATGAATCCACATGGGTGTACATGAGTTCCCAATCCTGAACCCCCCCTCCCACCTCTCATCCCATACCATCTCTCTGGGTCATCCCCATGCACCAGCCCCAAGCATCCTGTATCCTGTATCGAACATAGACTGGCGATTCGTTTCTTACATGATAGTATACATGTTTCAATGTCACTGGAGCCGATTATACAGAGTGAAGTAAGCCAGAAAGAAAAACACCAATACAGTATACTAACACATATATATGGAATTTAGAAAGATGGTAACGATAACCCTGTATGCGAGACAGCAAAAAATTATCTTTTAAAGTGTATATCCTGTATTGTCCTCTTCTTAAATTATTGAATCATCTATTTTATCACTGTTCTACACTCTTTATTTGGACTCAATCTATTAGTTACTTAAGTCAGTGGTAATGTGACTAATACAATGTGAGTAAGAACAAATTACATAAAGTGTTCCATGTAGAGGCACATAACTTTTAGTCTCTGTACGTTCTGCTGTAAAAATTTTGCCTGAGTAATTTTACCTTCTGGTGTCAATCTTATGTAATGATTAGTCTGATTAAAAAATCAGTCATAAAATTATGTCTGTTTTTATGCTCAGGATCTTATTCTACCATTGTTCTGTCCTCATAACAAATTTCAAAGGTCACATTTATCTAACCTTTGCTCTGCAAATCTTTCTGATGCTTTTGTCCAGAAATAGCAAATGATACATCAGTCAGTTAAGTTCAGTTCAGTCGCTCAGTTGTGTCTGACTCTTTGTGACCCCATGAGTCACAGCACGCCAGCCCTCCCTGTCCATCACCATCTCCCGGAGTTCACTCAAATTCATGCTTGCAGTCCAAGGAATTCTCAAGAGTCTTCTCCAACACCACAGTTCAAAAGCATCAATTCTTCGGTGCTCAGCTTTCTTCACAGTCCAACTCTCACATCCATACATGACCACTGGAAAAACCATAGAGGGTAGTAAATTGATTCTTTTCTAAAAAGCATGCATTAAGCACATGAAATACACTTCAAAACAGAAAGCATGCTTTTTCCTAGAATTATCAAAATGTGATTTTTTTAAGTATAAGAAAATGATGGTTTGCATATTCCTATGATGGAGTATGAGAGGAAAAATAGAACTTTATTAGATAAGTCATTGGTTAACATGGGGCAGGGGGAGAGAAAAGCTATGTGGCAAATGGAGGTAACCAAGCTTTGTTCCTGTTTTAAGTGTCAACAGTTGGTAGACTGGAATTTTGGTGGCCCCAAAACACTGGTAATTGTTCTCAGTAGGAGGCTTGACTGCTTTATTTCTTGGACTCATTCTAATTTCCCCATATAGCTGTCAATAGGAAAGGCAATTCCAGAGTCCTAATTGTTCAGGAAGTGATTTAGTAGAGCAACTTGTTTTAAATTCCAGTTTCTCAGAGCAGGAATTTTTAACAAAATCTATGTATAAAATGTGCGCATCTTCCCCTTTGTAGTCCATAGGGCATGTTTGGTTACTAAGTCTTATCTGAGTGACGGTGTTCCTTGTTCTCATTTCTACAGATCAAGGCACTGTTGAAACACAATAAAATTGCCTTATTTTCTGGAATCACTTCAGTAGTATAAAAGTAATGTTTGTTATTTTTTACTTCTCTGCAAAAGCCTGATATCCTGGCTATAAATATAAAAATTACTGGAAGAATATGGGTCAAACTATGCCTAAATTTGAAAGATTAAGCTATTTTTTATTTTAGTGCTTTTTCGGTTTATAAATTACTTCTGCAGTGAACATAGATTTTATTATTATCAGAACATACATTTTAGCTAATAATATTACATTGACTGTACAAGATTTGAAAAGTTTAGAAACATTTAAAATAGATTAGTGGCAAGTCTCCCAAATCGCTGAATCCACTCTATCAGTCCTAATTCCAGTAATTAGGATTCTGCTTGTTCTTTGAACCGTCTTCTCCATATGTCTGGTTCCTTGTTTAGCTAGGCCAGAGACCCTCTCTTGATAACATAATTCCCAGTCCCCATCCTTTCACATCAGCTAGCATCCTATTACCTGCACCAAGTTATCTTATTCTATCTACTCTGAGTGCTGGTATGCGTGGGTATATATGTGTATATTTTTTCTCTTCTCGCTAATCCAGTTCTTAATCCAAGGTAAGTGGCAGACTTCCATTTCCCATAACTCATTTTAGGGTTTTCTTCTCTTTTGTTCTTATTCAGTGCCCCATATCCTAGGTTTTCACCTTACTCCACAAAAGCTATGTTGTTGTAATCTTATTTGATCTGCTGTTATTTTGCTGCTAAAAATACACTCTTTCCCTCAGTATACCATATTCCCCTGAGATGATCATATCAGATTTATTTTTCCATGCTTTCCTTAGCTATCAATTTCCTGAATTTCTATCTTATCTTAGACCATCATTCTATCTTATGCTTTGCTGGAATAAGAAATATTTTCATAAACCATTTATTTTAGAGTGATTTTCAGCTTTAGTAAACACATGCCCATATCCCCAAAATCAAGAATGAAAAACTCAAATTATCATTTTCTTGAGACTGGGAACATATACCCTCTAGTGAATTATCTTATGTTTTTGTCCAGCTTCTATAGCTTTCAAATGTTATGGTTTATTTTAATGCCCTATTCAATTGATTTTTGATGTGCTGTTTGATAAATTTTCCATGTTTCTTCTTTTTTGAAATTAGCTTCTCTTCTCATGAAATGGACCATGCCTCTTTAACCAAACCAAAACAAACATTTCAATTTCAATGAAACCTTCTCAGCTGTCTATCAAAACTGTCTTTCATTTGTTTCCCTTCAACATGTGTGATATTTTAGCAAGTGTTCTTTATATTAATACTCTTACTACAGCCTAAAAATTTAGAGGACTGATTGTATATCACTTGAATTCAATAAAAAGAAAATGGACATAAGGGACTAGATTAAATGTGTTAATCATTAAATTTAAATTGTGTGGATAAATTCATATTAAAAAGCAACTGCTTGCCTGGCTCTAGGCTTCTCTGATAGATCAATTGGTAAAGAATCTGTCTGCAATGCAGGACACCCTGGTTCTATCCCTGGGCCAGGAAGATCTGCTGGAGAAGGGATAGGCTACCCACTCCAGTATTCTTGGGCTTCCCTTGTGGTTCAGCTGGTAAAGAATCTGCCCAACTCTGCTTTCTAAGTTAATATGTTTCTCTCTCTTTTCTTATTTTCAGTAGCAGACTCTGTTCTATTCCTACCCAGTGTTCCAGTTAGAATTGTTTTTTTCCCCCTACTAAGATAACAAATTATGCAATTGCAAATATACCTGAACTCCAATCTTGTGTTTTTTTTTTTTTTTTTAGCTAAACCAACAATTCTGTACTATGCACACACACACACATCACACAGTCTCCCAGGCCCTCAGCTCAGAACATAAAACTGTCTATGTAGAACTAATGGTATATCTCTTATGCCAAGAATCATTCAGTTCACTTCAAAGATATTGAATATCACTCTGCTAGGCAGTAAAGGGGAAGCAAAGATGAATAATACATGCTTCTAAATCTAATAGAACTCTTAACAGTTCTTTCCAAGACATGACATCTTCATTACAGAATGAAACCAGAGATTTATTGACTCAGATTATCTTTATTGAAAAGTGATGGATCCACTTGTTCTATGTAAACTCTAACACAAGTTTCCCCCACTTGTGAAGTTCCCATATTTTGAACACACTTTTGATATGTAGGCTCACTTGAAATGTAAAGAACTTTGATCAGACCCTCACTGAGTAGCAAGGCTGGATCTTGGTTTTTAAAAGATAGAAAAATTTTTGGTGAAGATTAGCTTCCTGGTAGGGAAACTCCTTGTACCATTACCAGACATATTCTAGGGAAATGCCTGGTGAGGGGAGTTAGTGATAAAAAGAAAAGTGCTGTTTCCATACTTTGGAACTGAAGAATAATAGAAAGGTAGCCATTTCAACACTGTGGGAAGATACTCTAAATGAGGCTTAAGGATGATTAATGGAAAACACAAGCACTTCCCTTCTAGTGTTTCTTATCAGCTAGATTCCTACAGGATTTATGTAAACAACTATTCATCAGGCATCAGGTGGTTGTGGGGAATTATTTATAAATGTAACTTCAGAGAGTGCTGGTCTTTCTCCCCAGTGAGTCAGCAGAGTGGGAAATGAGAAGCAAAGAGACTCATCTAAACAAATCTGCAGTATGAGCACTCTTACTTAGCATTTATTCAGTGTTTGAAGTCTATGGGCTCTATTTGTTACTGTCACACTGATCATCAACACACAGTAGACAGGTAGAGCAGGAAATTGAGGATTAGAGAACTTAAGTCTCTCCATAGATTATAAGACTCTTAAGTAGCACAACATTCATTTCATGCCATGAAAAGATGTTGTGCCCTAACACTCAGAGATAAGACAGCCCCTGCCTTCTGAAGCCCATTTCAACTGTCATGCGACAGAGACTGTGCTCAGGAGCTCAGGCCTCTGGGCTCCTTGTTCAGTGCTCACTTCACCAATGGCTTCCATGTATTGTAAAAAATTATCTCCGCTCAGTCATCTGTAAAGATGTGGATGGAACTAGAGTCTGTCATACAGAGTGAGTAAGACAGAAAGAGGAAAACAAATATTGTATATTACTGCATATACATGGAATCTAGAAAAATGGTACAGATTAACATATTTACAGGGCAAGAGTAGAGGTGGAGACATACAGAATGAACAAGTGGACACAGTGGGGAGAGCAGTGGAATTAACTGGGAGATTAGCACTGACATATATACACTACCACGTGTAAAATAGATAGCTAGTGGGAACCTGCTGTGTAACACAGGGAGGTCAGCTCCGTGGTGGCTTGATGGGTGGGATGGGGTGGTGAGGGAAACCCACAGAGGCAGGGGATATATGTATACATAAAGCTGATTCACTTTGCTATACAGCAGAAACTAACACAACATCGCAAAGCAATTATATCCCAATAAATTAAAAAATATATATCTCCCTTTAAGACAGTGAAAGCAGTTCCCTGTAGAAAGATCTATAGAAGTATACTTCTGAATTGGGGAGGGCTGTCATGTTACAGAGGATGGCATGGTAGAATCAGGGAGGTGAGGCCTGGTTAAGATACAAAGGAGGAGTGAGGGGTGTTTGTAGAAGTTTAAAATCAGCATTCAGAATACTTTCCATGACTTTATGATTTTACCAAGAACCAACTTAGACCAAGGATAGTAATATAAATTACTTTAGACTTTTGAATTGATGTTTCCTGAATATCTATCTCAGCCATAGACTAGATTAGGCTCTGAGGATTGATCCAGCAGTGAGCATGATGTTCATCATCCTTGTGCTCATGAAGTAATAGGACAGAGGATGTAGTTACTATCAAGAAACCAGAGCTCTGTGCTGCCATGAAAGAATAGCAGTGGAGCCCAGTCCAGTGTGAAAATTAGGGAATTTCTGTATTCAAATTACTGAATTGGGCCTTGGAGCATTGAAGGAAGAATACTTGAGCAGAGTCACTGTGATGACAGTCATCATTTAAATCAATAATTAAAGAGTCCTCTCAAAATAGCATTTTCAGGAAAAAGTGATAACGTGGTTTGTTTTATGTTGGCCTTCTCCAGATCCATTGATGTACCTTACATTGGTAACTTCTCTCACCTTCCCAGAAAATACATGTCTTCAAGAAGACGCTACAGGCACTGATCTACCCCATGTCCTCCACCACCCCGCACAACTTTGAGGTCTGGACGGCTACAACACCTACCTACTGTTACGAGTGTGAAGGGCTCCTATGGGGTATTGCCCGGCAAGGCATGAAGTGTTCGGAGTGTGGAGTGAAGTGCCATGAAAAGTGTCAGGACCTCCTGAATGCTGACTGTTTGCAAAGTGAGTACTCAGGTGAAGAAGCAGGTGTGCAGAGCTGGTCTCATCCTATGTTATTTTCAGCCCTTGATAATTCTTAACAAATCCTATCCAGTCACACAAAGTTATACACACTGCCCATCAATCACCTAACTGACTTTGTTGACCCTGGCACTGTCAGATTCCTCAGAATAACTACTTGGAGCTCGATGGCACTTGGCCCAAGTAGAAAATTTCAAAGTGACTTCCAATCTGTGTTCTTACTTTTATCTCATAATAGCCCCACATGATTAGTGGGAACGTGTAAAGTCATGTTCCTCAAACAGGGTTGACGCATCCCTGAGGTGACAGTAACTGGAATTCCCAAGCCTGCTTGACTTCTGCCTTCTGCAAGCAAGCCCCATGCTCTTCTGCAGCCCCTGTGCAGACCTTGAAATTGGGAGGTCGTGTATCTGAATGTCAAAGACAAATCTAACTTACCAGATAGGTGACCTGGAAAAAGTTTTTCTAATTTCTCAGGGCTTCATTTTTCTTCCTTCAAATAAATAGGAATAATACAATTTACCTTAGTGGTTTATTTTGAAGACTAAATGGGAAAGTTGCTGTAAAGAATCTGGCACATAGTAGATGCTCAGTGAATGTTAATGGACTTTTCCATTCTTTTACGTTTCTGAATAAGTACATGTCACTTTGACTTTTATGACAGGTTATCTTAGATTTTTCATTTCTGAAAAAAGAAAACCTTTTATACTGGTACTTTAAATTAGGTCCTGAAATGCCCAAACTCTAAAACACATATTATTGACTTTTCACTGCTGAATTGATTTGTCTCCTGACCTTAAATAACTAAAAAAGTACTGCTGAAGAACTCTATTTAAACATGGATTTTCATTTCCAAATGATACGTTTTTCACATTTAATAGTGTCCCCTTTGTTATTTATTTGAATATGGTCAGTGTAAGGTGCATGGGTTGCCTGAAATTGAGGGAGGACAGAGGAAAATGTCAAAATAGAGATTAAATCGCGAATGCTGGTATGGCCGGCTGTGGTAGTAACAATTCACACACATTGTACACTTTCCTCTACCTGATTAGTATTCTCCCTATACAACCAGATCAGTTGAGACCGTTAATGGTAATGAATGTGTTTTTTAAAGCAAAATAGTACTCCTTTAAAACATAAAATGTATACTTAGGAATGAATGCTTATAATGAAGGGAAACTGACTCAGTATTACCCAGCCAAGTTACCTGCAACATCCCATCCTACAATTACACTTTAGTCTACCTCTTTTAAAAGTGAATTCTGAACCAGTGTCTTAAGAAACAACCATATTAGGGCAGTGATATTTTGAGAAAATAGGTTGGAAAAAATATTGCCATAAAGAAACTATGGCTTAGATCTCTTAAAGAAAAAAATGATGTAGGTCATACTTAAGAAATGAGCTCATTCTTCAGGCCTTTCAGAGAAGAGAGATGCCACCCACTCATAAGCTTTAGAAACATTTTCATAGTCTGTTTCCATCTCTTCAGATAGCATGCTTTATTTGGTAATGGTTAAATACATGTGGCAAGCTTTTCTTTGAAGTTATTCATTAAAATGTATGTAAACTGGAAGAATTAGAAACAGTACAAAAAAATGAAATTAGATGTGTATCTCCCAGGAAAGGGATGTTTTCCTTAATAATTCCTTATATTTCCCTGAAACTCACATTCTCACACTGAATGGAAAAAGGTTTTGATACATGAATTCAGCTTCACCACTTACCACAATAACTATCAATAAAACATAAAGTTGTCCTAGCAAACTAATGTTCAAAATTCTCCAAGCTAGGCTTCAATAGTACATGAACTGAGAAGTATCAGATGTTCAAGCTGGATTTAGAAAAGGCAGAGGAACCAGATATCAAATTTTCAGCATCTGTGCAATCATAGAAAAAGAAAGAGAATTCCAGAAAACATCTACTTCTGCTTTATTGACTATGCCAAAGCCTTTAACTGTGTGGATCACAACAAACTGTGGAAAATTCTTAAAGACGTGGAAATACCAGAACACCTTACTTGCCTCCTGAGAAATCTGTATGAAGGTCGAGAAGCAACAGTTAGAACTGGACATGGAACAATGGACTGCTTTCAAATCGGAGTATGCCAAGGCCGTATATCGTCACCCTGCTTATTTAACTCATATGCAGAGTAAATCTTGCGAAATGCTGGCAGCATGAAGCATGAAGTACAATCTAGATTGCCGGGAGAAATATCCATAACCTCAGATATGCAGATGATACCACCCTTATGACAGAAAGCAAAGAGGAACTAAAGAGCCTCAATGAAAATGAAACAGAATAGTGAAAAATCTGGCTTAAAACTCAACATTCAAAAAACTAAGACCATGACATTCAGTCCCATCACTTCATGGCAAATAGGGAAACAACGGAAACAGTGACAGACTTTATTTTCTTGGGCTCTAAAATCACTGTAGATGGTGACTTCAGCCATGAAATTAAAAGACCCTTACTCCTTGGAAGAAAACCTATGAAAAGCCTAGACAGCATATTAAAAAGCAGAGACCTTACTTTGCCTACAAAGATCGGTCTAGTGAAAGCTATGTTTTTTCCAGTAGTCATGTAAGGATGTGAGAGTTGGACCATAAAGAAAGCTGAGTGTTGAAGAATTGATGCTTTTGAACTGTGGTATTGAAGAAGACACTTGAGAGTCCCTTGGACTGCAAGGAAATCAAACCAGTGAACCCTAAAGGAAAAAAGCCCTGAATATTCATTGTAAGGACTGGTGCTGAAGCTCCAATACTTTGGCTACCTGATGCGAAGAACTGATGCAACTGGAAAAGACCCTGATGCTAAAAAAGGTTGAATGCAGGAGGAGAAGGAGATGAGCGAGGATGAGATGGTTGAATGGCATCACTGACTCAATGGACATCAGTTTGAGTGAGTGCTGGAAGTTGCTGATGGACAGGGAAGCCTGGTGTGCTGCAGTCCACGGGGTCTCAAAGAGTAGGACATGACACAGCAAATGTACTGAACTATAGGATTAGTGATGTTTCCTTAAGAAACTTCTCTTTTCATTGCTTTAAGCAAAAAGGTTTTTATGGTGGCACCTTGTTTGAAATAACCCCATGTGTGCCAAAATCAAAAGAAAAGGAGAGAATAAAAATTTAAAGAAGTGAGAGTTGGAAAGCATAGCTAATGCATTCTCCTGTAAACGTAGGAGGTTCTTCAATTTCCTTCTCAAAATTATCATGTAATTTCTGTTTGAAAACCCATAGAGAAAATTTAACAGTATGGCAGGCAATTTGTATTAGAAAATTCCAGCTTATAAATTAAAATTTGAACCAATTTTAGTAACTGGTTCAAAATATACTCTAGTAACTTCTATTATTTTAAGCCAAATCTTACCTTTGAAGAAAATATTTAATAAATTGTCTCCTATCTTGTTTAATAGTTTTACAAGATAATAATCATTTTTAGATTTCTAGAACCCTCATTATGTTGCTAATTCTTTTCTGAAAATGTTGCTATCTGTCAATATACATACACACATACACAGAATAAAACAAAAGGAAGGAAAAAGTCTATATTTGGGTCTGACCAATGACCAATTCACAATAAAGGATATTTAAAGTTACTTCATTTGAGTTTGGGATTTCAGTCTTATGGAATATTGGGTCTGTGACTTACACAATTGGAATCAAGTGAAGTTAGAGCAGGTGATAAGCCCACCCACCATTGCAGTACCTCCATGCATGTTCAGAGATTCATGGAAATGTCAGATGAGTTCCCCAAACAGCCTCATCTCAGTTCATGTCTGGCTGATTTTATTTGGAGGTTCTACACTTCACTGCCTCCCTGGCCCAAGGCTACCATCCATGTGAAGTAGAAGGTAGAAATGGAGAATAGCAAAGAGAAACAGAGAAGCTTCAGAGAAGAGCACTGACCTGTCACAACCCTCTTTGCTCCAGGCCAGTAGGAGTGGCCAGATTTCATCTACTTTTTCTTAAATTAACTCATTTCTGTCGGGTTACTTGAAAATACAGTTACTGTTTTTTTTTTTTTTTTTTTTGGAAACAGCATTTGGTAATGGAAGAATTGACATATATCTAATGGAGAAATAGTTTCTCACCCTGAAGGATAATTTTTTTTAAAAAAACTTCACAATGTTGTTTTAGTTTCTGCCATATAATGATGCAAATCAGCCATTATTGTACATATATCTCCTCCTCCTTGAGCCTGCCTCTCCTCCCCTCATCCCACTTCTCCAGGTCATCACAGAGTGCCAGCTGGGCTCCTTATGTTATACAGTAACTTCTCACCAGCTGTCTATTTTGCACATAGTAGTGTATGTATATTGATGCTACTTTCTCCATTTGTCTCCCTCTTTTTCTCCCCCACTGTATCCTCAAGTCAGTTCTCTATGTCTGCATCTTCCTTCCCTTCATATAGGTTCATCAACACCACTTTTCTAGATTCCATATATATGTATTAAATATACAATATTTGTTTTTCTTTTTTTAATTCATTTATTTTAATTGGAGGCTAATTACAGTATTGTAGTGGTTTTTGCCATACATTGACATGGATCAGCTATGGGTGTATGTGATCCCCATCCTGAACCCCCCTCCCACCTCCCCATCCCTTCCTTCAGGATCATCCCAGTGCACCAGCCCTGAACACGCTGTCTCATGCATCGAACCTGGACTGGCGATCTATTTCACATAGGATAATATACATGTTTCAATGCTATCCTCTCAAATCATTCCTCCCTCGCCTTCTCCCTCTTACATCTGTGTCTCTTTTGCTGTCTCACATATAGGGTCATTGTTACCATCTTTCTAAATTCCATATATATGTGTTAATATACTGTATTGGTATTTTTCTTTCTGGCTTACTTCGCTCTGTATAATAGGCTCCAGTTTCATCCACCTCATTAGAACTGATTCAGATGCATTCTTTTTAATAGCTGAGTAATATTCCATTGTGTATATGTACCACAGCTTTCTTATCTATTTGTCTGCTGATCGACATCTAGGTTGCTTCCATGTCCTGGCTATTGTAAACAGTGCTGTGATGAACATTGGTGTACATGTGTCTCTTTCAATTCTGGTTTCCTTGGTGTGTATGCCCAGCAGTGGGATTGCTGGGTTCTATTTCCAGTTTTTTTTAAGGAATCTCCACAGTGTTCTCCATAGTGGCTGTACTAGTTTGCATTCCACCAACAGTGTAAGAGGGTTCCCTTTTCTCTGCACCCTTTCCAGCATTTATTGTTTTTTCATTTTTTACTTTTACTTTTTGCATTTTTACATTTTAAAAATTTTATTTATTTTAATTGGAGGCTAATTACTTTACAATATTGTAGTGTTTTTGCCATACATTGACATGAATCAGCCACGGGTGTACATGTGTTCCCCATCCTAACTCCCCCTCCCACCTCCTTCCCCATCCCATCCTTCTGGTCATCCCAGTGTACCAACCCTGAGCACCCTTTCTCATGCATCAAACCTGGACTGGTGATATGTTTCACGCATGATAATATACATGTTTCAATGATATTCTCTCAAATCATCTCACCCTCGCCTTCTCCCACAGAATCCAAAAGTCTGTTCTACCCATCTGTGTCTCTTTTGCTGTCTTGGATATAGGGTTATTGTTACCATCTTTCTAAATTCCATATATATGTGTTAGTAAACTGTATTGGTGTTTTTCTTTCTGGCTTACTTCATTCTGTATAATAGGCTCCAGTTTCTTCCACCTCATTAGAACTGATTCAGATGTATTCTTTTTAATGGTTGAGTAATACTCCATTGTGTATCTGTACCACAGCTTTCTTATCCATTCATCTGCTGATGGACATCTAGGTTGCTTCTGTGTCCTGGCTATTATAAACAGTGCTGTGATGAACATTGGTGTACATGTGTCTCTTTCAATTCTAGTTTCCTCGGTGTGTATGCCCAGAAGTGGGATTGCTAGGTCGTATGGCAGTTCTATTTCCAGTTTTTAAAGGAATCTCCACACTGTTCTCCATAGTGGCTGTACTAGTTTGCATTCCCACCAACAGTGTAAGAAGGTTCCCTTTTCTCCACACCCTCTCTAGCATTTATTGCTTGTAGACTTTTGGATCACAGCCATTCTGACTGGCATGAAATGGTACCTCGTTGTGGTTTTGATTTGCATTTCTCTGATAATGAGTGATGTTGAGCATCTTTTCATGTGTTTATTAGCCATCTGTATGTCTTCTTTGGAGAAATATCTGTCTAGTTCTTTGGCCCATTTTTTGATTGGGTCTTTTATTTTTCTGGAATTGAGCTGCAGGAGTTGCTTGTATATTTTTGAGATTAATTCTTTGTCAGTTGCTTCATTTGCTATGTTTTTCTCTCATTCTGAAGGCTGTCTTTCCACCTTGCTTATAGTTTCCTTTGTTGTGCAAAACTTTTAAATTTAATTAGGTCCCATTTGTTTATTTTTGCTTTTAATTCCAATATTCTGGGAGGTGGATCATAGAGGATCCTGCTGTGATTTATGTCGGAGTGTTTTGCCTATGTTTTCCTCTAGAAGTTTTATAGTTTCTGGTCTTATGTTTGGATCTTTAATCCATTCTGAACGTATTTTTGTGTATGGTGTTAGTGTTCTAGTTTCATTCTTTTACAACTGGTTGACCAGTTTTCCCAGCACCATTTGTTAAAGAGACTCTCTTTTCTCCATTGTATATTCTTGCCTCCTTTGTCAAAGATAAGTTGTCCATAGGTGTGTGGATTTATCTCTGGGCTTTCTATTTTGTTACATTGATCTATGTTTCTGTCTTTGTGCCAGTACCATACTGTCTTGATTACTGTGGCTTTGTAGTAGAGCCTGAAGTCAGGCAGGTTGATTCCTCCAGTTGAATTCTTCTTTCTCAAGATTGCTTTGGCTATTCAAGGTTTTTTGTATTTCCATACAAATTGTGAAATTATTTGTTCTAGTTCTCTGAAAAATACCATTGGTAGCTTGATAGGGATTGCATTGAATCTATAGATTGCTTTGGGTAGTATACTCATTTTCATTATATTGATTCTTCCAATCCATGAACATGGTATATTTCTCCATCTTTTGTGTCCTCTTTGATTTCTTAAATCACCAGTGTTTTATAGTTTTGTATATATAGGTCTTTTGTTTCTTTAGGTATATATATTCCTAAGTATTTTATTCTTTTCATTGCAATGGTGAATGGAATATTTCCTTAATTTCCTTTTCTGTTTTCTCATTGTTAGGAATGCAAGGGATTTGTGTGTGTGTTAATTTTATATCCTGCAACTTTACTATATTCATTGATTAGGTCTAGTAATTTTCTGGTGGAGTCTTTAGGGTTTTCTATGTAGAGGATCATGTCATCTGCAAACAGTGAGAGTTTTACTTCTTCTTTTCCAATCTGGATTCCTTTTATTTCTTTTTCTGCTCTGATTTCTGTTGCCAAAACTTCCAAAACTATGTTGAATAGTAGTGGTGAAAGTGGGCACAATTGTCTTGTTCCTGACTTTAGGGGAAATGCTTTCAATGTTTCATCTTTGAGGATAATATTTGCTGTGGGTTTGTCATATATAGCTTTTATTATGTTGAGGTATGTTCCTTCTATTCCTGCTTTCTGGAGGGTTTTTATCATAAATGGATGTTGAATTTTGTCAAAGGCTTTCTCTGCATCTATTGAGAAAATAATATGGTTTTTATCTTTCAATTTGTTAATGTGGATAATCACATTGATTGATTTGTGAATATTGAAGAATCCTACATCCTGGGATAAAGCCCACTTGATCATGATGTATGATGTTTTTAATATATTGTTGGATTCTGTTTGCTAGAATTTTGTTAAGGATTTTTGCATCTATATTCATCAGTGATATTGGCCTGTGGTTTTCTTTTTTTGTGGCATCTTTATCAGGTTTTGGTTCAACATTCAGAAAACTAAGATCATGACATCTGGTCCCATCACTTCATGGCAAATAGATGGGGAAACAGTGGAAACGGTGGCTGACTTTATTTTTCTGGGCTCCAAAATCACTGCAGATGGTGAATGCAGCCATGAAATTAAAAGATGCTTACTCCTTGGAAGAAAAGTTATGACCAAACTAGATAGCATATTAAAAAGCAGAGACATTACTTTCCCAACAAAGGTCCATCTAGTCAAGGCTGTGGTTTTCCAGTGGTCATGTATGGATGTGAGAGTTGGGCTAAAAAGAAAGCTGAGAGCCGAAGAATTGCTGCTTTTGAAATGTGGTGTTGGAGAAGACTCTTGAGAGTCCCTTGGACTGCAAGGAGATCCAACCAGTCCATTCTAAAGGAGATCAGTCTTGGGTGTTCATCGGAGGGACTGATGTTGAAGCTGAAACTCCAATACTTTGGCCACCTGATGCGAAGAGTTGACTCATTGGAAAAGACCCGGAAGCTGGGAAAGATTGAGGGCAGGAGAGAAGGGGATGTCAGAGGATGAGATGGTTGTGTGGCATTCCTGACTCAATGGATATGGGTTTGAGTGGACTCTGGGAGTTTGTGATGAACAGGGAGGCCTGGTGTGCTGCAGTTAATGGGGTCACAAAGAGTCAGATATGACTGAGTGACTGAGCTGAACTGAACTGATGATCCCATTGCCATTTACTTTGTTGTTTTGGGTTCGAGTTTACACCTTTTCTCTGTTTCCTGTCTAGAGAAGATCTTTTAGCATTTGTTGAAAAGCTGGTTTGGTGGTGCTGAATTCTGTCAGCTTTTGCTTGTCTGTAAAGCTTTTGATTTCTCCTTCATATTTGAATGAGATCCTTGCTGGGTACAGTAATCTGGGTTGTAGGTTTTGTCTTTCATCACTTTAAGTATGTCCTGCCATTCCCTTCTGGCCTGAAGAGTTTCTATTGAGAGATCAGCTGTTATCCTTATGGGAATCCCCTTGTGTGTTATTTGTTGTTTTTCTCTTGCTGCTTTTAATATTTGATCTTTGTTAATTTGATTAATGTGTCTTGGGCTGTTTCACCTTGGGTTTATCCTGTTTGGAACTCTCTGGGTTTCTTGTACTTGGTTGGCTATTTCCTTCCACATTTTAGGGAAATTTTCAACTATTATCTCCTCAAGTATTTTCTCATGGTCTTTCTTTTTGTCACCTTCTTCTGAGACTCCTATGATTCAAATGTTGGGGCATGTAACATTGTCCCAGAGGTATCTGTGGTTGTCCTCATTTCTTTTAATTCTTCTTTCTCCCTCTCTGCTTCATTTATTTCTACCATTCTATCTTCCACCTCACTTATCCTATCTTCTGCCTCAGTTATTCTACTGTTGGTTCCCTCCAGAGTGTTTTTGATCTCAGCTATTGCATTATTCATTATTGATTGACTCATTTTATTTCTTCCAGGTCCTTGTTAAGCATTTCTTGCATCTTCTCAGTCATTGTCTCCAGGCTATTTATCTATAACTCCATTTTGTTTTCAAGATTTTGGGTCATTTTTACCATCATTATTCTGAATTCTTTTTCAGGTAGACTCCCTATCTCCTCCTCTTTTGTTTGGTTTGGTGTGCATTTATCATGTTCCCTTACCTTCTGAATATTTCTCTGCCTTTTCATCTTGTTTAGGTTGCTGTTTGGGGGGTGGCCTTTCTGTATGCTGAAAGTTTGTGATTCCTCTTTATTGTGGAGATTCCTCCCTGTGGGTGGGGTTGGATGAGTGGCTAGTCAAGGTTTCCTGGTTAGGGAGGCCTACGTTGATGTTCTGGAGCTGGCCTCTTCTCTCTGGAGTGCAATGAAATGTCCTGTAGTGAGTTTTGAGTTGTCTGTGGGTTTGGTGTGAGTTTTGGCTGCCTGTATTTTAATGCTCAGGGTTATATTCTTGTGTTGTTGGAGAATTAGTTTGGTATGTCTTGCTCTGAAACTTTTGGCTCTTGGTTGGAGCTTGGTTTCATTGTAGGTATGGAAGCTTTTGGATGAGCTCTTGTCGATTAATGTTCCCTGGTGTCAGGAGTTTTCTGGTGTTTTCAAGTTTTGGATTTAAGCCTCCTGCCTTAGGCTTTCAGTATTATTCTTACAGTAGCCTCAAGACTTCTCCATCCATACTGCACCAATGATAAAACACCTAGGTTAATGGTGAAAAGATTCTCCACAGTGAGGGACACCCAGAGAGTTTCACAGAGTTACATGGAGAAGAGAAGAGGGAAGAGGGAGATAGAGGGGACCAGGAGGAGAAGAGGGGGAATCAAAAGGGGAGAGAGCAGTCTAGCTAGTAATCAATCCCCTATGTGCTCTCCACAGTCTGGAACACTCAGAGAGGTTCATGGAGTTACATAGAGAAGAGAAGAAGGAGGAAGAAGATAGAGGTGATCAGAAGGAGAAGAGAGGGAGTCAAAGGGATAGAAACAGATCTAGCCAGTAATTAGTTCCCTAAATGTTCTCCACAGCCCAGAACACCCAAAAAGATTCACAGAGTTGAAAGTAGAGAAGAGAAGGGGGAGGGAGGAGATAGAGGTGACATGGGGGAGAAAAAGGAGAGTCAAAAGGGTGAGAGAGCAATCAAGCCAGTAATTACACTCCTAAGTAAAAATGGCCACTGAAGATTGGATTCTTAAAGGTGCAAAATTGATAACACATAGACTCTGATGCTAGGAGGGATTGGGGGCAGGAGGAGAAGGGGACGACAGAGGATGAGATGGCTGGATGGCATCACTGACTCGATGGACATGAGTCTGAGTGAACTCCGGGAGTTGGTGATGGACAGGGAGGCCTGGCATGCTGCAATTCATGGGGTCGCAAAGAGTTGGACACGACTGAGTGACTGAACTGAACTGAACTGAACCAAAAAGCAAAGATTAAAAATCTAGAGTAGAGGTTAGACTCTCAAAAATACAATATTAGAAAAAAGTCACAAAGATTATAAGATATATATATATATATATATATGAAAATTGCTTTAAAATAGGGTCCTTTTTTGCAAGGTAATAGTAGGTTATAAAAATGAAAACTAAAGGAGTAATAAAGAACTTAAAATTTTAAATTAAAAAATGATAATAATAAAACATATCTAGGAATTTCTCTGGAGCTGTTGAGGGCAGTGTGGGGTCAGTTCAGTTTCAGATAGTTGCTTGTTCCAGCCTACACTTCTTCTCAAGGTCTATAGGCCCCTTCCTATGTGCTAACTACAGGGTTTTAGTATGTTGCACCTAGTCACTTCCAAAGCATTTCCTTCTTCTTTGTTTATTTTGGCTTCCTCTGTTTGCAAGTCTCTTCAGTATCTAACTTATGCCCTGACACAAGGAGGTGAAGGTGGTCACTTATTTAGGCTCACTTGTTCAGTTGTGCTGTGCAAAGGGAGGAACACTGCAAACAAATATCACTGGTGTGTGTGGGGAGTGCTTGAGGTGTCCGGGCCACACTGGGTTTGCCCCCACACATGGCGTGTGTGCTTTCCCAGTTTATACTGCTCAGGCTCCAGGTTGCTCTGCAGGGGAACTGTCCTAAGTGGGCCTTGGGTTTCGTGTACTTCCCAAGTCTAAGCCACTCAGGTCCAGGTTCTCAGGTACTCCACAAAGGCACAGACTTGGTTGGGCCTGCGTTTTGTGCCCTTCCCAGGTCCAAGTAGCACAGGTGACCAGGTGTTTGTTTAGCACACTCTTCCCAGGTGGGTGGTGCATCTTATTGCCTCCCTGGTCCCAGCCCCTTGGTTTCCTGGGTGCACAGCAGAAGCACCATCTCAGGGGTGCCGTGTGTCTCCTTTACAGAGCTGATCTCTGACTGCAACCCTCCTGGCCCATGTCAACCGTCCAGGATCCCAGGAAGACTTGGTTAGCAACTGGGAGCCTGCTCACAGTTTGGTGGAGGATGCCATCTCTGGGGCCGAGATTGCCCCTCTTTCCGGCTCTGGCTGTCACCTGCCTGCCTCTCTGCCTCCAGCGGGGGAGGGGCCGGCCTGCAGCTGGCTAGCTCTCCTCTGGTATTCACTTGGTCCTTTGTTCTGTGAGCAGGCCAGGTTGTTCCTTATAGCTTTTCTCAGGAAAGTTCTCTCTCTCTCTCTCTCCACCTCCCCCGCCACCCCCCCACACCCCCACTGACCCCCGCTATCCCACAGTTTGGGTTGCTATCTCATGTTAGCTCTCTCAGATTGTCCTCAGGGCATTTAGCCCTGGTCCTTACCCTAAGCATGCAGCCTGTGTCTCCCTCTTCAGCCCCTGCTTGCTGCTGCTTCTCCACTGGGAGTTGTGGTTAGGTGCATAATCTGTGGTTTTTTGTTTTTGTTTTTCTCCCAGTTATGTTGCCCTCTGAGATTCCAAAACTCCCCACAGACCCAGCGGTTTCCTGGTGTTTGGAAACTTATCCTCTTTCACGACTCCCTCCCTGGGATGGGTCTCTGTCCCTAACTCTTTTGTCTCTCTTTTTATCTTTTATATTTTGTCCTACCTCCTTTCAAAGAGAATGGGCTGCCTTTCTGGGTGCCTTGTGTCTTCCGTCAGCATTAGAAGTTGTTTTGTGGAACTTTCTATTTGTTTTTCTGTTCCTGATTTTCTTCACTCTGTATAACAGGTTCTAGGTTCATTCATCTCACTAGAACTGATTCACATTAGTTCTTTATTATGGCTGAGTAATATTCCATTGTGCATATGTACCACATCTTCTTTACCCATTCATCTTTCAGTGGATGTCAGGGTTGCTTCCATGTCCTGGCTATTGTAAATAGTGCTGCAGTGAACACTGGGATACATATGTGTGTATATATATATGTATATATTTGGATTGTGATTTTCTTACACTATATGTCCAGTAGTGGAGTTGCTGGGTCATATGCTAGACTTTTCCCCTAGCTTTTTAAGGAATCTCCATACTGTTCTCCACAATGGTTGTATTAGTTTACATTCCCACCAATGGTGTAGGAGGTTTCCCTTTTCTCTGCAACTTCTCCAGCATTTATTGTTTGTAGATTATTTGATGATGGCGATTATGACTGATACGAGGTGATACCTTATTGTAGTTTTGATTTTCATTTCTCTAATAATTAGTGATGTTGAGCCTCTTTTTTATGTGTTTATTGCCCATCTGTATATCTTCTTTGGAGAAATGTCTGTTTAGGTTTTCTGCCCATTTTTTGATTGGGCTTTTTTTTCTTGATATTTAGATGTATGAGCCACTAATATATTCTGGAGATTAATCCTTTGTCAGTTGTTTCATTTGCAATTGTTTTCTTCCATTCTGAGTGTTGTCTCTTAATCTTTTCTGTTATTTCCTTTGCACTGCAAAAGCTTTTAAGTTTAATTAGGTCCCATTAGTTTGTTTTTGTTTTTATTTCTATTATTCTAGGAGGTGTCACCCTGAAGGATATCAATGTAACCCATAAGGACCTTGTCCAAATAGTTATGGTGGCAGTTTTACACTAGGAAAACGTGAAAAAAAGAAGTGTATGTTGGTTGGGATGAGGTTGTATGTGGAGTGAGACATATGTAAAACAGATATCATGCATAAAAAATTTCCCTTGATTATCTTTTTAAAGTGGGGAAAAAAAGTTCAAAATCAGAAAAATATGCAACTAACCATGAAGCCTAACCTAGTTGGCCAGCACTTTCTTACACATCTCCAAAAAAGAAATCCCAGAGTCCCACTGAAAAAAAATTCTACCTAGTTTTAGCTCCTAACTAGAAATTTCAAGTATCTGCATAAAAAGAGAAAGCATTTCATCAAGAGTTCATGAAAGCAGCATCTTGTGAGATGTATTATTTTGTTCAGTGTTTCCCACTAACATTATGTTAAGCTTATGTACACTAATGCTTAGCCACTGTGAATTCATAACATTCACAAAATCTAGCTAGTGCATTCCTGTCTGCAAACTACTGATTTTTTTTTTTTTTGTATTTGTGTTACCACATATTGCAACCATGCTATCTTAAGACATATGTTATTTGTATAATGTATGAACAGCTACTGTGGGTGGGAGCTTTATTCTGGGCTTTCAGATCTAGAAAAAATGTTATCAGTGTTGTCCCTGGTCTCAGACATATTTTCTACAACTTAGGTAAATAAATGTGAACACATATCTTGGAAACTTTGGACATTTTGCTTTGTCAATAGCAATTATATAAAGGATGTTTACATAATCAGTACTTAGGAAGCTTTGTATTTGTTGCTTTAGGGTGGAGACCAGTCTTTGTTTCCCCATAATTTAGCACATGTGTAAGCACAGCTAACTACATAATAAATGTTCGGAAGCAACAAATAAGGACCTGAGAGCACACTTAGAAATAGCATGAAATAGTTTAGAGATCATTCTTCCATAGAACCATAGATCATTAGGGGAACCTTTGAGATCCATGAATTGGAAGAATCCAAGCTACTGATTTTACTTAATGCAGACAGCTCAGTATCTTGTTAAAAAAAAAAAAAAAAAAAGAATAACATAGGTAGGGTTACAACTAAGGTCTCTGAACTCCTAGCCCAGTGATCTTTCCTAATTATAAAGAAACATGCAAAATGGACCCCTAGAGGGAGAAATGGAAAGTTGTTGAATTTTATTTCTAGTGCTTTCCTCCTCTCCCTGTCTTTTAGACAATCTATGCTGCCCAGACCTTGGCTTCCTAGGCCTTCTCTTTCAGGATGACTCCCTAAGACTTCCCTCTATGGCCAACACACCGAGCTTGAGGTTCACTCACTCTCTATCGTCTCTGTCTCCAGCCACAACATACTCACTACACTGACTTTTCAATACTAAATAGAACATGATTTGATAAGATAATTTGGATAAAAGTGGAATCAATAGTTAAGTTACTTTAATACAGTGATCAGTTTCTTAATCCAAAGGAATAGCCTCATAACGGATCATTTTCAGGGTACGTGGGGGTACAAAAAGGGTGAATATGCCTCACTTAAGATAGAGAAGGCAGTGGGAGCCCACTCCAGTACTCTTGCTTGGAAAATCCCATAGATAGAGGAGCCTGGTAGGCTACAGTCCATGGGGTCTCGAAGAGTCAGACACAACTGAGTGCCTTCACTTTTACTTTTTCACTTTCATGCATTGGAGAAGGAAATGGCAACCCACTCCAGTATTCTTGCTTGGAGAATCCCAGGGACAGAAGAGCCTGGTGGGCTGCCGTCTGTGGGGTCACACAGAGTTGGACACGACTGAAGCAACTTAGCAGCAGCAGCAATGTAACAGAAATATTCTATGTAACCTAAGAAAAAAGGCTATCTATCTATATGTATTTTTTTGGAGTCTTGAACTACTTGACAAAGATCTGGCTTCTAATCCTGTCACTAGTAACAGTTTTCTAAAACCTCTCTGAGTACCATTTTCCATATATGTGAAAAGGATTAATAAAACCTGTCAATGCTCTCCAGTTAAAGATCACTGAGAACACTCCTGTAGTTTTAAAAATTCAGTTTATTACCCATGGCTTTGATGGAGAATGCACACCAGGGTGAACCACAGGCTATCTCAGTAACAGAGTATTAAAAGGAGAGGATTTTTCTGAATCAGGTGTTGCCTTATAGTGAGGACAATCCTGTTATTGTGTACATAAAAGAAAAAAATCTTATCTCTAAGAAAGCAGAGACTAATAGCTGAATTTAGTAAAGAAGCAGTAGTCACTCATATGTGGAGGAGGATGTTTGGTATTTTGTGATCACATGGTGACCTGGTTTTCAACTGTGCTTAGAAAAATTTACAGAGTGGTCTTATTTAAGAGGGACCATGTGCAAGGTTGGTGACCTGTAAGAGTCCTTACACCCAGCTGGAGAGCAAAACGGCCTAGTGGTGAGCATGGGACAGCTTCTAGCCACAGCGTGAACCAGTTGTGTTAGCCAAATTTCTAGATGTCAAAGCCTATTTAAAAATAGAGAAAACGAAATTAAAAAAAAATTTTTTTTTAATTTTTTGTTTCTATTCATTTTCTTTCTTTCTCTTTTTGAAAAGGATTTGAAGTAATCTATGTAGCTAAGTGGTGAGACCAAAAAGTTCTGTCTTACACAGTAAAAATGTTTTTTAAGTTTCCCTGCCTTTTTTTTTTTTTCTTTACAGTTTATTTGTTCCCTTAATCTCTATAAATAGTTTTAGACTCTGAAGTGATTGGGAAATCTTGAGAAAGCAAATATCTAAATAATGCTCATGAGATACATTGTGAGAGTGCATTCCTGACTTTGTGGAGGATTTTGAGACACGAATGTTTCTAAACTTCTTCTGAAAGATTGCATTTACTAAAAATGGGATGGTGGAATCTGGTGGGGTTCGTCTAGTGGAGAGGGCAGGAATGGTTGCTTCTGTTTGTTTGGAGCTGTAGGTTTAATGACAGTGAAGTCACTTTATAGAAGGTGGCAGTTCCTGGAAAGGGGGCTCGCAGCCCACATTCCCCACCTCCAGGGGTGGGAAATGATGCTAGGCTGGATCTGTGCTCCTCCAGTTACCCTCCTGTTAAACATCAGTCCTTTGTTGTGTGGGAGAAATCATGCGGAGTGTGTGGCTTTGATCTTACAAGGAAAAGGAGGTGGCTGACTTAAAGACGGGGGAGGGAGTCGCAGGGCTGTTCCTTGAAAGATTGAAGGCATGGTAAAAGAGGAGGGTTAAGATTATCTTGGTTGTTAAAGCAGCTAAAGGGAAAGGGTAGGAAATGCCAACTACATGCCCACCTATGTGATTTCATGGGAGAGGAAAGCGGGGACGTCAAAAGCAGGTCCACCTACATGATTTTACTGGTAAAGACAGTAAAAGCAGTAAAGTTTATCAGATTAGACACTCTTAGGGAGACACATGGCTCAGTATCAGATCCTGAGTGCAGGGTTATATGTACCCTCTGGGTTCATTAGCTTCAAATGCAGGTAAAGGGTTAATGGATGTTAATAATAAATTACTATTAACATTCTTGTTATCATTATTGTTTTCTATAGTCTCTTTGAATTCTGTTGTCTTTGGACTCCAATCTAGTGAACAATTATAGAGAATTTAGCCTTGGCAGATGCTGAGCATGACACTGTCCAGGGCAAAGTGTTCAAGGAGTTGCTTCATGGGGCAGGTGAAGTGCAAAACCCTAAAATTCCTTGTTAATGTGAAATTCTTTAATAAATGCTATACCCTCACCTTTGTCCTGAAATCGCTATGCTTATTGAATTACTATTGAAACTGTATCAGTATCTCGTTTAATCCTTACAATGACCCTGTAAAGGAAAACAGTAATATCATTTCCTTCTTTTTGTCAGATGATAAAACTAAAGCTTACAGAAATAATTAACTAGCCCAAGTTCAGATCGTAAGTGGCAAATCAGAATTTAAACAGAAAGCTGTCTCCTTCTGTAACCACAGCACCATGAGTGCTATGCTCTTTGGTCTTATTTAAAAGTAGTTTTCTTGATTTACAAAAAAGTAAATGTATGCCCTTGCTTTATGTTATTAAGTGCATGAAGTACATATGCCAACCAAATTCTGCTTTTATAATGGTGGGCACACATTTGTCTTCTGAAAATCCCAAATCTGAAGCTAAGAACCCAGTGTATTTTGTCTCTTCATAAGATATGACAAAGAATGTCTGGCATTTTACATAGCAACTCATTCTTGTTTCTTCCAGTATTTTGGGGCTTATGGTCATAGTGTGCAAAAAGTTTATAGCACATTAAATTAAACCCAGGGCCAAATTGAATAGTCAAATATAGTAATCATTTTCCTTTAGATTCACCCAATAAACATTTTATCTTTATTGAGTGTCTTATTTTCCAAGCAGTGTAATATTGGAATACACATTTAACTGAAGTTGGCCTTAAAGACTAGGATGTAGAAGACGTGTGTGTGTGTGTGTGTGTGTGTGTGTGTGTAAAACCAATACTGACGGAAGTAGCTGCATCAGTGTCGGTTGATAAATATTGAAGAATTCTGTGAGGCAGTTGCTTGAAATCAGCCATGTTAGGAATATTTACAGCACAGAAATCTGCAAATGCTATAAATCAAGTTTGGCTTTTTTTTTTTTTTTCCCCCATGAGGGAGGGAAGAAAATGTGACCACTGAATTTAGAAAGCCAGGATTTCTTTTAAAGAAAAGATAATATCATATGCTGAGAGTAGAGAGTAATGGAGAGGGAAAATGTTTTAGAACAGCTGTTGAAAAAATAGGAAAGAGAAGAGACTGGGGCCAAGGTGGGATGATGCATTTGTCACATACATATAGGTAATTATTTGTAAGGAAAACTGAAATTATAAATCACCATATAAAAATGATGAAACTGTTACTTTCATATGAAATTTAGATGCTTTGAGTAATGAATAAAAATGAAAGAAAAATGAAGGTTTCTAGCTAATTGGCTTTGTTCCATTAAATTAGGTGTAAGGGCATCATGTGAGATAAGCCCGCCTCTGTCTAAGGTTGTGCAGTCTTGTGCATAATTGCATTTTCTGATCTGTCAATTAAGTGTTTTTAAAAGTAACAAAGATGAGTTCCATTTGGATAATGTATTACACTTTACAAAGTGCTTTCATTGTGTAATGTCTCTTTTGATCTTTATTGTTGATCTCTGGTTGATTTATTACTGTATTTCAGTGAAGCTGCTAGATCTTCTACCATATACTTTGAAGGAAGACTCATATAAATACAAATCTGTTTGTCTCTGATGACTTTGAGATAAACAGAATAAGCCCAAAGGAAAAGAATAAACCAATAAACCAAAGAGCTGGAAATTTATTTAAGAAATAGTTTCATTAGAAAAATAAGATGAGATATGTGGGTTCAATAAATGATGGGGCAATGAAAAGTCATTGTAGATGAGTTACAAAAATTATGAATCGGTCTGTATCCCTGAACTAAAGTTGAATCATTTTTCAGATCAAAAGCATAAAAGCTATGTATCTTTTCTAGAAATAATAGATAAAAGGCTCAAACGTAAGTCTCTACTAATTTGCTCTCCAAGATTGGTGATTTTGCAATTTATGGGTCTGTCGTCTGTACATATTAGAGTAGATATTCTACTCCAGCATCAAGAGCATTGGTGAATTCTTTCAAAGTTAATTGTCAAGCTTTCCTAATTGATTCTTCAAGAGAATTTAAGTAGTGGTTGTAAAGTACAGAAGTTTGATTTCTTAGAAAGAAAATTCTTTTGACATTCGAGCCTTGAATTTGGTAATTATTATTGGGATGAACATTTATTATGTGGATGGCGGTCAGTTGGCTCTGCCTGAATAAGAAAAATAACCCAAAATTTAATGCATTTAACTTTTGAGGACTTTAACATACTTTTCTAGAGCTTTGAGGGCATTAATAGACATAACAAGCATAGTTGTTTAGAAATAAAATATTGGGGGAAGCTAATATTTTAATGATGCTTCTAACCCTTTGGACATTCTTCGAATCACCTTTAAAACCAAACTTTTGAGGCACTTTGAATCTTGCAGGTGACTTTTTCAAGTCACTGTGGTTTTTTTTTCTATTTAATGATTATTCTAATGCTTGAAGTAAAATATCTCTTTTGGAGAGTTGCAACTATGTCGTCTAGCCTATGCTAATTTTGCTCTGTGAGAATTTTGCTCTGTGGAACCAAGCCATTATTAACAAATGACAAGAATGCTTAAAGATACATAATTCACAAATGTGTAGTTATTCTAGGGCATGTCCTAACAGATCACTATGGCATTAAGAATATCCCTTCAAATTATATCTTAAATGGAATATGTTAATTTTTAGTATTCTTTTTTAAATATGTTGTTTAAATTCTCAAAGGTTAAAAAATATATAAAGAGAGGGAAACTGCTCTTTCTACCAATAGAATATGCATCTCTTTTACCATACTTTAATTACATCTTGATTACTGTGAATGCATATTTTCCACTTTAGAAAACAAAAGTTATATTTTCAAATAATGAGGATGTTCACTAAAATACTGATGTTAAATTTTATATGATTTTATTATAAGGAAAGTTCATAGTTGATCTTCCCTTTTAGTTTTAGTTTCCATGTTTAAATCAGGTGCATAACATTTACAGAAGTAGATTCAAAGAACATTAATGAAGCTATCCTTTGTGGTTGGAATTGTGTAGATAAATCATCACATTCAATCTCTAAACAATTTAATGAGCTATTAGTATGCCTATTTCATAAATACAGTATTTCAAAAAATATAATACAAGTTTGGCAGTATTTATAGTCATGGAGATGAAAATTGGAATGATTATTTTTGGGGGCTCCAAGATCACTGCAGATGGTGATTCAGCCATGAAATTAAAAGACACTTACTCCTTGGAAGGAAAGTTATGACCAACCTAGATAGCATATTGAAAAGCAGAGACATTACTTTGCCAACAAAGGTGAGTCTAGTCAAGGCTATGGTTTTTCCAGTGGGCATGTATGGATGTGAGAGTTGGACTGTGAAGAAAGCTGAGTGCTGAAGAATTGATGCTTTTGAAGTGTGGTATTGAAGAAGACTCTTGAGAGTCCCTTGGACTGCAAGGAGATCCAACCAGTTCATTCAAAAGGAGATCAGTCCTGGGTGTTCTTTGGAAGGACTGATGTTGAAGCTGAAACTCCAGTACTTTGGCCACCTTATGGGAAGAGTTGACTCATTGGAAAAGACTCTGATGCTGGGAGGGGTTGGGGGCAGGAGGAAAAGGGGACGACAGAGGATGAGATGGCTGGATGGCATCACCAACTTGATGGACATGAGTTTGGTTGAACTCTGGGAGTTGGTGATGGACAGGGAGGCCTGGCATGCTGCAATTCATGGGGTCACAAAGAATCAGACACGACTGAGCAACTGAAGTGAATTACCTATAGCCACAATATTCTTTTCGTTATATCTCAGTTACTTCTGTACCAAAAAGTGTTTGGTTTCAGCAGCGACAGTCCCTCTGGACCCTGATACGTGGTCTTTTACTTTCCTACTTCACACTCAGTGAGGAACCTTGAGAGTCAGAATCAAGGTCCACTGTTTGCTCGTGGAATACAGAGCAACCCAGAGGCCACACAGAGCATTGAGACTATCAGGCTGGTGGTTGGAGAAGCTGAGGAACTCAAAGATTGCCTTTTGGAAATTCTTCACTGTCAGGATTTGTTAACAAGAATTTATAACACAAAGATAGTGTATAGCCCAGCAGATTGAGACCAATCATAACAAATAATGTCCTAGAAGTAAAAAAATTACTTTTTGAGTAGAAAGTAAAAATTCAGCCTGTTTAAAACTGTGGCCATATCATAGAATGAGAGTTCACGTCTGTGGCCCATGATGTGGGGATGGTGCAGCCCACTGGTTTCTGAATCCTTTTTAAATAGAATCACCTTCATTCCAAGTAAAATCTCACCGTATATTTCAATCTAATGGATAGTGGTAGTTTTCATTTTGCAAGCAAAAATGTAAGCTTTTAATTACGATAAATTTCATGAATTAAAAATAATCAGGCACTTTAGGTGAATGCAAGTATTTGAAATGTTGATTTCTGAGTGACATTTGCCGTATGTATCTGTTTCTCAACTTTGTCTTGGTTACCCAGTGAGTAAATATGTGTTGTATGTAACACATTTAATTCTGTGTGTTCCTTTGATTTGGAAAGTTATTTTTAAAAATTCAAATCAAATATTTGCACAGCTGTGAATCAGTTCAGTAATACAACTAAAAATCCCTGGGATCGTGGATGTCCATTACCTACAGTAGCATAAGGGCTAGTCATTCTGAATCTCAGCATGGTGCTTATTCTCCTGATATTTTCTGAAAAAGCTACCCTGACTCCTGAGAATTAAAGCATTCATTCATTCTCATGTTCTTCCTTTTTTTCTGACCCTCCTTCTCTTGGTCTATGAAAAAGAGCTTCATGTGTCTTTACGTCATCATCAATTTTTCTATTATAGGAGCAGCAGAAAAGAGTTCTAAGCATGGTGCAGAAGATAAGACTCAAACCATTATTACAGCCATGAAAGAAAGAATGAAGATCAGGGAGACAAACAGGCCAGAGGTGTTTGAAGTAATTCAGGAAATGTTTCAGATTTCTAAAGAAGATTTTGTGCAGTACACAAAGGCAGCCAAACAGAGTGTACTGGATGGGACGTCTAAGTGGTCAGCAAAAATAACCATTACAGGTAAAAATAAGTCTTTTTGAAAAATTGTATTCCATTTTGAGATTTTTATATATGTTAGAAATCACTGCTAATAATTGTTATAGGCAAAATAAAGATTTTTTCAGTCTTGTCAACTTTGAAGTTTAATTGAAACTTCAAATTTCTAAATGGTATGGTAGATAATTGAAGTCATTTCAGTCCATGTCTCATTCTAATCAAAAGCTCTTCGAGAGGAAGAAAGTTCTGTTTTATAATATATTTGTCAGTACCCGGCAGTTTACAAGAGATTAGTTTTGTTGCTGCCTGACAAAAGTAGCCAATAATCTCTTTAGTCAGTTTTTCTTAATGAGAAGACAAATATTTTACTTACTCCTGGATCAATACCCCTTATCCATTTGATCCTTGACTCAATGCAATTTGAGTATAGTGATGTCTAGTAATTTGAACTTCTGAAGTTGCTCGTTATAGTAACAGCAGCTGCATAGGTTATCATGTTAATATTTACCAAGCCTCTTAACTCACTCATATTGTATTCAAAAGGCAAAATTAAGAAGCTTTTCTTTAATGCTGACAGTAAACTCATATACACAAACACATTTTAAATCACAGACTTTGAACTACACTGGATAATTCAAAATATTTACTGAATTAATCGGCTTAATGTTTGTGCATTCTCATTTGTCTATACATGCATGCAGTGACATATGAGTATATAGATAATAAATATATGTAGATGTATGTCTACAGCTACTGTTCATTACAGGCAAAAGGAAATATTAGTCAAAGAAAGATTTTAATGTTGCGTGATTCATTCTTTCATTAAACATTTTGTTAAATCCTGCTTTTCATGAGAGTGAAAGCAATGGGGATGTGTCTACAAACGCAAAGGACAAAGTAATAGAAAACGTTTCCTTCATTATCAGTTTTTTGTTTCTGCAAAAATACTTATACTAAAAGATTGAATTTGGTTTGTTTCAGTGGTTTCTGCACAAGGCTTGCAGGCAAAAGACAAAACAGGGTCTAGTGACCCGTATGTTACAGTTCAAGTCGGAAAGAACAAAAGAAGGACTAAAACCATTTTTGGAAACTTGAATCCAGTATGGGATGAAAAGTTTTATTTGTAAGTATATAATGGAAAACTATTAAAATATTGAAATATTTGAGGATAAATTTACAAGCATGCAAAATATATGAGCAATAATTATCTCATGTTTTAATTGTATCTATGCAGGAATTATAAAAAGATGTTGTGAACTGATATTGTGAACTTATTTAATACTCTTATAATATTATTTGTTCCTCATCTTGAGAAGCAAGTGAATAAAAATAATATTACAAACAAAAAAGGTGGCACAGCTGGGGTTAGTTTGCAGGAGAAAAAAAAAAATGATTACAGCATGATCTGTAACTTGAGTTGACCCAGTATAGTGAGGGATTTATAGGCTTGATTCAGCAATATCTTGACATCTGAAGATTTATGACTGAAAACAGTAGAAAGACTTTGAGCATCACATGGTTTATCATACCCATACCAGCCTATACTGATGAAATGGTTGATGATAACTTTTAGAATCTCTCATTTTCTGTGGGTCATTTATTTTTAAACCTTTTATATCCTGTACCAAACAGCAAGGAATCATTTTTCTGTCAAAGGTTCTTTTCTTTCTGTCACTCCTTGGAGAGAGATAAGATGACTTCCAGTTACCATTTGTTGGAAATGAAAATCCCAATCTATGAGTTTAAAAGTAAACGATGCTTTTCTCTTTCCTTCTTTCTTTGTTCATGGTTTAAACATGGATCTCCTTTACATGCTAAGTAAGCAAACACAACACATACAGATTGTTTGGGAACGTGGGAAATGGTGTGTATGAAATAAGAGTTTCATGTGTATATTGGCTTAGGAAGTATTAAGAAACAAGTGTAGAAAATGAGTTGGGACCTAATAACAGAGGGTACCAGTGAGAGTGTTAAGAGCTTTCTGTGACTTCTCCCTTCAAACTACTGAGAGAAACAATTTTACTATCTCTTTGTTTGTTAACAGAAGATAAGAAATTGATTGATAGTCAAAAATTCTTATTCCTAAGGCAGTCAAGTAAGTGAATAAAGCAGGGTAAGGACCATAAAGCAGAGGGAAAGGCACTGTTGCAAACTTGAGAGCAAGTGACTCACGAGCAGGAAAATCTCCTTGCCACGCAGTCTTGTAGGTGCAGTGCTGCTAGAGCTTCATTTTGTAGGAGAAACTGAAAATCTGATAGTTCAAAACCAGCAAAGTGAATCAGTTATACATATACATATATCAACACTTCTTTTCCCATGTAAGTCATTATAGAGCATTAAGTAGAGTTTCCTATGTTATACAGTATGTCATAGTCTTGATATACAGTATATCATACAGTATATCATAAAGATTTACTTTGTAATAAATGAAGTCTTAATATCAGGTAGTCCTAGTTGTCCAACTCTTTCTTTTTTCAAAGTTATTTTATATATTTTAGAACCTTTTAATTATTTCGATGGGTATGTTTTAATCAACGTCACCTTTTCCATACAAAGGGAAGCCTGGGATGGTTTTGATTGCTTTACTCCCTTGGCTAAGATTTCCAGTATAATGCCAAGTAAAAATGATAAAAGCAGACATCCTGGCTTTGTTCTTGATATTAGAGGGAAGCGGTTCCTTTCTTGATTAACTCTGATATTACCTGTCTACTTGTAGGTGCCATTTTTCCACTTAAGACAGCAGTCTTCTACTTCCAGTAGGCTAAGAGTTTTGATCAGAAGTCAATACTGCATTTTGTCTAAGCTTTTACTGCATACTGAGATGATTGTTTGATTCTAAATGTCATTTTGAAAAGTATACTTGGACAATATTGTTCCATTGTCTTTGTGTTTTTGTTGCTTTCTTATTTTTTCATGAGAAATCTGTTGTCTTCTTTGTTCCTCTGTACATGTTATCCCCCACACCCATGACTGCTTTTAAAGTTTTGTTTTCTTTACTCACCTGTACAATTTGATTATGGTGTGCCATGGTTTAATTTTCTTTGTGTTTCTGGTGCTTAGGGTTTATTGAGCTACTTGAGCCTATGAGTCTGAAGTTTACTTTAAATTTGGAAAAAGTTTGGCCGTTATTTCTTCAAATATTCTTTCTGCTTCTGTCTTTTGGAGGTTTCACTTACACATATATAAAGCCTCTTGAAGTTGTCCCACAGACCATGGATGCTCTACCCACCCCCCGCCCCGCCCAGTCCTTTTCCTTTCTCTGTGTTTCCTTTGAATTATTTCTGTTGCTGTGACTTCTTCTTCTGTAATGTCTAATCTACTCTTAATCCAAGGCACTGTATTTTTCATCTTAGATGTTTTAGTTTCCATATCAGGAAGTTCCGATTGAGTCTTTGCATCTTCAGCAACTCTACTTAACTGTTTTAAAAATTAAGGTGTACTTGGAGGAGGTGAAGTTCATAGGAAAATTGAAGAGCCCATGTAGGGATTTCCCAATATGCCTTCTACTTCTACACATGCATAGCCTCCCTCTATTATTACCATCTCCCAACAGAGTGTGGGTGTATTGTTACTATTGATAAACCTACACTGGCACAAGATAATTATTCAAAATTCATAGGAGACATAAAATTTCTCATAGTGTTTATATTCTATATATTTGGACAAATGTATAATCATTATGTATCATACACAATATTTTCACCACCTTAAAAATCCTCTGCTCATCGCCTGTTCGTTACTCCTCACTCCACCAATTCTTGACAACTACTGATCTTTTCAGTTCAGTCTCCAAAATTTTGCCTATTCTAGGAGGTCCTATTATTTTAGTTATACAGTATGTATCCTTTCCAGATTGACTTTTTTCATTTATTAATGTACATTTAAAGTTCTGTGTTTTTTTTTCATGGTTTGATAGCTCATTTCTTTTTTAGCACTGAGTAATATTTGTCTTGATGTACTAGAATAATATTATCTTGAATTTATCCATTCACCTACTGAAGAAAATCTTGGTTACTTCCAAGTTTTAACCATTGTGAATAAAGCTGCTATAAATAATGTAGGTTTTTTGTGGTCATAAGTTTTCTGCTCCTTAGAGTAAATGCCAAGGAGTATGATTGCTTGATCATATGATAAGAGTATGTTTAGTTCAGTAAGAAGCTGACAAACTGTCTTCTAAAGTGGCTATACCATTTTGCATTCTCACCAGCAGTCAGTAATAGTTCTTGCTCCATATCCTCTCTGCATTTTGAATTTTGGTTGTTCCGATGGGTGTGTAGTGATACTTTGTTGTTGTTTTATTAATACCGTGATTTTCATTTAAGACATACTTTATGGGATATCTTTTAATTTGCTTTTTTGCCATCCTTGTCATTTTCTTTGATGAGGTGTCAAGGTTTTTGGCCCAATTTTAAATCAAGTCGTTTATTATTATTGAATTTTATTATTTCCTTGAATATTTTGGATACTAGACTTTCATCACATGTATGTCTTAAAAATACTTTCTCCCTATCTGTGGCTTGTCTTCCCATTCCTCCGATACTGTCCTTCTGTACTTAACTTTCTGATTCATGCACTTATTATGACAGTTGTTTTAATGCCCTTAACTGCCAATTCTATCATCTGTGTCCATCCTTGGTTAGTTTTGATTGATATTTTTTCCCCTTGTTTTGTGTCATGTTTTTCTGCCACTTCCTGTGCCTGATGGTTTAAATTGGATAACAGACTTTGTGAATATTACCTTGTTGGTTGCTGAATACTTTTAACATCCTCTAAATATCCCTGAGCTCTGTTCTGAGATGTAGTTAAGTTACATGGAAACCCTTTAGTTCTTTAGGTCTTGCTTTCAAAATTTATTAAGTGGAAATGAAACAGCACTCAACTTCAGGCTAATTACTCCTCAGTGCTGAAGCAAGACTTTGCCATATCCTCTGCCAACTGACTCATGAATGATAAACTTTTCTTATCTGTGCAGTAGACATAAGCACTACTTCTGGCCTTGGTGAGTGCTGGGCATTGTGACATCTAATCATTTTGAGGATGGCTTCTAACCTGGCCTTGGGTAGTTTTACCACATGCATGCACTTGTTACTCAACTGATTGCTCAAGATGAGCCTGTAGCAGATTGGAAGTTGTTTTTGTTTTTGTTTTTTTCAGTTCAGTTCTCTTCTTTTTGATAGTATGCCCTGTGACTTCTAACTGCTTTGGTTTCCTCAAATTTTCAGCTCTGTCTTCCTAACTCAGAGAGTCCAGTGGACTGTACCTGGCTTTCCTGTCTTTGCACAGGGGCCTGGAAATTCCCTCAGGGAAGTTAGTTGAAGTAATGGTGAGGTTCACCTTGTTAATTTTTTTCTTTTTTTGGTCTTCTTGCAATCGCTGTTGACAAATCTTCAGTATATTGAAAAATAATGTTTCAAATATTTTGCTCACTTTTTGACTTTTCATATAAGAGTGTATCTCTAGTCCCTCTTACTCCTTCTTGACTAGAATAGAAAGTCTGGAACTTTGAATTTAATTGGTTAGCAGAACAAAATAAGATAGTGTGAGAGCCAACACAGAACACGTGAAACAGCGTACAGCATCTGGATATATGTGATCCATAGGTTTCTAATTGCAATCTATGAAACAAAGCAGCAGTCCCCAACCTTTTAAATAAGGCATCCTAATGCTGTAGTATTATGTCGACAGCATTGGACAGACATTACTACAAAAATGCTGTAGTAGAAATAGTCTAGTTTTCTAATCCTGCAAAGGGCCCCGTTTGACAAATCATCTGAGTAATGATGCATACATGCAATGAGAAAACTGCCCCAAATCAAGATAAGTTCCAACCCAAAGAACTAGATATGACAGCGTCCAGTGCTCATTCACGTCAGGAATAGTGTTTGTCCCCACTGGACAGGTCAGAAAACTTCATGGTTCATGGGCTGAGTATATTGAAATAGGTAGTTAAAATATGAGTTTTTGATATGCTGATTGGCAGTTTTTCATATAATTTACTGTATGCTTGGTTTTCCTTTTGATAAGAGACACCGCATACTGTCAACAACAATATATGTACTTTTTAAACAGTTGTCTTTACAAGGAAGAGGAAATTTAAATTTATTGTACCCTGTTATACATATATTGGAGAAGGAAATGGCAACCCACTCCAGTGTTCTTGCCTGGAGAATCCCAGGGACGTGGGAGCCTGGTGGGCTGCCGTCTATGGGGTCGCACAGAGTAGGACACGACTGAAGCGACTTAGCAGCAGCAGCTGTACATATATATATATTTTTTGATTATTTTCACTTCTCCATCAATATTTATGAGCTGTAAGTGAAACTATGCTCACAAATATTTTGTTTCTTTCCTTCTAGAATGTAAAATATGAATGTCTAAATTTTCAACAGTAATTAATTTTGTTGTCAGCTACCTGAACGCAAAGATTCCATTTTTATTATTGATGTTCTGTATCGTTGGTTCTAGAAATACTATTTTGAATCTACCTGTGCATGTTTTCATTTACCATGAAAATGGTGTGAAAATTACAAACTTATCTTTCTTTGTAAGGGGCTTTCTTTGGCAGGAGGAAATGAGTTCATGGTGAATTTATGTGCGGATTTTGAAAAATGCATACATGTCATAGATGAACTCATCCATGCCTCCCGCTAACCTGACAGTTCTGCCCTGTGAACTGGAGTGTAAAAACGTGTCCTGAGGTTCTGAAAATAGGATGGCTTATTAATGGTGTGACTTTAGCTTACATTTGGAGCAATTTGTTTAAATTCTGAACTTTAGCTTTTCTAATATGAAAAACTGGGATAATACACACTTCATAGGATTGATATATTTCTTGAGATAATATATATAGAGCTTTTGTTACCTGTTAAGCGTATTCAAAATGGCAGTTGTATTATTACAATGATTAACATTAGTGACATCATATCCTTTGTGCCAAGGAGCAAACATAGCAGTAATACTTTAATACTGAAAAAGTTCCAGTCTAAATAATGAGGCCAAGATTAGTCTTATGAACAAGGTGCTATAGGAAGGAAGTACTGCTGAAATAAGACTTTGAGAATTGAAATTGAGTGAAATATTGAGAGATGGTTTTATTCAACTCCTTCATTTTATTGATGAAAAAATCAAAGCTTAGACAGGTTATAGTACAGTCAAGTCTACAAAGGAGCCCCCTATTGTGAAATAAAAAATAAGATACAAGTAGAAGTACAGAGGTCTGTTTTTACCCACATTTAAATTCTTCCTTCAGAAAAAATGCAGTTGACCTGAACCAACAAGGCAGTCACAAGCTGGTAAGACAAAAATGCAAATGAAGTAATTTTTCAAATTTTTTTTTTGCTTGAAAGCTTAATTGTTCTTCCACTAATGGCACTTTGATGCCCTCAAGAGATTAATGCTAAGTGATTTCAATTTTAATTCTACCTCTCTTACCGTGGGTTAAAAAGAGAAGTTGGAAATTTTAATCTTCAAAAGCTATGGAATGTGTGATTCTAGAATGGGGCACTCTGGAGAGTGTTTACAGGGAAAAGAGGCATGACCAATTAAGCCCTTGCAGAAATGTGGGTTAGTAGGGGTTGTAAATGTGTAATTTTTAAAAGATCACATGAGCATTAATTAAGCTAATATATATAAAAACTTTGAAAATGATAATGTTATGTAAATCTAAGGTGCTCATTATCTTTGCTCTTGGATCCTAGTAATTTATGTATTTGATCATTACATAATTAATTATGACATTTTATTTTATTTTCCTGTGCTACTGTTAATGAAATGTTTATGCTTATCATAAACCATTCCCTCAAGAGGAAAAGCAGTCAGTCTCTCCAGTGGATTCTAGAGAGAAAATGGCAGTATTGTCTGCCCCTTTACTGAATAAGAAATTTTGTGGTTAGGAGACTTAGATTATATGTTATATGTTGATACTGTGATTTCTAGAGAACCCTATAGTTGATCCATGGTGCCTCATTTTTTCTAACAGAGGAAATGAACACAAAATGTCACACTGACACGCTCTTGGAGGGGCAGTAGCAGGCATGTATTGGCTATCTTGTTTTGACTGGTATTAACCACTAGAGTAAAGAGTTAATTTAAAAAAGAGTCTAGTCAATGCAATGCCTATGGTAGGAGTGTGGACATGCCCTCATTTATTCATGGTGATGTTGAATAGACATGGCAGTGGTGTTTAAACATTCTACTCGTGTATTGTCTGAACAACCAGCTCCACTTGCTTAGTGGGGTATCAGTTAAATTGTACTTCCATTTCCTTATATGCAAAGCACTGTACTGGGTCCATGGGAAGTACTGACTTGAGTAATTTCATATTATATTAAAAAAAAAAAACTCTCTGGACTTAAAGTTTATAAACCTAAGTTCCAGAGCCCTTCTGGATTCAGCATGCTTCTTAACCACCAGGAAATGCCTCAACCTCTTTGAATCTCAGGTTCACAGTGGGTTGTTGTTGTTCAATCGCTCAGTCATGTCTGACTCTTTATGACCCCATGGACTGTAGCACACCAGGCTTCCTTGTCCTTCACTATCTCCCAGAGTTTTTCAAACTCATGTCCATTGAATCTGTGATGCCATCCAATCATCTCATTCTCTGTTGTCCCCTTCTCCTTCTTTCAGTCTTTCCCAGCATCAGAGTCTTTTCCAATGAGTCTGTTCTTTGTATCAGGTGGCCAAAGTATTGGTGCTCCAGCTTCAATATCAATCCTTCCAATGATTAGTCAGAGTTGATTTCCTTTAGGATGGACTGGTTTGATCTCCTTACTGTCCAGTGGACTCTCCAGAGTCTTCTCCAGCACCACAATTCAAAAGCATCAATTCTTTGGCGCTCAGCTTTCTTTATGGTCCAACTCTTACATTCATACATGACTAGTTGGAAAAGCCATAGCTTTGAGTATACAGACCTTTGTTGGCAAAGTGATGTCTCTGCTTTTCAATACACTAGGTTTCTGTATTGTGTCTAGGTTTGTTCACAGTGGGCACAGAAAGTATTCCCCTCTTTGACTCAGTAAAGTTATTGTTATGAAGTAGCATTATACAGAAGCTCCTTTAACCCAGAAGTATCAGAAACTCATAATGCTGTTATTTATAGAGGTATGATTGCCTTGGCCCTCAAAACATATGCCACCTATGTTCAATTAACAGCAACCCAGATGGAGTGGCACACTGAGTGCCTCAGGCCAGGACTCTCCACCATGCTGTGTGCTGCTCAGCTCAGGGCTGAGTATGAATTAAGTATAAACTAATCTCCATAGGAGATAGCATTTAAATAGTACAATTAAAAAAATGTCTCTAGAGCATGGCAGTTTCATATTTTAAAATGACAGCCTGAATGTAATCAGGGATTTGATGTATTGCCTGGATTACTAGTGCAGGCCTCTTCTGGACTACGTGGGAAGGGAGCATTTCCGCAGTCTTCTGAGCTGGCTTGCAACAATGGTATCAGCATCAGAAAGTCATTTGTCAAAAAGATAGTCACACATTTGTCCAAAGCAAGAAGGAGCTTAGTCACAATTTATGGGGTTACAGATTTGTTTACTAATCATTGTCTATATTGTGGCACCATGGGGATGTATAACCAATAGAAAAGAAAGAAAGAAAGTGAAGTTGCTCAGTCGTGTCTGACTTTTTGTGACTCCATGGACTGTAGCCCACCAGGCTCCTCTGTCCATGGAATTTTCCAGGCAACAATACTGGAGTGGGTTGCCATTTCCTTCTCCAGGAGATCTTCCCGACCCAGGGATTAAACCTGGGTCTCCTGCATTGTAGGCAGATGCTTTACCGTCTGAGCCACCAGGGAAATCCATATAACCAATATTTCCTTTCATTTGGTAAATTTGGTTGAGCCGATACCCATCTATACACAGCAGAGCCAATAAAATAGCACCTACTTCCTGAATGATTTGTATGAGAACTTAGAGGTTTGATAATAAGGCAAGGAGCAGGTATAGAAAGAAGATTGGATGAAATTCAATGAGGTTAGAATTGAGCTTAGAGCCACCAAAAAGAATAGATTTATAGTCAACAAACTGTAAAATTTCAGAACAGGACAGATCCTTGGAGGTACTGCTGTGATGTTCTATAGGCTAAGATATAGGGGGCCATGTATTTATGGAGGAGCCTGGTAAGCTCCAGGGGTCCATGGGGTCACTAAGAGTCAAACACAACTGAGCAACTTCACTTTCGATTTCACTTTCATGCCTTGGAGAAGGAAATGGCAACCTACTCCAGTGTTCTTGCCTGAAGAATCCCAGGGACAGGGGAGCCTGGTGGGCTGCCGTCTATGGGGTGGCACAGAGTCGGACACAACTGAAGTGACTTAGCAGCAGTAGCAGCAGCAGTATTTAGTTTTATAGTGAGGATCAAATAGAATTCAGACAAGATGCCCCAAATATTTAGGGAGTAGGGGATTGCGAACAGCAAGCTCAGGACAATGGGGGCTATTCTGTAGAGATCCCTCTTGGTGAGAAGAAAGGGTCTACATTTAAACTGACCCATAGAAAAGAGATCAGGAGGGAACAAATGTTATTATGGACACAGAGTGTTCTTGCAGGAATCCAAGAAAAGCCAAACAGCAGAACTCCAAAGGGACAGAAATTATTGTGACATTTTAGTTTCTATTTTTTCCTCTGACATTTGTCCATCTCTGCCTGTTTTTCTCCATCTCTGCCCTTTGTTATATTTTCCCCCTCTCTCTCCATTTCTGCCCTTATTTCCTTTTTTCTCTCTCTGTCTCACTTTGCCCAAACTATCACTGTTCCTCCTACTGTCCGTTTGCCCTCTCTCCCTTCTTTTCTCACTCCTCTGTACTCTGGTCTCATTGCTGATCACTACTCAGTCAGTCAGTTCAGTCATGTCCAACTCTTTGCAACCCCATAGACTACAGCACACCAGGTTTCCCTGTCCATCACCAACTCCTGAAGCTTTCTAAAACTCATGTCCATGGAATCGGTGATGCCATCCAACCATCGCATACTTTGACATCCCCTTCTCCTCCTGCCTTCAATCTTTCTCAATATCAGGGTCTTTTCCAGTGAGTCAGTTTATCACATCAGGTAGCCAGAGTATCTGAGCTTCAGCTTCAACATCAGTCCTTCCAATGAATGTTCAGGACTGATTTCCTTTAGGATTGACTGATTTCATCTCCTTGCATTCCAAGGGGCTCTCAAAAGTCTCCAACACCACAGTTCAAAAGCATCAATTCTTCAGCACTCAGCTTTCTTTATAGTCCAACTCTCATATCCATACATGACTACTGGAAAACCATAGCTTTGACTAGACAGACCTTGTCGGCAAAGTAATGTCTCTGTTTTTAATATACTGTCTAGATTATACATAGCTTTTCTTCAAAGGAGCAAGCATCTTTTAATTTCATGGCTGAAGTCCCCATCTATAGTGATTTTGGAGCCCAAGAAAATAAAGTCTGTCACTCTCCACTGGTTCCCCATCTATTTGCCAGGAAGTGATGGGACCAGATGCCATGATCTTTGTTTTTAGAATGTTGAATTTAAGCCAGCTTTTTCACTCTCCTGCTTCACAAGAAGCTCCTTAGTTCTTCTTCGCTTTCTGCCATAAGGGTGGTGTCATCTGCGTATCTGAGGTCATTGATATTTCTTCTGGCAATCTTGATTCCAGCTTGTGCTTCATCCAGCCTGGCATTTCTCATGATGTACTCTGCATACAAGATAAATAAGCAGGGTGATGATATACAGCCTTGACATACTCCTTTCCTGATTTGGAACCAGTCTGCTGTTCCATGTCCAGTACTAACTGTTGCTTCCTGACCTGCATACAGATTTCTCAGGAGGCAGGTCTGGTATTCCCATCTCTTTAAGAATTTTCCACAGTTAGTTTTGATCCACACAGTCAAAGGCTTTGGCATAGTCAATAAAGTATAGGTAGATGTTTTTCTGGAACTTTCTTGCCTTTTCGATGATCTGGTGAATGTTAGCAATTTGATATCTGGTTCCTCAGCCTTTTCTAAACCAAGCTTGAACATTTGAGAGTTCACAGTTCACATACTGTTGAAACCTGGCTTGGAGAATTTTGAGCATTACTTTGCTAGCATATGAGATGAGTGCAATTGTGCAGTAGTTTGAGCATTCTTTGGCATTGCCTTTCTTTGGGATTGGAATGAAAACTGACCTTTTCCAATCCTGTGGCCAGTGCTGAGTTTTCCAAATTTGCTGGCTTATTGAGTGCAGCATTTTCACAACATCATCTTTTAGGAGTTGAAATAGCTCAACTGGAATTCCATTACCTCCACTAGCTTTGTTGGTAGTGATCCTTCCCAAGTCCCACTTGACTTCACATTCCTGGATGTCTGGCTCTAGGTGCGTGATCACACCATCATGATTGTCTGGGTCGTGAGGATCTTTTTTGTACAGTTCTTCTGTGTATTCTTGCCACCTCTTCTTAATAGCTTCTGCTTGTTTTATGTCCTTACCATTTCTGTTCTTTATTGTGCCCATTTTTGCATGAAAAGCTCCATTTTTATTTCTAATTTTCTTGAAGAGATCTCTAGTCTTTCCCATTCAATTGTTTTCCTCTATTTCTTTGCATTGATAACTGAGGAGGGCTTTCTTATCTCTCCTTGCTAATTTTTGGAACTCTGCATTCAAATGAGTATATCTTTCCTTTTCTCTGTTGTCTTTAGCTTCTCTTCTTTTCTCAGCTCTTTGTAAGGCCTCCTCAGACAACCATTTTGCTTTCTTGAGTTTCTTTTTCTTAGGAATGGTCTTGATCACTACCTCCTGTACAGTGTTATAAACTTCCATCTGTAGTCCATCAGGCACTATGTCTATCAGATCTAGTTCCTTAAATCTATTTCTCACTTCCACTGTATAATCATAAGGGTTTGATTTAGGTTATACCTGAATGGTCTAGTGGTTTTCCCAATTTTCTTCATTATAAGCCTAAATTTGACAATAAGGAGTTCATAATCTTAGCACAGTCAGCTCCTGGACTTGTTTTTGCTGACTGTATAGAGGTTTTCCATCTTTGGTTGCAAAGAATATAATTAATCTGATTTTGGTTTTGACCATCTGGTGATATCCATGTGTAGTCTTCTCTTGTGTTGTTGGAAGAGGGTGTTTGCTATGACCAGTGCGTTCTCTTGGCAAAACTCTGTTAGCCTTTTCCGTGCTTCATTTTGTGCTCCAAGGCCATATTGCCTGTTACTCCAGGGATCTCTTGACTTCCTACTTTTGCATTCCAGTCCCCTCTGATAAAAACAACATCTTTTTTTGCTGTTACTTCTAAAAGTTCTTGTAGGTCTTCATAGAACAGTCCAACTTCAGCTTCTTCAGCATTACTAGCTATGGCATAGACTTGCATTACTGTGATATTGAATGGTTTGTCTTGGACATGAACAGAGATCATTCTGTCATTTTTGAGATTGCACTGAAGTACTGCATTTCAGACTCTTGTTGACTATGATGGCTACTCCATTTCTTCTAACAGATTCTTGCCCACAATAGTAGATGTAATGGTCATCTGAATTCGCCCATTTCAGTCCATTTTAGTTCACTGATTCCTGAAATACCGATGTTCACTCTTGCCGTCTCCTGTTTGACCACTTCTAATTTACCTTGATTCATGGACCTAACATTCCCGGTTCCTATGCAATATTGTTCTTTACAGCATCAGACTTTACTTCCATCACCAGTCATATCCACAACTGGGCTTTGTTTTCACTTTCGCTCCAGCTTTTCATACTTTCTGGAGTTATTTTTCCACTCTTTTCTAGTAGCATATTGGGCACCTCCTGACCTGGGGAGTTCATCTGTCTGTCTCCTATCTTTTTGCCTTTTCATACTGTTCATGGGTTTCTCAAGGTAAGAATACTGAAATGGTTCACCATTCCCTTCTCCAGTGGATAATGTTTTGTCTGAACTCTCCACCATGACCTGTCCATCTTGGGTGGCCCTACATGGCATGGCTCATAGTTTCATTGAGTTAGATAAGGCTGTGTCAGTAAGTTTTCATTAAGTAGCTTTGATGTGGTTCCTAATAGCCTTGGTCCTAACATCCTGTGTCTCCCACTTCTAGTACTCAGAGTTTGCTGTCAGGGAGATTCTTTGCACTTTTAGGTAATTAGCCTACTTATGTTTGTGAAACGAACTATATAAGTCATGTTGGTCTCCTGGTGACTAATTTGAGCCTGTGGATTGAAGCAATTCCCTTTAAATAGAATATATCTAGTAAAGGCAGATGGAATCATCTGGATTTATGTACCATTTTCAAGACTCAAGCAATACAACCAGTCAACCTCTATTTCATTCATCTACTTGTCCCTTGGATGTGTCCCACATGAGGACCAACAATTTTGAAGGCAGAGAGACGAGATTCACATGGTTGGGCTAACTGCAGCCACACTGGAAGCATGTAGCTCTCTACTGACCTAGAACCCTGCAATATTAAGTCCAGCTTTCCAGGCATTTCTATGTGTGTCAGTATCAGCTCCAACCATCTTTAGAAAAATAATTCATTCAATGAACATTATGTGTGAGTCACTCTCCTAGGTGCTACAGACACTGAGATAAATATGAACAACAAATCTAATTAGGTCCAATCTGTTTACTTTTAGTTTTATTTTCATTACTGTAGGTGAATCAAAAAGGTCTTCCTGCCATTTTTATCAGAGAGTGTTCTGCCTTTGTTTTCCTTTAAGAGTTGTATAGTATCTAGACTTAAGGTTTCCCAAGTGGTGCAGTTGGTTAAGAATCCACCAGCTAATGCAGGAGACACAAGAGATGTGAGTTTGATCCCTGGGTCAGGAAGATCTCCTGGAGGAGGAAATGGCAACTCCACTCTTCTTGCCTGGAAAATTCCATGGACAGAGCGGCCTGGTGGGTTACAGTCATAGCCTTACATTTAGATTTTTAACCAATTTTGAGTCTATTTTTGTGTATGATGTTTGAGAAAGTTCTAATTTATTCTTTTACCTGTAACTGTCTCATTTTCCCAGCACCACTTATTAAAGAGATTGTCTATTCTTCATTGTATAGTCTTGCCTTCTTTGTCGGAGATTAGGTGACCATAGATATGTGGGTTCATCTCTGGACTTTTTGTATCCTGTTCCATTGATCTATCTGTATGTTTTTGTACCAGAATCATACTGTTTTGATTACTGTAGCTTTGTAGTGTAGTCTGAAGTCAGAACACATGATTCTTCCAGTTCCATTTTTCTTTCTCAAGATCACTTTTGCTATTCAGGATCTTTTGTGTTTCCATACAAACTAAAAATTTTTTTTCTTATGCTGTGAAAAATGCTGTTGGTAATTTGACAGGGATTGCATTCAATCTGTAGAATACTTTGGGTAGTGCAGTCATTTTAACAATACTGATTCTTTCAATCCAAGAACATGGTATATTTTTCCATCTGTTTGTGCCATCTTTGATTTCTTTCATCAGTATTTTGTAGTTTCATTAAGTACAGGTCTTTTCCCTCCTTATGTAGGTTTATCCCTAATATCTTATACTTTTTGATGCAGTGGCAAATGGAATTGGTTCCTTAATTCCTGTTTCTGATATTTTGTTATTAGTGTATAAAAATGTAAGGTATTTCTGTATATTAATTTTGTATCCTGAAACTTTGCCAAATTTGCTGATGAGCTCTAGTAGTTTTCTGGTAGTGTCTTTAGGATTTTCTATGTGTAGTATCATATCATATATAAAAATGCAAACTGCATACAGCAGCAGTTTTACTACTTCCTTTCCAATTTGGATTTCTTTAATTTATTTTTCTTCTGTGATTGCTATGGCTAGGGCTTCCAAAGCTACATTCAATAAAAGTGGAGAGAATGAACATCCTTATCTTATTCCTGATCTTAGAGGAAATGCTTTCAGTGTGTCGTCATTGAGAATGATGTTGCTTTGGGTTTGTCCTATATAGCCTTTATTATGTTCAGGTATGTTCCCTCTATGCTCACTTTCTGGAGAGTTTTTTTTTTTCTTAATCATAAATGGGTATTGAATATAGTATATATCTTTATTATAGTCAGTCTACCAGTGATAATATACCAGTTCACACACAGTATAAAAAAGTACATTTCCTGTTGTTTCTTATAGACCTTTATGCTAGTATGGGCAAGTATTAGCCAGGATGTGGAAGAACTGGAATTACTTTATTGCCATTGAGAAAATAAAGTGGTACAACCCCTTGAGATATAACTGACATACAAGTAACTGCATATATTTCAAATGTATAATTTATTAGGTTTTGGCATCTGTTTTCATTCATGTAACCACACCACCACAATCAATATAACTGAAACATCCATCACCTCCAAAAATTTTTCTGGACTTCTTTCCCATCACTTTCCCCTATTTTTTCCCTTTATTGAAACCTTCTCCCCTGGCCAACCACTGATTTGATGTCTTATATAATTCATTTTCATTTTTATAATTTTATATAAATGGATTTATACTGCACATACTCTTATTTTTTCCTGAATTCTTTCACTCAGCCTAATTATTTTGAGATCTACCTAAGTCAATGTATATACCAATATAGTACATTTCTTTCCATACAAGAGTATCTCAGTCTATATGAAACTCATATATCTAGTCACATATTGATAAATGCTTGAGTTTTTTTTTTTTTCATCTTTAGCTACTACAAACAGAGCAGCTATGAAAGCTTATGAGTAACTCCTCAAATGGGCATATACATTCAAGAAAGAAATAGTTTTCTCAAGTGGTGAGTGATCACACCATTGTGGTTATCTGGGTCATTACGATCTTTTTTGTATAGTTCTTCCTTGTATTCTTGAAGTTATAAGTAGTAGAGCCAAAAGCGGAGATTCTACCTTTTTTGCCCCCTGATTGCTTGACTCTCTTACTCAGGCCTTCTGGAAGATCTAATTGGTACATATTAATGTTATAAAATTTTCATAGCTACTCATTGATTTCTGTATAAAAAGTCATTACTCAAAATTAAAGCAATGTGCCATCTTAGCAAGTCTACTTGCAGTGACAGGTTTCCTTGTTGGTTATACTACACTTTAGAGCACTTTTTATAAAGTCTTTAATGATTTTCATGCCTGTTTTATATAAATGTCAGTGTTATTTTCCAACCTAGGTATTGAGTTATTTGATGGTGAGGAGCTCCTAAAATAATGTTGAGTATACAGTAAGCCTAAAAATCTGCTTAATGGTTATTTCCAAGTGATAATTTCTAAAGTGAATTTCTTACCAATGAGTGTGTCTATAAATGTTTATAACATGTCTTTAAATATTTATAGACATAATTGTTTATTTGCACTATTGTTTCACCCTTAATTTTCCCTCCTTCCTCTCCCTTCAGTGTTAATTTTCCCAAGAAATTCTAAAGGGTATGTCTTTCTTCTCTGTGTCAGCAACTTGAGCATTATTTGGTGAATTCAGGTATTTACTTTTTTAAGCATCACAACTATGTGTTTTCCTTTCAAAGGAACCCTTGTCAATGCATCTTGTCTTCATGATGTGTTTTTTACTTTCAGTTTTATGTCTCTACCTAGTAACTTTTGATTACAGTTGGATTTGAAGGGATAGTAAAGGGGACAAAATGTATTTTAACTTATTTGAAGCCTTGAAATAAGCAGTAGAATAACATTTTGAGCTTTTACTATGACCCAGTTTTGACAGGGGTAAGGGTAAAATTAAGAAAACAGGATGTCCTTTATGCAGGACAGCAAAAAAGACACAGATGTGTATAGTGGACTTTTGGACTCAGTGGGAGAGGGAGAGGGTGAGATGATTTGGGAGAATGGCATTGAAACATGTATAATATCATGTAAGAATCGAATTGCCAGTCTATGTCCGATGCAGGATATGGCACGCTTGGGGCTGCTACGCGGGGATGACCCAGAGAGATGTTGTGAGGAGGGGGGTGGGAGGGGGGTTCATGTTTGGGAACGCATGTACACCCGTGGTGGATTCATGTCAATGTATGCCAAAACCAATACAGAATTGTAAAGTAAAATAAATAAATAAATAAAAATAAATAAATAAATAAAAGAAAACAGGATGGAAAATTGCCACTAACTCTGAGGGGATATTTAGCATTTCTTCTTATTAGAAGATGATATATAATACCCTTTTTGATATTATAGATTTATTATTTTATGAAACCTTACTATTATAAAATAATTAAGTTCATGTATTGGGATAATTACTTCAAAAATGAGACACTATATATTTTTTCTTAATATATATATTTTATTGAAGTTATAGTTGACTTACAGTGTTTTAGATGCACATCAAGGTGATTCAGCTGTATATACACACATATGTTATTTTTGAAATTATTTTCTGTTATTTGTTATTATAAAGTATTGAATATATTTCTATGTGCTATACAGTAAACCTTTGTTGCTTGTTGCATATATATTTTTTAATTAAAAATCTAGCATTATATTCATACTAAGTAAAACAAGTGAAATAAAAATGTCAAATTTTTTAGTTAGGCAAAAATTCACAAGTTTTCTAAAATATATATATAATACATATTTATATATAAGTATACTAAAGCTTTTCTACTACTCTTGATAAAGGCTTAAGAAAGAATATTAAAATAGGTAGATATCACTGATGAACATAGATGCAAAAATCCTTAACAAAATTCTAGCAAACAGAATCCAACAACACATTAAAAAGATCATACACCATGACTAAGGGGGCTTTATCCCAGGGATGCAAGTATTCTTCAATATCTGCAAATCAATCAATGTAATTCACCACATTAACAAATTGAAAAATAAAAGCCATATGATTATCTCAATAGATGCAGAGAAAGCCTTTGACAAAATTCAACATCCATTTATGATAAAAAACCCTCCAGCAAGCAGGAATAGAAGGAACATACCTCAACATAATAAAAGCTATATATGACAAACCCACAGCAAACATTATCCTCAATGGTGAAACATTGAAAGCATTTCCCCCAAAGTCAGGAACAAGACAGGGTGCCCACTTTCATCACTACTATTCAACGTAGTTTTGGAAGTTTTGGCCAGAGCAATCAGAGCATAAAAAGAAATAAAAGGAATCCAGATTGGAAAAGAAGTAAAATTCTCACTGTTTGCAGATGACATGATCCTCTACATAGAAAACCCTAAAGACTCCCCCAGAAAATTACTAGAGCTAATCAATGAATATAGTAAACTTGCAGGATATAAAATCAACACACAGAAATCCATTGCATTCCTATACACTACTAATGAGAAAATAGAGAAATTAAGAAAACATTTCCATTCACCATTGCAATGAAAAGAATAAAATACTTAGGAATATAGCTACCTAAAGAAACAAAAGACCTATATATACAAAACTATAAAACACTGGTGAAAGAAATCAAAGAGGACATTAATAGATGGAGAAATATACCATGTTCATGGATCAGAAGAATCAATATAGTGAAAATGAGTATACTACCCAAAGCAATCTACAGATTCAATGTGATCCCTATCAAGCTACCAATGGTATTTTTCACAGAGCTAGAACAAATAATTTCACAATTTGTATGGAAATACAAAAAACCTTGAATAGCCAAAGCAATCTTGAGAAAGAAGAATGGAACTGGAGGAATCAACCTGCCTGACTTCAGGCTCTACTACAAAGCCACAGTCATCAAGACAGTATGGTACTGGCAAGAAGACGTAGAGATATAGATCAATGGAACAAAATAGAAAGCCCAGAGATAAATCCATGCACCTATGGACACCTTATCTTTGACAAAGGAGGCAAGAATATCCAGTGGATTAAAGACAATCTCTTTAACAAGTGGTGCTGGGAAAATTGGTCAACCACTTGTAAAAGAATGAAACTAGAACAGTTTCTAACACCATACACAAAAATAAACTCAAAATTGATTAAAGATCTAAATGTAAGACCAGAAACTATAAAACTCCTATAGGAGAACATAGGCAAAACACTCTCCGACATAAATCACAGCAAGATCCTCTATGACCCACCTCCCAGGATATTGGAAATAAAAGCAAAAATAAACAAATTGGACCTCATTAAAGTTAAAAGCTTCTGTACAACAAAGGAAACTATAAGCAAGGTGAAAAGACAGCCTTCAGAATGAGAGAAAGCCATGGCAAATGAAGCAGCTGACAACTAATCTCGAAAATATACAAGCAACTCCTGCAGTTCAATTCCAGAAAAATAAATGACCCAATCAAAAAATGGGCCAAAGAACTAAATAGACATTTCTCCAAAGAAGACGTACAGATGGCTAACAAACACATGAAAAGATGCTCAACATCACTCATCAGAGAAATGCAAATCAAACCACAATGAGGTACCATTTCATGCCAGTCAGAATGGCTGCAATCCAAAAGTCTACAAGCAATAAATGCTGGAGAGGGAGTGGAGAAAAGGGAACCCTCTTACACTGTTGGTGGAATGCAAACTAGTACAGCCACTATGGAGAACAGTGTGAAGATTCCTTAAAAAACTGGAAATATAACTGCCTTACATATAACTGCCAATCCCACTGCTGGGCATACACACTGAGGAAACCAGAAATGCAAGAGACGTTTACCCCAGTGTTCATCGCAACACTGTTTATAATAGCCAGGACATGGAAGCAACCTAGATGTCCATCAGCAGCTGCATGGATAAGAAAGCTGTGGTACATATACACAACGGAGTATTACTCAGCCTTTAAAAAGAATACATTTGAATCAGTTCTAATGAGGTGGATGAAACTGGAGCCGATTATACAGAGTGAAGTAAGCCAGAAAGAAAAACACCAATACAGTATACTAATGCATGTATATGGAATTTAGAAAGATGGTAATGATAACCCTGTATGCGAGACAGCAAAAGAGACACAGATGTATAGAACAGTCTTTAGGACTCTGTGGGAGAGGGTGAGGGTGGGATGATTTGGGAAAATGGCATTGAAACATGTATACTATCACATAAGAAATGAATCACCAGTCCAGGTTTGATGCAGGATAGAGGATGCTTGGGGCTGGTGCACTGGGATAAATCAGAGGGATGATATGGGGAGGGAGGTGGGAGGAGAGTTCAGGATGGGGAACATGTGTATACCCGTGGCAGATTCATGTTGATGTACGGCAAAACCAATACAATATTGTAAAGTAATTAACCTCCAATTAAAATAAATAAATTTAAATTAAAAAAAATAAAATAGGTGGAGAAAGTGGTAAACATAAACCTAATTAAATGGGATCACTGAATATGAAATAGAAAAAGTGAAACAAACTAGATAAAAGTAAAAGACCATTGTTTAGTCCAGTTGTTTTTAAAGATAGCTACTCACTAGGAACATATTTGGAACTCTGGAGAAAAAGAAATACCTGGGCATTTGTATTTTTCAAAACATTGCAGCATAATTTTGATATGCATCTGGATTTTACAAAGTGATTACAGGTTTTTCTATTGTAATTTTGGTGATATAGAGTTCTCTTATTTCTCTGTTGACCAATCATGATACAGTGGTATTAAGTGAGTCATAGTTACATAATCACAATAGTGAAAGATGCTTATCAGTTTTCACAATCAGTGTGCAGACAAAAAATAAAAAATAATGCAAGCCATAATGGGAACATGATTACCCTAACAGTATAGACTACATACAATTTGGGGGAGGGGGGTCAAGCAGAGTTATGTGGACATTGGAAGTGCCTGCATTGCACATGTTTTCATCCACCTAGCTAGTCTGTGTCTTTTAGGTGGTTCATTTGATCCTATCACTGTTTTCTTAATTGTTTTAGGTTTATTTTCTGTAGGTCTTTTCCTTCCCTTATGTTTCCTGTCTTGAGAAGTTCCTTTAACATTTGCTGTAAAGCTGGTTTGGTAGTGCTGAATTCTCTTAACTTTTGCTTGTCTGAGAAGCTTTTGATTTTTCCATAATTTCTGAATGCGAGTCTTGCTGGGTAGAGTATTCTTGGTTGTAGGTTCTTCCCTTTTCATCACTTTACATATATCATGCCATTCCCTTCTGGCTTGTAGAGTATCTGTTGAGAAATCAGCTGATAGCCTGATGGGAGTTCCCTTGAAAGTTACTTGTCATTTTTCCATTGTTGCTTTTAATATTTTATCCCTGCCTTTAATTTTTTTCAGTTTGATTACTGTGTGTCTTGGGGCATTCCTCCTCGGGTTTATCCTTCCTGGGACTCTCTGTACTTCCTGGACTTGGTTGACTATTTCCTTTCCCATATTAAGGAAGCTTTCACCTATTATATCTTCAAATATTTTCTTTAGGATCAGTGCCATTCTCCAGTGACTTCAATTTAGTAAATCTTGAATATCATTGTTATTTAGTTCTTTTCTTTATTTGCCTTTTCATACCACCATCACTAATTTCTTCAGTATCTTGATTAATGATCAGACTAGGTTTTATTAATGCACTCATTTTTTAATCTCATAGAGTTTCTTGTACTTGCCAAGTACAAAGTGGGTTTTCAATTAGGACATAAACAAGATTTTTTTATATGGAGCTAGTAGTTATGGCTAGATCAAGCCACATGAAATTGTTGATAATTTTTTTGACCTATAAAAATTATAATTTCATATGGTTCAGCCTACAGTAATATCTTCTTTTGAAATTAATTCTATCCAAATAATCAGTTATACATTTATATCATCTGGAGTATAGTGTTTTTTATACTTTTTTTTGACTTAAGCTATGTTTGTAGTTGATTCATTTCCCAGGTGACCCAGTGGTAAAGAATCTGCCTGCCAGTGCAGGAGACTCAGAAGACATGGGTTCAATCCCTGGGTCAGGGAGACCCGCCTGGCGAAGGAAATGGCAATCCACTCCACTATTCTTGCTTGGAAAATTCCATGGACAGAGGTGCCTGGCAAGCCACAGTCCACTGGGTCACAAAGAGTCAGATATGACTGAGCATGAGCATGCACGTGCATGCACACTCACATGGTTGATTTAACTGGATCCTTTCGAAAGTCTGAAAATATTCAAATGGATGTTTTTAAATGTAAATTTTTGGCTAAATGTTCATAATTAAGTAGATCCAAATCTAATTTTCAAGACATTTGAGTTTATATTTTAATGATGAAAGGTTGTTATTATAATGAGGACGCGAGTCAAAATAACACAGGTGCTGTCGAGTGGCTTCAGCAATGTGCTATTTCTTTTCTCTTTGAATTGCATCTCTTTGTATTTTCCATAACATCCAGCAAAAGAATCCAGAGAGGCCTGATTCCCAACATTACTATTTGCAAGTTCTTAAGCTCAAATGTATTCCTGATAATTGGTTGAGCTTAGATTTAAGTGGAAAAGTCAATTGGAAGGCAGCCTTTCCTAAATTTCTTCTTCTTCTTCTTCTTTTTTTTTTTTTTTTTAGCAATGCCTTGGTCATTTGTGCAGCCTTCCACAGGCCTGCAGGTCTTCCACAGGCCTGTGCACTGTTGCTGTGTTGCTAATGTTTGGATTGAGAGGGATATTAGTTAATAGTATTTACCTTTATGATCACTGCTTCTACTTCAAGTGTGGTATTTAGATAAGGTCTGATCAGGCAGTTGGTATAACTTCAGTTTGTTGCTGACTTTCCAGTTATTGCTCCACAGTTCCTCTAGAGAATAACAGCTGTTCTTTTCTAGCAAAGAGTGAAGGGGAGAATTTAAGAAAAAGTTTACTTAAGTGCCTATAAAAATTCATGCTGACTGATTCTGTTCTCTTGCCAGGGACAAATTCTGGCTACTTAATTTAACCCTTTGTCTCTGGCAAAAAATAATCATAAGCTCTTTAAAGTTCTCTTTGGAGGAGGGAATTTTTCATTAGTTTTTTTTTCTCCTCCTTTTCAGTTGAACTGGTGTGGGAAAGAGGACAATATTGCACACATGTTGTATATACATATGTCATTCATATATAAAAGATGTGCTTCCTAAAAGTCATTATGAGAGAGTATATTTAAATTTTCTGATTAGTGAAGATTAAAAAGTGATAGTTTTCACAGGTATAAGTGTAAACACATATATGCTTTCTGCAGAATATTTTAGTAATGTGTGTATATGTTAGTTGCTCAGTCACGTCCAACTCTTTGAAACCGCATGGACTGTAGCCCACCAGGCTCCTCTGTCCATGGAATTCTCTAGGCAAGAATACTGGAGTGGATAGCCATTCCCTTCTCTGAGCCATCTTCCCAACCCAGGGATTGAACCTGGGTCTCCTAGTTTGCAAGCAGATATACAGATATGTGTAACTGACATAATTTCCAAGCTAAAAAATCCACTTTTACTAATTTCTCAGACTAGAATATGTTTACAGTAGCACAGCGGTAGTATATTGGAAGCCACCTAAATAGCCATCTACTATCTACTATAGGGGGTGAATTCAACTAGGATACATCATATAATTGAATATATCATATAATCATTAAAAAGAATGATGTACATGTGTATATGTCAGGATGGACATAATTTATAAAGATTCTAAATGGCATGTGGAGCATTTGTAAAATTAAATACAATTATATACATCAAGTATCAAACCTTTTAAAGGTTAAAAACTAACATTAACAATATAATTCCATTAAAATATTGACAGTAACATTCAATGAGTGAAGTAGGGCACTGAATACAGTGTGATATAAATTGTTCTTATTGCAGTGGAAATTCCGTCTTTGTGAAAACACAATATTTTTTTTAAAGTTTTAAAGCATCCATATATGTATACAGAGTGGCTATATAATATTAATGATAATAAAATGGTTCATATTTTAAAGCACTGTTATCTTTTCAAAGCACTTTTGTACTCAAAATTTTCTTTCCAAATCACTCATTGTGTTATTACAAAAATATATGTATTATTCTCTATCAGTTTCCTTTCCTCAAATAAGGAAATTAAATGAAATACTCTTAAAAAATGCTTTTAGCATTAAGGAGTTTTATCTATGACAATGCAAATGTTAAGAGCTGTCAGGGAAGGACAAGCCAATGCTAAAAGCAGTACTAGAGAGAAGCAAAGAAATACTTTGAATTAAGTAACATATTTCTTTATGGCGTTTTCTACATGAGTTTGGCATAAATGCTGGTCATTTACCTGTTAGCTATACCTTTTATTCCCTGAAATGTCTTTGGTATGCTCTTTATGTCAGGGAACTGAACTCTGAAGGCCAGATTTCCCTGCTGACTAGATTTCACTATGAGAAAGCATTGCCGTAAGATCAAAGGTGGGAGAATGGGAGAAGCCAGAGTATGTTTTCTCCTTCCCTCTCTGCCTTGCAGAGCATCAACATAATGCCTGGGTCTCTTCCATGTTTCAGTCTCCTGCTGGATGGGACTTTCCTCTGTGGTTTCAGTTCTTTCCATCTTTTCCCCCTTGTGTGAACCTTTCCACTGTTGGTGGGAATGCAAAATGGTGTAGCTGCTATGGAAAACAGTATGGAGTTTACTCAAAAACTTGAAAATGAAACTAGCATATAATCCAGCAATCTGGCTTCTGGGCATATATCCAAAAGAATTGAAATCAGAATCTCAAGGAGTTATTAGCACTTCCACCTTCAGTGTTGTTCACAATAGCCAAGATGTGGAAACAACCTCACTGTCCAACGACAGGTGAATGAATAATGAAAATGTGATATGTACATACAATGTGATATTATTCATCCTTACAAAAGAAGGAAATTCTACAATGTGTGTCAATAAGGATGAACTTTAAAGATGTTATGCGAGTTACAAAAAGACAGTTACAAAAAGACAAATACTGCATTATTCTACTTTTATGAGATATTTGAAATAATAATAGTAACAGAATCATAGACCAAAATGATGGTTTTGGAGGCTAGAGAGAGTGAGAAATGGGAGTTTACTAATCAATAGGCACAGAATTTCAATTAAGCAAGAGAAGTTTGAGGATCTGCTATAAACTGTGTACTTACACCCAACAATACTGTACCTTACACTTAAATTTTTGTTAAGGAGAAAAAAAAAATCAGTTCCCTAGTGGCTCGGTGGTAAAGAATCCACCTTCAGTGCAGAAGACATGGAGACATGGGTTCAGTCCCTGGTTTGGGAAGATCCCCTGGAGAAGGAAATAGCAACTCACTCTGGTATTCTTGCCTTGGTAATCTCATGGACAGAGGACCCTGGTGGGCCACAGTCCATGGGGTCACCAAAGAGTCGGACATGGCTGGGTAGCTACTGTTACTGAAATACTGTGACTATCATAAAGACAGGCATATAGATCAATGGAAAAAGAAGAGAGTCCCCTGATACAATTTTTCATCTAAAACATTGTTTTAGCAGTTGAATAAAATTTTACTATGTCAGTATGCATCAAGTATTTAATTTTCAGTGTTTTGATGATTAGGCTAACTAAAATTTTCCCTATTTTAGAAATTTGCAGTAACTGGTCCTTTGCTATTAAAGCAAAATATATGTTTGAATTATGTAATTAGCTGTATTAGTTAGCTAGTATAGTTAAAGCCTTCTAAGTGCCAAAAATAATTCTGTGTTTTTTTTATATATTTAATCATGTTTAAAAGATTATTGTTGATGTTCTATAATAGTTTTATAGATTGGCCTTGAAAGCCCAATGTAATCATATAACTTGCCTAAAACCATATTGCTAGTAAATGGCTCAAATGGAATTTAAATCAGGCAGATCTTTTTTTCAAGTTGGTTATGTTATTACTCCATTATGCCTATGAACACTGGCTTGAAAGTAAGATGAAAAGGACAACTTACCATATAAATCATAGACCTTGGGTAGAATAAGACAATAAAGCAATGGTAACATATACTGTTCTGGCTCGTTACAGTTACATTATCTTTTGCCCTAGGTGAGTGATCATACCATTGTCATTATCTGGGTCATGGGGATCTTTTTTGTATAGTAATTCTTTTATTTTTTTTTTCAGAGTTTTTTTTTAATTTTTTAATTTTAAAAAAATTTTTATTTTTACTTTTACTTTACAATACTGTATTGGTTATTCTTGCTGCTGCTTCTTAATATCTTCTGCTTCTGTTAGGTTCCTACCATTTCTGTCCTTTATTGTGTCCATCTTTGCATGAAATGTTCCCTTAGTATCTCTAATTTTCTTGAAGAGATCTCTAGTCTTTCCCATTCTATTGTTTTCCTCTATTTCTTTACATTTATCACTAAGGAAAGCTTTATTATCTCTCCTTGTTATTCTTTGGAACTCTGCATTCAAATGGGTATATCTTTCCTTTTCTCCTTTGCTTTTTGCTTCCCTTCTTTTCACAGCTATTTGTAAGGCCTCCTCAGACAGCCATTTTGCTTTTTTGCATTTATTTTTCTTGGGGATGGTCTTGATCCCTGCCTTCTATACAATGTCAGGAACCTCTGTCCATAGTTCTTCAGACACTTTGTCTATCAGATCTAATCCCTTGAATCTATTTGTCACTTCCACTGTATAATAGTAAGGGATTGATTTAGGTCATACCTGAATGATCTTCAGGTTTTCCCTACTTTCTTCAATTTAAGTCTGAATTTGGCAATAAGTAGAAGCATCACTATGAACAAAGCTAGTGTAAGTGATGGAATTCCAGTTGAGCTATTTCAAAACCTGAAAGATGATGCTGTGAAAGTGCTGCACTCAATATGCCAGCAAATTTTGAAAACTCAGCAGTGGCCACTGGAAAAGGTCACTTTTCATTCCAATTCCAAAGAAAGGCAATGCCAAAGAATGCTCAAACTACTGCACAATTGCACTCATCTCACATGCTAGTAAAGTAATGCTCAAAATTCTCCAACCCAGGCTTCAACAATATGTAAACCAGGAACTTCCAGATGTTTAAGCTGGATTTAGAAAAGGCAGAGGAACCAGAGATCAAATTGCCAACATCCGTTGGATCATTGAAAAAGCAAGAGAATTCCAGAAAAACCCCTAATTCTGCTTCATTGACTATGCCAAAGCCTTTAACTGTGTGCATCACAACAAACTGTGGAAAATTCTGAAAAAGATGAGAATACCAAACCACCTGACCTGCCTCTTGAGAAATCTGTATGCAGGTCATGAAGCAACAGAACTGGACATGGAACAACAGACTGGTTCCAAATAGGGAAAGGAGTCCATCAAGGCTGTATATTGCCGCCCTGCTTATTTAACTTATATGCAGAGTGTATCATGAGAAACACTGGGCTGGATGAAGCACAAGCTGGAATCAACATTGCTGGGAGAAATAATAATAACCTCAGATATGCAGATGACACCACCCTTATGACAGAAAGCAAAGAACTAAAGGGCCTCTTGATGAAAGTGAAAGAGGAGAGTGAAAAATTTGGCTTAAAGCTCAACATTCAGAAAACGAAGATCATGGCATCTGGTCCCATCACTTCATGGCAAATAGATGGGGAAACAATGAAAAGACTGTCAAACTTTATTTTGGGGGGCTCCAAAATCACTGCAGATGGTGACTGCAGCCATGAAATTAAAAGACACTTGCTCCTTGGGAGAAAATTTATCACTAACCTAGACAGCATATTAAAAGCAGAGACATTACTTTGCCAACAAAGGTCCATCTAGTCAAAGCTTTGGTTTTTCCAGTAGTCATGTATGGATGTGAGAGTTGGACTATAAAGAAAGCTGAGGGCCAAAGAATTTATGCTTTTGAAGTGTGGTGTTGGAGAAGACTCTTGAGAGTCCCTTGGACGCAAGGAGATCCAACCAGTCCATTCTAAAGGAAATCAGTCCTGAATATTCATTGGAAGGACTGACGCTGAGGCTGAAACTGCAATACTTTGGCCACCTGATGTGAAGAGCTGACTCACTTGGAAAGACCCTGATATTGGGAAAGATTGAAGGCAGGAGGAGAAGGGGACGACAGAGGATGAGATAGTTGGATGGAATCACCCACTCAACTCTGGGAGTTGGTTATGGACAGGGAAGCCTGGCATGCTGCAGTCCACGGGGTCGCAAAGAGTTAGACATGACTGAGCCACTGAACTGAACTGATTATCTTCTGCCCTACAGATCATTGACACGCAGTTTATCTTCAGACAAGTTAGTTTAAGAAAGCAAAATGCATGCCATCACTTAAAGAAAAGTCAGATTTAGAAAGATAATGCCTTGAATCCAATGTCCAATAAATGTCAAACATTTTTCCAAAGTGAATCTTTCTCCCAACTTCAAGCAAATGGTTAATTTTCAGCTATACAAGTAGCCACTAATTGGAATATGTGCATTTGTAATAGTTAAAGAACAATAATATGAAGAGTATGATTTCTCTGACCAATGTTATTTTCTTATATTTTTGGTAAATAATTTTTTCATATCTAATTGCCCTAGGTGCTAGGGACTGGAAAAAATGTTTCTTAGGGAATTTTCATGCAGAGGTGATCTTTGATCGGGTGTTGAGAGGCAGGTAGATGTTCATCAGATAGAGGACTAGGGAAAAGACATCCTTGCCCTCAGAGACACAATGAAAAAAGTATCTGAGCTGGAAAAATGTTTGGTGAACCAAGGGAAGTGGTGAATAGAAACCATCCTTATTACACACAATCTTATACTCACACTCATTTATGTTTCTCCTATTTTTTGAGCCAGTAAATTGATCCTCCTGTTTTCTATTTATGCCATTGCTTTTTAATAAAATTATATTTGGCATATAAATTTAAGGAACAGCAGGTTAATTTGATACATGTATACTTAATGTGGTTGCCATTGTAGCATTAACTAGCTCCTCTATCACATATCATGATTATCATTACCTTTTTGTCATGGGTATTATTAAGATCTAGTCTCTTGGCAGATTTGATGAGTATAATATAATATCATTGTCTGTATTCATTTTACTGTGCATTAGATCTTTAGAACTCATTTAGCTACTATTTTGTACTTTTAAATATCATTTCTCCTATTTCCCCATCTTCTAGGTCCCTGGTAAGCACTATTTTGTTCTTCTCTAGTTTGTTTTCTAGATTTCACATATAAGTGGTATCATATAGACCTTCCTGTTTTCTGATTTCTCTCCCTAAGTGGTCTCTCTTTTCATAGCAAAATTGACACAAATAATTTTTCTAAAGAAGCAAATTTCTTACTTTTATTACTGTAACATAACTAATATTTTATCACCTTTAATGTCAAATAATACTTAAAACAGCTGTTAAAATAAGTTTATCTGCAATTAGTACCTGTGAAGGAAACATTAGATATAAAAAGAGAACAAAGGGCTTTGAGGTATTAATGATCCAATTGTAGGGCTGTAAGGTGGGGCAGGAGAATTGGTGTATCATATAAGATTGGGGTATCTTTGTCCTTTGGTTCTTTGATCTGTTACACTACTAGAATAGATCTACAACATCCGATTACTACATAGAAAACCATCAGAAAAACTTAAACAAAAGGGACATATTGAGGACTGGTGTGTTTTTCTTTCTTTCTTTCTTTTTTTTTTGGTCAGTTCAAATCCCCATCAGTGAATGCTCTTGATGAATGTAGTGGGAAAAGTCACCGTGACTGGCACTGGTTTTGAACTTAGAGTCTGTCTATCTGCTCTAATACAATTGAAAGATAATAGGGTTGGGGCTCTTGATTCAATAACAAGACACCTATTCTGGAAGGTTACATAATTCATAATAAATCATTGACAGGAAATGTATGCACAAGTGTCTCACATATTTCCATCTGGTGGGTCAGAGTTTCAGGAATTAAGCTGTAACTAGAGAATTTAATTACTGTTTGAAAGGCTGTTGCTACTTTGCCTCTGGATGGCTCTTGCAAGTTTCTGGCTGATGATTTTTTCAATCAATTCCCTGCCTTCCAGCTTGAGTTGAAAGAGATTATTTATAATTGTTAGATTTTTAAAAATACAAAATTTTGTTGATTATAACAGAAAAAGATAATAGGCTAAAAAAATTTCACTAATCTTATCACCTATATTTTGAATATAACCTTACAGATCGTTTCAGTGCATATATATGTGTATATATGTATATACAGATTTATATATACATTAAATATCTATTTTATGTATCAATTAACAAAATCTGATACAATGACATTTAAAATGTTATAGAAATTTCACTTACCATACTTAAAATATATAGCTAGAATTTTACAGCTCTTAAAAAAATATGATTTTAATTGCAACTTCATTTACTGTTGGTTTTTTTCTTGGTATAGTTGCTGTGTGAGATTATTTTAGTTGCTTCATTATAACTAGTTCAACTATAGATAAAATTCTCATTTTTGAATGACTCTTTGCTTATATACTACTTTCATAATGGCTTCCCATCAGAGGATGACTGTTTGAGCAAGATATTGTTGTTCTATTGAAATCAGGCTTTATTGGCTTTATGAAATTCATGAGCATCTCTTTAGGCTAAACAGCCCTTCTCAGAATAGGTTAAACTTCGATAGCTTGGGTTTGGGGTTTATTTTTGTTTGGTTTTTTATTTGCTTTTTGTCTTTATTTTGCCTTAAATTATAGGAGATATGCATTTGGACTATATGCAGGAAACTAAATCTAAAAAAAAAAAATTGCAGTGAGACCATTTGAAAATTTGGTATAAGTAATTATAAAGAAATTAGCCTTTTGAATGGCTGCCAAAAGAAAACTGGCCAAATAGTGATTGCCTGTGCAGAGATTAGGGTACCTGCAAATTGAAAACAGAAATAAAGGCAAAACAGAACATAAACACACGTAATAATCCTGAGTTCTAAAGAGTGAAATGCTTTGCTTTAACTTGGGAATGAATAAAATAACTTACTCCCATGGAAACAAAGCAATTCCTGTCTTTAATAATGAAAAAACATAAAATTGACCATATTAACTACTCTTTAAGATGCACATTGTTTTTAGTTAAGAAAAAAGTACAATGCAAATTGTCCTAACAGTGCTTACTTTATTTACCAAGAGTTTGTGCAGCAAAATATCTTATTCTCCTCTTATAGGAAAGGCAAATCACAAGCTGGTGAACTAAAACAGGAATCTTTGTCAGCTAATTAATCAAGGTGGAAATGATCTAATAGAGTAAGATTTAATGGGAGTTATGTGTGATAGATTTTTCTCTTGTGTGTAAAAAATCTTTCTGTCAGATTTTCCTAAATGAGCATACAGTTTCCCATCTAAATAATAAACCTTTGTATTTTCATAAAAGTCAAAGTTTGTGAAACACATGCTAAATAGTTAAGGGATGACATAAAACACAGCAAGTATAAAAATAGTAAGAGTTAATAAATTAAACATTTTAAACCATTTTGTATATAATCAAACAAAATGAATTTGGTAGATTTTAAATTATTTTCCCACTGATTCAGTTAGAATTTTATTAAACTTATTAAGCCATGATTGTAGCTTAGTCAAAAAGAGATTTCATTCAACAAGAATTCCAGGTATAGGTGTTTGTGGGCCAGTATGGAGAAGGAAATAGCAACCCTTTCCAGTATTGCCTGAGATATCTCATGGACAGAGGATCCTGGTGGGCTACAGACCATGGGGTCGCAAAGAATCACACACAACTGAGCAACCAAATAACAACAACAATGGTAACTATTATCCCTTCAAAGTGAAAAGCTTAATCTGTGTTCCTCATTTATCATCTTCTGTGGAAGATGTGCTACATCCATGTTCCAGAGGAAAAGAAGAAAAAGAGACAGAGCCAGAACACTTTTGCTTATGTCTCATTGTAGAACTATGTCAAGAGGTCATCTCTAGTTTCAAGGGAGACTAGGCTATTGCACAGAAGTAGGAAAGGGAAGGAGTGCTTGAAAAATTATTGGCTGAATGAACTTATGGTATCTGGCACCTTCCACCTCTTTGAGCATTCAATATTTATTCATGGTATTTCCATCTGTATGTACTTTAAACATAATGAACCCATCCTCTGTCTTCCAAGGTAGGTGGTCCCCAAATTACATACAGTTACTGGGTTTAGAATGAAGTCTAGGATCTTTGGGTAATCTCTTTATCACCTCCAGGCTTGGTTCTTCGCCATTCCTAAGTCTATAAATTAAAGATAAATCAACTTCTAACATCCCCAGTGTATTAGTGTAAAGAGAAAAGAAATTAGGATAAAAGCAGTTTAACCCCCCCGAAAAAAAGTCTCATTCAGTAACAGGAAACAAGGGAAGCATATGACTGTCAGTGGTACATAGCAAATGTAGAGTCCTGCTTAGCAGGTTACTCACTTGGCTAGCCAATCTGGCAGGCCTTAGCACTTCTTGGTGAATTTCTTTTATATATTTTCTCCAAGTCCTTGTTTCTACATCTGGGGGTGGGGGTGGGGGTAGGGCTTCCTTGACCAATGTGCCAATGCCTACATTCTATGCAGAAGCTGTGTAAAATGAAAGTAAATGAAAGAGGGCTCTAAAAAGAATGAAACAGCATTGTGTATCTATGAAACCATAAATTGTGACCATCCTAGGAAACCCAGGTTTATGTTCTTCCTAGCTGGGAAGAGGTTCTACTGGAGTCCACTTCCTACTGCTTGTGAGTTCAAGGACCCAGAAATTACTTTAAATAAAGCCTGTAGCAACCTCAGGGCACACTTAAAAATACCATGCCCTGGAAGTTTTATCAGACTTCCAGGAGGTGAGCTTCAAGACAATTTTTAAGTAATCACATACCCCTGGAAAATTTACCTCATTATCACTGGCGCCTTTGTTCTGACCAGTTCCTTTCTCTTAACCTAACGGCTGCTGCCTCTTCCCCTGTAACACTGTATGCCAGTGTGCAGCACCATTAATCTGATCTTCGCCATTAAGTTCCCTTTCACTGTCACTTAGAGACTTCCTAAAGAAAGGTGTTTGAAACACCCTGGGGTAACTGTTTTATCTATTTTTGAAGTTGCACTCAGAAACCTCTGCTTGTATACATACATTTTGTATACAAAGGCAGCTGGCAGTCCTCAACCCTGTTTAGTTCCAAATTGTGATATTCTCAGTTGTGTGGGACACAAGCAGAGTGACCTCTTTCAAAATAGCTGTGTTCCCTTGCATCTCTGCTTAGAGCAGTCGAGCTATAGTTTGAGTGCATCTCTGTCTACCACAGTACATTTTTGAAAATAGCAAGACTTAATGAGCATATTCCAATATTCTGAATTTTACTCATACCATTCACACTAATAAAAAAGCTTGAGTTGGTATGTGGTCACGATTTCAAAGTATAGCAAGCAACAGTTTGACTAGCTGTTTCGCTATTGCACTCCAAAATGCAGTGGCTTTGAAGCCTGAGGTAATTAAACCTTCAATGCTTGCCCTCATCATCTCCTCTACAAAGTCAATTCCACATTTTGAGTTCTATTATTGTAGCTCTCTTCTTTCTTTAAAAACTATTACATTAATCATTATTATTCATTGCAGCCAACAGAGCCCACTCTAGTTTATGCAGAAAAAAAAAATTATTTCATAGACTCAGATTGCTCAAGAATTTTTGGAGAGGCCAGCGGCCAGCCTCTAAATCAACTGTGCAAAAACAATGTCCAATTATATCATGAGGCTTGTTTGCAAAAAAAAAAAAAACAACACACATTTGCCACTATTGATCAATTATTTGTCCCTCAGTACTAAATACCAGAGACTCTATGACAAAGTGCTAAAGACCACCATCCTTGTTCCCAAAAGAATTAAATCCCACACAATACAGCCACTGCCTCACTTTGCTCAGTTTGAGTTCAGGTATTGCTTGAATGCAGGTCAAACATCTGGACCATAACTACAAAGGAATCTAAGAATGTGATTTATCAAGCTTAAGTTTTGAGAAGATGAGGAACATAAGAAATATAGCCAAAATAGAATTTTTAGAGATGTTGGGCATCCATATGTCATGACTTGATTTAACAATATCTTGTATGCTTAACTGAGATTTTTAACTTATTAGGCAGACTATGTAATGTCCACTTTCTCAACACCCATTGCAATTAAATTAGCTTTATGCATACTTTTCTGAGCATGGACGTGTTGCCATAGATAACTGTTGCAAACAGGAAATATATCATAGAGAAAGCATCCCACAGATTTCTGACACATATTCAGGTATATGTATTTCTGTGAAAAGAAATAGAATGGAATGGAGCAGGATTTTCTCTTATTAACATTACTTAACAATTGCAGCCTTTTTTCAATATCTCTGATATCTACACCATCCCTTGGATGGAATGGTCCATGGGAAATCTTATTTACTATGCAATGTGGTATGCCTTTCTGGATTAGATAAGAGTTAAAACAAATTGAGAACGTCAAATGACATTTAGAGAAGTTAGCAATGGTTATTAACTTGTCCACATCTATTTTCAGTGAGTGCCATAACTCCACAGATCGAATCAAAGTCAGAGTGTGGGATGAAGATGATGACATCAAATCCAGAGTGAAGCAACATTTCAAAAAGGAGTCAGATGATTTTCTGGGACAAACAATTGTAGAAGTGAGGACCCTGAGTGGAGAAATGGATGTCTGGTACAATTTAGGTGACTATCTTTATATCTAGTTGAAACATGTTAAATAAAATTCCAGAATATCTGTGACAGGTATTATATTCCCATATTGATAAAAAATAACCAGTGTTTTTCTAGAACATTTACTTGGCCTTTAGGCAGGTAAGTTTCATTAGAAAATAAGGTGATAATTATTTAAACTCAATATTATTGAAAGATACTAACAAATTTGAGATGAAAGAAAGTCAAGGAATCAAATGGGTGTCTTTTAGGAGAAAAATATTATTCCATTCTGAATTTTTAATTCATAAAGTATAGCTTCAAATGGCACCCCACTCCAGTACTCTTGCCTGGAAAATCCCATGGACGGAGGAGCCTGGAAGGCTGCAGTCCATGGGGTCGCTGAGGGTCGGACACAACTGAGCGACTTCACTTTCACTTTTCACTTTCACGGATTGGAGAAGGAAATGGCAACCCACTCCAGTGTTCTTGCCTGGAGAATCCCAGGGACGGGGGAGCCTGGTGGGCTGCCGTCTATGGGGTCACACAGAGTCAGACACGACTGAAGCGACTTAGCAGCAGCAGCTTCAAAAAACTTTGCCAAATGTATAGAAAACAAATAACCTGTAACTTAATAATGTCTGACTTATTTCTTATTTCCTTTTAGTACCTTAATGAATTTTGGCAATAAACAAAAAGTATATTTTAGATATTTTTCAAAGATGATATAAGTAGGCTTTAGTAAGGCAAAGCTGGTTACCTATATGCTTGTTCTGATGATGAAGATATGAGAATGTTTAATTAGTATAATTTTAAAATAGAATTTTATTATTGTACCAAGAATTAAATAAAGATGTTTTAATTTGACTTTTCCCACAATTGAATAATAACCTAGAATCTTTAGTGCTGACTTAAATAACAGTAAAAAGATACAGATCACCTCATTTTCTGCAAAGGACATGATCTAAAAATATACTTATTATTGAAAATGTTTTAATTACATTTTTAAGATAAGGTGGTGAATCTAAGAAAAGTTTACACACTTCCAGGATTATGAAATGTTTGATTTTAGGATACCTACTTATTTTAGCAAATTAAAGATTGCTTATCACTTTTTAGAATCTACATACTTCAAGTAAAACAGCATTTTGCAAAGTAAAGGAATGAGGTTACAGAATTAATGGCCATCTGAATTAAGAAGGAAAGACATATAACTGAACACAAATGATTCAAGCTAGGCTAAAAACTCATTATCAAAAATATTTTATTTTGAAGAAATCTTTCTTAAAACTAATGCTTCTCCATTATTGGCATAGAGTTTTTGTTTCACTTATAATGATAATCCTCCTGTGTCTTGTTTACACTATTAAATAATTTTATACATGAAAACAGAGATGTTAGGAAACGGTAAATTTCAGACCATTAACTCTGCACAACTCTCACAAGTTGTGTTTTAATTAGAGAGCAATTTAATTGACTATACATGCACTTTTGTTTTCCTGTGATAAATTAGCATGTTGTTGAATTGAGTTATAATTCAGAAGAGAAATTCCTCTTATTCTTTTGACAAAATGTACAAGGGTATAGTCAGTTTGCAAAAGAATTTGAGTATGCTTCTAATAAAATCAGCCACCCAGCTCTCCTGCAGAAACTGTCCTTCAGTGTATGGAGAGAAAAATACAGTGCAGCCCACCATGGATGCCTGTGCCTGCTCATCCTCAATTCACACTTTTGTGCCGTCATTACTGATGTTTAACCTTTAGAGGGAAAACAGGTTTTAGCTTTGTATAAAATCCACAATGGGTTCAATCCCCATTAGTAACATATTTTCATTGTTTGTACAGTGTTACTCCTTCCTCAACACTCAGAATTCATTTCACCATGCAGAGCAGAAGTTAGCCAAAAGTTCTGGGTGTCTAAGCAGAGCCTGTGTCCCCCGAATCCATTATGATGATGGTACTTAAAATGTTCCCTTGTGATCCTGGGGAAAGGTCTGTGACAAAGAGGTCTGAAGACCTGACTTTCTCTTGGCTGCAGCAGACAACTTATGCATTTGTTGAGAATCAACTCTCTCCTGGCCAGTAGGAGAAACTCTCATAATCCCAGCATTAAGAGAAGGCTCTTAGCAACACAGTGACTATTAACTATTAACCATGAAAAATCCACAGACATTCCACAAGAAGAAAGTAGACTTCATGATTTAACTGTATCTTATTTGGCTAAAAATATAGTAATGCTTAGAAAGAGGGGCAATTAAAGAAGTCTTCACCACCAACTTGGTGTGGTCTCCCTTTTCATCTTTGGTTTTTCAGATGGATCAGCTTGCTTCTTTATGTGTTTCATCAGGGAAGCAGGTATCAGTCATAGGTCCCCTACCTCCATTCACCCTGGAAATTTTGTGGCTATATTTATCTTTCTCTCAAAGCTACCCCTAAGTTCATATTAGATGCATATATACACATACATTGACTGACTGACTGAAGTCGCTCAGTCGTGTCCGACTCTTTGCGACCCCATAGACTGTAGCCTACCAGGCTCCTCTGTCCATGGGATTCTCCAGGCAATAGTACTGGAGTGGATTGCCATTTCCTTCTCCAGGGGATCTTCCCAACCCAGGGCTCAAACCCGGGTCTCCCGCATTGTAGACAGATGCTTTACTGTCTGAGCTACCAGGAAAGTCCACATTATTTTAACTGACTACATATTGACTCCATTCAAACAAAGAAAGAATCTAACACTCATAAGTAAACACAGGTTGTAGACTATAGGTCTTCATGAATCACTGACAGAGAAAACTGTTAACGGATGTTTTTGTTAGAGCTTTGACTCATTTTTTTCAAGGACAGAAAGAATGGGACTTTTTGATAAAGTACTCTCCTGATTAATTTATCTTTTGGTTATTTTTCTTTTAATTGCCCAAATAATTAATTTTTATCGTCTTAACTGATCTAGTACATGGAAATTTGTATCAGAATGGTAGAATCGTCTAATTAAGCTTTTTTTATTTGAAATACCTATATCTCATTTTGACAATCTCAATGACATATAGGTGCATTACTTTAAATTGTATTTAGCAGAATCATTATTGTTAATCAAACCTGATCTAGAAAAGTGACTTTTAGCAATATAAGCCTGTTTTTAAGCTTTTGAGATCATGTATAAGAAAAATGATATTGTCAAAGGTGACTGACCAATTACTTTCTGCTTTATCAGAGAAACGGACAGATAAATCAGCTGTGTCTGGGGCCATTCGACTGAAAATTAATGTGGAAATAAAAGGAGAGGAGAAAGTTGCTCCATATCATATACAATATACATGTCTACATGAGGTAAGTAACTTGAATTATATTAATAATAAGACCTAGAAAAAATTGCATTGATTAGAGATAATGCAACAAAATATTTGTTTTAAAAATAGAATTGAATTAGGTTTGTGAAATTGTCCCTGAAGTTCCTATTCTTTACAATAGCAAGTGATGTGCTAGGGTATCACATAGCCTATATATTGCCCCCTAAAGAGAGGGCTGGTTGTCTTAGAATGAGGTTTAGAACAAGCATATGAGGCAAGTTTTAATAAACAAGGCAATGAGATGATAATGAACAAGGAGAGCAAATTACCATCCTTCCAGGGAGGAAGAAGACTGTTAGAAAGCATTCCTTGAAGAAATGGGTCATGATATTTTGGAAGCATTAAATCTATAGTATCAGTACTTTAATAATGGAAGAGAAGATCCAAATCATGCCAATTTTTGAGAACTCTGAGTTAGTGCTCAGGTTTTGTTGAAGATTTAATTAGGACTGTTGTCTATTAAATATGAAAAATCTGATGTTGTAGAAATGTCTTTGGGGAGCCAATGTAATTAGCAGTAAATTTGTCTGTCTTTCTCTGAGTATAACAGAGGACTTCATACATACTGAACCCTCCTCCATTTTAACTACCCTTTCCACAAACATATCTGGGTAGCAAGTATCAGAATGTAGGTGTGCACCCATGAATAGTAGAGAATATACTACCCAAGAAGAGGAGCTTGGTTGGCTAAGAAAGAAGTAGAGACCACTCAGACTGAATCAAAAGGGCAGATGCACTAGCTCCCTTCTGTGCCTCAGTGTCCATGCACAGACAAGTAATCTTGGGCTTCTACCGGATGCTTTGCAACTGAAAGCTTAGTTTGACATGTCACCGGAGCTTTTCCATGATGCAAATGACACATCCCATGTATCAAAAAATATGTGGTGAAGCTGAGGACTATACCTTTCCCCCTATTCAAAGAGATACAGAGAAAGTCCTTCCTAAGAAACAGAAAGATAGCTGGGAGAATCATTGCTGTTTGCGCATTATTTTTCCTAAGTATGTCTATGAAAACATATATGTAATTATTTGCATCTCCTTTTCACTAAAGAAGGAAACAAGGAACAGTGTTTAAGTCATTTACACATTGCACAGTATTTAGAGATAGAACCAAGACTTAGTCTCCTGAGTACAGACTAGCCAGTGATAATCCATCAAGGAAGGTGGTTCACCAAATGCAATGCTCTGTGACAGCCAGGGGAGTGGGATGGGGTGGGTGGTAGAGGGGAGCTCAAAAGGGAGGAGACATTTGCATACCTATGGCTGATTCATTTGATGTATGACAGAAACCAACACAATATTGTTAAGTAAACATCCTTTAATTAAAAATAAAGTCATTAAAAAAAAAAAGAAAAGTGGTTCAGTTTTTAGACCAACAGCAATAAATCTCTTGAACTGGCAGGATAGGGAGCCAACTCTGGCCATAAAATGTGGACAGAGATATGGAATGACAGGAATAGCATCATGCTTTGCCTTTCAGAGTCTTTTCTGTGGGTCCAAGAACCCAAAAGAACTGAAATCCACTTCAGACAGAGTCCTTCAATAACCCATGCTGCAGCAGTTTCTAAACTTCTTAGAAGCAAAAAGGAATTGTATGTAGTATTTTTTTTCATTACAAAATTGTAAAAATACTTATTTTCAGCCTGAATTCATTGTCAGGACTTGTACCATTTTGCAGCTGAAGTGCTTTAGTTTTATTTGCATATCTAGATTTTGTATTAACATAGTCAAAACACATTATTCATCCAGAGCTTTTTAATTTGCTCAGAGCCCATGAATGCAAAATCTGTGCTAGCATGTAGAAATGTTTACTTACAAAACCATTTACTTCCTTCTAAAATGATACACTGTATCTGAAACATTTAAATCATTGATTCTGTATAGACCTAGACAGACATAAAATCAGAAATTGCATTAGAATGAGATTCAGTAAAATGAAAATCTGAGATATTGCTATTGTTTCTAGATTCTGATGAAACATTAGATGCAACTACAATATAAGTATAATTTACTGAAAGTTACAGTTAAATATGTCAGGCCTAGTTTGAGAAAACTAAACATTTGAAAAACACTTACTTTTAGAATTTGTTCCATTACTTGACTGAAGTGAAAGCTAATGGTGGAGTGAAAATCCCAGAGGTCAAAGGCGATGAAGCCTGGAAGGTTTTCTTTGATGATGCCTCTCAAGAAATAGTCGATGAATTTGCCATGCGTTATGGGATTGAATCCATTTATCAAGCTATGACGTAAGTACTACAGAATCTTTACATGTTCAGAAATCTCTGTTGAAATCCAAAGGGAAACTCTTTCTTCAAATCAAATGAATTTTTAATTTAATAGATAATTACAGTTTGGATGTAATTTATTAGATGCTGGCTACCTTCTCTGTTGCAGCTATGAAGTATTAAGGATTTTGTAACTGCCATCATCTTCTCAATTCTTATTCCATTCCCATGTGCTGTCCCTTGACTAAATTAGCAGCATCTGGGAACTTAGAAATGTAAATTTTCTACCCTACATCATATCTTCTGAATCAGAAACTTTTTAATATGCCCAACAAGTGGTTCCCAGGTACTCTAAAGTTTGAGAACCATAGCCTTATTTGATATTTGAGAAAACTAGAGCCTGATGATTAAAATGTGTTGTGCAAGGTTACAAAGCTGTTTAACATCACAAACACTTCTAGAGTCATTATGGTGTCTTAACCCTAATGTTAGATTATATCCTCCCTCCCTATATTTATTTCAGTGCTGCTAATTTTGTTAACCCAAACACTACAGTAAATAAGGTCCTTTAAAAGTGATCCATACAGACACACAGCCTTTCATGAGTTTCAGTAACAATTTAAAATTGAATTATTGCTCGTCTAGAGTTAATCTTTTGAAACCTAGTCTAAGTTTATAAGTGCATTTTGTCCATATATGAACCATATATGCTATGTAAACTATTTATATGTATCTATAGGGCTTCGGTAAATATCCTGTAATGCAGGAGCTACAGGAGACAGGGGTTCATTTCCTGAGTGGGGAAGATCCCCTGGAGGAAGGCACAGAAACCGCTCCAGTATTCTTGCCCAGAGAATTCTGTGGACAGAGGGCCTACGTGGGCTCAGCCCACCGGGTCGCAAAGAGTCAGACATGACTGAAGTGACATAGCATGTGCACACACATACATAGATAAAAGGACTTGTTTCGTATTAAATCTTCCAGGTTTATTGCTCATAGAATTTATTTATTTATTTATTTATTTTAATTTTAAAATTTATTTATTTTTGTCTATGCTTGGTCTTCATTGCTGTGAGGACTTTCCTCTAGTTAAGGAAGCAGGGGTTACTCTCTAGTTGTGGGCAGTCGTATTTCTAGAACATCATAAGAATGATTTTTTAAAACTTTCTGATAGTGTATGCTTTTTCAGTTTATAGAATGTCCTAGTGCTAAATATCAAAAGCTTATAGATTTTTAGGCATGAAAAGTACTTAGGGGTCAACCGATTGAATCCCTCTCTGAATCAGGAAACTCTTTCAGCATCCCTTACTGGTTGTCATCATTTCTTTGTTTGCTCACCTGCAGTGATAGGGAACTCAATTCTTTTTTTTCTTTTATTTGAAGTATAGTTGATTTACAATGTTATGCTAATTTTTACTCTCTGGCAAAGTTTTTTTTCAGCCAGTCAGTAATACACATGTAAACATTTAAAAAATATTCTTTTCCAGTTTGGTTTCTCCAAGAAGATTGGATATAATTCCCTGTGCTACACAGTAGGACCTTGTTCTTTATCCATTCTAACTGTAACCCAAACTCCCAGTTCATCCCTCTCCCTCTCTCCTTTGGTAATTACAAGCCTGTTTTCTATGAGACTGTGTTTCTGTTTGGTAGATAGGTTCATTTGTGCCATATTTTAGATTCAAAATATAAGTGATATCATATGGTATTTGGCTTTTTCTTTGTGACTTCACTTAGGATGATCATCTCTAGTGGCATCCATGTTGCTGCAAATGGCATTATTTCATTCTTTTTTAGTATTCCATTGTATATATGTACCACATCTTCTTTACCCATTCTTCTGTTGATGGACATTTAAGTTGTTTTTAAGTTGTTTTTATGTCTTCAGTTCAGTTCAGTCACTCAGTCGTGTCCAACTCTCTGCGACCCCATGAATCACAGCACGCTAGGTCTCCCTGTCCATCACCATCTCCCGGAGTTCATTCAGACTCACGTCCATCCATGATGCCATCCAGCCATCTCATCCTCTGTCGTCCCCTTCTCCTCCTGCCCCCAATCCCTCCCAGCATCAGAGTCTTTTCCAATGAGTCAACTCTTCACATGAGGTGGCCAAAGTACTGGAATTTCAGCTTTAGCATCATTCCTTCCAAAGAAATTCCAGGGATGATCTCCTTTAGAATGGACTGGTTGAATCTCCTTGCAGTCCAAGGGCCTCTCAAGAGTCTTCTCCAACACCACACTTCAAAAGCATCAATTCTTCGGCACTCAGCTTTCTTCACAGTCCAACTCTCGCATCCATACGTGACTACTGGAAAAACCATAGCCTTGACTAGACGGACTTTAGTCGGCAAAGTAATGTCTCTGCTTTTCAATATATTTTCTAGGTTGGTCATAACTTTTCTTCCAAGGAGTAAGCGTCTTTTAATTTCATGGCTGCAGTCACCATCTGCAGTGATTTTGGAGCCCCCCAAAATAAAGTCTGACACTGTTTCCACTGTTTCCCCATCTATTTGCCATGAAGTAATGGGACCAGATGCCATGATCTTCGTTTTCTGAATGTTGAGCTTTAAGCCAACTTTTTCACTCTCCACTTTCACTTTCAAGAGGCTTTTTAGTTCCTCTTCACTTCCTGCCATAAGGGTGGTGTCATCTGCATATCTGAGGTTATTGATATTTCTCCCGGCAATCTTGATTTCAGCTTGTGCTTCTTCCAGCCTTAGCTATTATAAATATTACTGCTATAAATATAGGGATCCTTTGTGAATTGTAGTTTTGTCTGGGTATATGCCTGGGTGTAGAACTGTTGGATCATATGGTAATTTATAACTTTGATTTTCTGAAGAGCCTCTATACTGTTTCTTATAGTGACTGTACCAACTTATATGCCCACCAACAGTGTAGGCGAGTTCCATATTCTCCATGCTCTCTCCAACATTTGTTATCCATAAATCTTAATGATGGCCATTCTGAATGGTGTGAAGTGGTACTTCATTGTAGTTTTGATTTTCATTTCTCTAAAAATTAGTAATTTTGAGCATCTTTTCATGTGCCTAATAGCTATTTGTATGTCTTCTTTGGCAAAATGTCTATTAAGGTCTTTTGCCCATTTTTCCATTGGTTGTTCTTTTTTGTTATGTTGTATGAGCTACGTACAGTATCAGTTGTATATTTTGTAGATTAAGCCCTTGTTGCTTACATCATTTGCAAATATTTTCTCCGATTCCATAGGTTGTCTTTTCATTTTTTAATATGATCTCCTTTGCTGCATGAAAGCTTGTAAGTTTAATTAGGTCCCATTCATTTATTTTTGTTTTTATTGCTATTGCCTTGGGAGACTGACCCAAGAAAACATGGTACAGTTTATCTCAGAGAATATTTTGCCTGTACCCTCTTCTAGGAGTTTTTTGGTGTCATGTCTTATGTTTGCCTTTAAGCCATTTTGAGTTTATTTTTGAGCATGGCGTGAGGGTGTGTTCTAACTTCATTGATTTACATGCAGCTGTTCAACTTTCCCAGCACCACTTGATGTGGTGAGAGACTGTCTTTTTCCCATTTTATATTTTTTCCTCCTTTGTTGAAAATAAATTGAACATATGTGTGGGTTTATTTATTTCTGGGCTTTTTTCCCATTGATCCGTATGTCTGTTTTTGTACTAATACCAAACTGTTTTGATTTGATTACTGTGGCTTAGTAGCACTGTCTGAAGTCTAGAAGAGTTATGCCTCCTTTTTTTTTTTTTTAAATTAGGATTGCTTTGGAAATTCTGGGTCTCTTATAGTTCCATATACATTTTTGAGTAATTTATTCCAGTTCTGTGAAAAATAGCATGGGTATTTTGATAGTGATGGCATTAATCTGTAGATTGCTTTGGGTGGTATTGCCATTTTCGCAGTATTAATTATTTCAATCCAAGAGCAAGAGATATATTTCCATTTCTTTGAATCCTCTTTTTTTCCCCTTTGATAATGTTTTAATGTTCTCAGCTTGTAAGTCTTTCACCTCCGTGGTCATGTTTATTCCTACGTATTTTATTTTGGGGTGCAATTTTCAAAGGATTTTTTTTTTTTACATTCCCTTTCTCATATTTCCTTGTTAGTGTAAAGAAATGCAACTGATTTCTGATGTTTATCTTGTGTAGTACTATTCTGCGGGATTCGTTTATTAGATCTGGTAGTTGTTGTGTGCAGTCCTTGGGTTTTCTGTATATAGTGTCATGTTATCTGAATATAGTGACAATTTTACCTGTTCCCTTGCAATCTGGTTACATTTTATGTATGTTTCTTGTCTGATTTCTGTGACTAGGTCTTTCAGAATTATGTTGAATACAAGAGGTGAGAGTGAGTATCCTTGGCCTGTTCCAGATTTTAACATGAAGGTTTTCAACTTTCAACTATTGAGTGTTATATTGGCTGTGGGTTTGTCATAAATGGCTTTTATTATGTTGAGATATGTTCCCTCTACACCCACCTTGGTAAGAGTTTTTATCATGAATGGATGCTGAATTTTGTCACTTTTTAAAAAATATATTGAGATGATCATGTGGGTTTTGACTTTTGCTTTTTAATGTGATATATTACATTGACGTGTACATGTTGACTCATTCTTGTGAACCTGGGATGGTCATGGTGTATGATCTTTTTTGTGTGTTGAATTTGGTTTGCTGTTTTTTTTTTTTTTTTTTGAGAATTTTCATGTATATAGTGTTCAGAGATATTGGCCTGGAATTTTATTTTCTGGTGGTATCTTTGTCTGGTTTTGGGATTAGCATGATGGGGGTCTTCATAGGCTTCTTTGAGAGTATTCTCTTCTTTTCAATCTTTTGTAAGAGGTTTAGAAGGATCAGTATAAGTTCTTTGTCTGCTTGGTAGAATTCTCATAAACCATCTGGTCCTGGACTTTTGTTTGTAGGAAGTTTTTTTTTGTTTTTACAGATTCTATTTTATTTTTAATGATTGGTCTGTTCAGATGATCTGTTTCTTTTGATTCAGTTTTGGTGAGCTGTATGTTTCTTGAAAGTTGCCCATTTCTTCTAGGTTGTCAGATTTGTTTGCATATAATTGTTCATAGTATTCTCTTAGGATATTTTGTATTTCTTCAGTATTGATTGAGTTTTCTTATTTTTTTGTTTCTTACTCACTTTATTTGGATTCTCTCTCTTGTCTTCACAGTGAGCCTGGCCAGAGGTTTGTTAATTTTGTTATTGTTTCTAAGAACCAGCTCTTGGTTTTATTGATTTTTTTTCTGTTTTTTTTTTTTAATCTCTATATTTTATTTATTTCCTCCCTGATTATTTCCTTTCTTCTGCTGACTTTAGGTTTTGTTTGTTCTTCTTTTTCCAATTTTCTTAGGTGGTAGGTAGGTAGGTTAGGTTGTTTATTTGAGATTTTTATTGTTTTTTCGAGGAAGGCCTATATTGCTATGGACTTCCATGTAAGTTCTGCTTTTGCTGCATCCCAGATTTTGCATGGTTGAATTTCCATTGTCATTTGTCTCAAGGTATTTTTAAATTTCCTCTTTTATTTCCTCATTGACGCATGGGTTTTTCAGCAGCATATTGTTTAGATGCCACATAATCATTTTTTTTTTTCCTCATTTCTTTTCCTATGGTTGATTTCTAGTTTCATGCTGTTGTGGTCAGAGAATATTCTTGAAACAGTGCCTGCACTCTTAAATTTGTTGAGGTTAGTTTTATGCCCTAGTAATGCAGTCAGTCCTAGAGAATGTTCTATGTACAGTTGGAGAGTATATATTCTGTTTTGTTTTGTTTTTGATGTAATGTCCTGAAAATGCCAAGTCTAACTGTTGTATCACTTAAAATTTCCAGTGCCTTATTGATTTTCTGCCTAGAAGATCTGTCCGTAGGTGTGAGTGGGGTGTTAAAAGTCTTCTACTATTATTGTATTTCCATCAATTTCTCCCTTTATGTCAATTAGTATTTGTTTTATGTATTTGAGTGCCCCTATATTAGGTGTAAATATATTGACAATGTAAAATCTTCTTATATTTATCCTTTAATCACTATATAGTGTTCTCCTTTATCTTTTTTTATGGCCTTTGTTTTAAAGTCTATTTTGTCTGAAATGAGTATTGCAGTGGCTGCTTTCTTGTCATTTCTATTTGCATGAAATATCTTTTTCCATCCTTTTACTTCCAGTCTATGTATGTCTTTGCCCTGAGGTCCATGTCTTGTAGATAGCATATTATATGCTCTTGGTTATTTTCTGTTTTTTTTTTTTTTTTTAATCCAGTCTGCATCTTTGTATCTTTTGATTGGAACTTTCAGTCCATTTACATTTAAGATAATTATTGATACATCTGTATTTATTGCCATTTCCAGTTGATTCTGTTTCTTTTTCTTTTTGTGGTTTGGTGATTTCCTTTTACTTTATGCTTTTATTCTTTTATTTTTGTTTTTTGAATCTTTTGTGTAGTTTTGATTTGTTGCCTTATTTTATAAGTATGTTAGCCCCTTCCTGTGGCTTCCTTGGTGGCTCAGACAGTGAAGAATCTGCCTGCAATGCAGGAGACACAAGTTCAAACCCTTTCCTGGGCTACCCAGGTGGCACTATGGTAGAGACTCCACTGCCAAATGCAGGAGACATAGGGGGCATGATCTTCCTGAACCAGGAAGGAAGGAAATGACAACCCACTCCAGTACTCTTGCCTGAAAAATCCCATGGACAGAGGAGTCTGGTGGGCTACTGTACATGAGTTGCAAAGAGTCAAACGCAATGGAGCATGAGCATGCAGCCCCTTCCTCTAACTGTTTGGTTTAGACTGATAGTCATATAGTAGGCTCACATTCTTAAAAAAAAAAAAAAAAAAGGAATTTATACATTCTGGGAAAAGAATCTACTTTTTTTCATTTTATTTCTCTCCTTCTACACATTTTATGATTTTGATGTTCTTTTTTACTTCTTAATGTTTATCCTTTTGCTGTTTCTTGTTTTCAAAATAGTTTTTTTTTTCCCTTAAATCTGGGTATTGGCTAATTTAAGTTACTTAATTTCTATTTATAATTTCCTCCATCCTAAACCTTCTTGCTAATTTTTTACATAGAGAAGACTTTTTAGTATTTCTTTTAGGGTAGGTTTATTAATAGTATTTTTGCATTCTTTTAGTTTTTGCTTGTTTGAGGAATTATTTTCTCTCCTATTCTAAATTATAATCATGCTGGGTATAGTATTCTAGGTGGAAGATTTTTTTCCTTTCAAGACTTTGAATATATTTTGTCATTCCCTTCTAGCCTGCAGAGTTTCTGTAAAGAAATCAGCTGATAGTCTTATGGGGGTTCCCTTGTAATTAACAAGGCGGTTCCCTTGTTAATTGACACTCTGTTTTTCTCTTTCTGCCTTTAGAATACTCTTTTCATCTTTAACTTTACCATTTTTCTTATAATATAGTTTGATATAGGGTTATTTGGGTTAATTTTGTTTAGGACTTTCTATGCTTTCTATACCTGGATATTTGTTTCCTTCTTTAGGTTGGGAAGTTTTCAGCCTTAATTACTTCAAATACCTTTTACTTCCTTTTTCTCTTTCTTCTTCTGGAATCCCTATTATGTATAAGTTGGCATGCTTTATATTACCCTATTGATTTCTTAAATTGCTTTCATTTTATTTTTTATATGGTTTTCTGTCTTCTGCTTTGATTGACTAATTTCCATTATTCTGTCTTCCATATCACTATTCTTTTTTCTGCATTATTCATTTTGCTATTCATCACCTTTAGCTCAGCTTTTATCTTGGCAAATGAATTTTCTAATTTTTCTTGGCTCCTCCTTATAGTTTCTAGTTACTTTTTTATAGCAATCTGCATTTCTGTCAATAACCTTTCTTAATTCCTTCAGTATTTTCATTACTTGCTTTTTGAACTCTGGTCTATTAGATTGAAGAAGTCTGTTACACCGTTTGCCCCTTCAGAGGAATTCTCTTGGTCTTTTAACTGGAAGTGGTTCTTCTACTTCTTCATTTTGCTTATATTTCTCCTACTCTGTGAGTTTAAGAGAAACAATTATCTACTGTAGTTTTGGAGGACAATTTATATGTGGAAAGATTACTGTGTCGCTTGTATGGATTTAATTGTTTTTAGCATGGGTGCTGTTTTGGTTTGGATGCTTGCTGTCTCTTTCCTCAGTGTGTGCTGGCCATTATCCCATTGATAGAGGGTGGGCAGGTTCATGGCCTGCGTGTACTCCTGGGAAGGTGGAGAGAGTGGTTGGCACCCAGCACCAGTACCTGCCTCTGGAGTCTGAAATGCCAGTGGTGGCTGTGCTTGACCCTGGAGCTCTTGCAGGTGGTGCCCTGCTGCCTAAGAGTACTCATCCAGAAAAGGAAGCTCCTATGTTTGTGCACCTCCAAACAGTTGTGCCTTGCCTGTCTGGTGGACTCTGGCTTCTTCTGGCATGCCACTCCCTTGGTTGTGGCACACTATACCCTAGCCCCTTCAGGCTGTATCCACACAACCAATCCCTGTCTTCTTCTAGGGTCTGACCTCTAAGACTCAAGCCTCAGCAGCCAGCCCCCACCCATCCCAACAGATGAGCATCTCAGGCTGCGTAGTGCAGGGCAGTGACATCTACCATCTGTGTAAGTCTCTCTCCGCTATGCTCTCCAAAAACTAGTTCTGCTCTCGTCAAAGGCTCTGACGCTCCGCTTCTCTCCGGGCTAGTCTTTCCACCAGGGAGGGGACGTCGCAGGATGTGGAAGCTTTCCCTCTTTCACAGGGGCACAGGTCCCATCCCAGTTCCTCTCTCACTTTTTTGAATGTATTTGTGGGAGAAGGTGAGCACCATGTCCTACTCCTCTGCCATCTTGGTCCAGTCTCCAGGAGCTATTCCTTTTGAGGCAGCCTATTTTGAAACTGGACAGCCACAATGAAGTCTGTCCCATGTCAGTGTCTATAAGAACTCTTCAGAGCAGCTACTGTAACATTTGAATTCAATTAAAATATAACTATGATTTAATAGTTTAAAGTAAATGAACTGCACTGTCAAGAGAACTATGTTTAAAAAAAAAAAAAACATAGAAAAATCTTTTGGAAAGAATCCCAGTAAAGAAAAGTATCAAGTTTAATTTATTCCAAATATCTCTGTGAGCTGATGTCAGATTTCTTCATTGCTATGTTTCTGATATTCTGAGAAGCACAATCATGTTACTACAGAGAAAAAACATAAATCAATGATAGTTTAAAAGAGAAGAATCATCCATCCTTCAACTTACCACTTTTATTTTTCTACTACCTTTTTAAGTTAAGTAAACAATAAAAATATTTTTGAATGCCTTTTTGGTATCTAGTGACTTTCAGGTCAATTTGGATCTTAACATATTTAAAACACCGTGAGACAAAGTCTCTGCTTACATTGGAAATACTCTGAAGCAGAGGTTGGCAGTTTTTTTGTATGGGTGTGAAAGGCCAGAGAATAAATATTTTCAGTTCTGTGCGTCCTACAGTGTCTGTGACAGCTGCTCAATTTTGCATTCCTAGTGCAGAAACAGTGTAGATACTAAGTAAACAAAATGGCATGGCTGTGCTCCAATAAAACTCTATTTTAAAAACAAAAGCCATCAGCTGGGTTTGGCTGTGTACTTTTACCAATTGCTAGCTTCTCATCGAAAGAGCAAGAGTAAGGTAGATAAACATAAGAGAAAAGAATACCTGCTTTTTGTGAGAGAAATTGACAAATGAACTTTGACAGTAACAAAATGTGGTACATTATATCTACCGATGGTTACACATTTGATTTGATGTTGATATTTTTATTTATTAAATGTTTCTTTTAACATTGACCAAGGTGACATTTCTCTTGGTTTAACAAAACTTTAGACAGGCTTCTTTATGCCTCTAGGCCCGGGGTCTCCCCCTCACCTTGGCTCTTACAGAATCTGAAAAGTCTAACCTCAGAGACCCCTGCCTTCCCTTTCCTCAGAGCATTTATTTTAGAAAACTTACTATTTTTTTTCTCTGTCCCTTTACGATATAAAAAAATTTAAATCTCTTGCCAGTTTTTCAAGCCAGGACCAACTTTTTCATGTACTTGGGAGCCATCTCTTTAAAGTGTCCTCATAGTACTTAGATATAAAGAACACATTTGAGTCAGCCCTAATGAGGTATATGTACCTAGAGCCTATTATACACAGTGAAGTAAGTCAGAAAGAGAAAGCCAAATATTGTGTATTAACTCATGCATATGAAATCATCAGTACCATCTTTCTAGATTCTATACGTTGATATAAAATACCCTCTTATTTTTAAAAACACAAAATTAAATTCAGCTTCAAGAAAAAAACATATGACCTCTCTATATAGTAAGGATACTTATGCATTTTGGAAAGGATAAAACTGCTTAATTCTCTGCACTTCCCTAGACACCATTAAATCAAAAAAATCTAATCACAATTTCTCTTGCTATTTAAAGCCCCTCTATGTTTAGTCAGGTCCCCAGGTAACTTCATAATCTTACTGTTTTATTAGAGTTTGTTTGGTTTCTTTCAAGAATACTCCCATTTCTTTGAAGATGGATTTGGGGCACAAACAAATAAAGAGAAAGTATGTATTAAGTCAGAGAGTCTGGTTATACATTATTAAATTTTCCTTTTACATATTTCTCATCATAATAAGGAGCCTGAATCTATTTTGCTGGTAAATAACCTAAACATTAATACCAAACTTTCCAGTCCTCCAAGGTACCTCCTGCTTACTGCAAATGTTCTTTCCTTTTACCACAGAACATTAGCTATGAGGGCACAGTGTATTAGACCCATTTGTTGCAAAAAAAAGTCTATCTTTTGTTTTGGAGCATTCATGAGAAGGAGGAAAGGGATTACAATTTTCCTATTTGGACAAGTGATTGATCAAGGACCTGGAGGATTTGTTCCCACATGGTAAATGCAGCCATCCATCTAACGGAAAAGCAATTTTCCAATTTGTGACAGTAAGAGTGAGAGTCTGTTCCCTTTTTCAAAGGGGCACGCTATTCCACATGTTTAGCATGAGGCTAGGCATAAAACCTGTTTTCATCATTTGGGGAGTTTTAGAATTTTTTTTCATCTATTTATTCAAACATATGTTTTTAATAATGTTCTGGCAGACCAACTGTTCACCCTTGAACACAATTAAGAGAATTTCATGTCAAGCATTAAGGAATAAATTGTCCTCTAGAGGTGATTTCTGTCAAACAAATACATTTTAATTGAGTGTTTAATTTGAGCCTTTCATTTATTTTAAAATGAAACCCATTATGTCTCCCAAAATTTTAGATTCTATTAGATTATAGTCATGCCTCTATAGTACCGATAAGAGAAAAGCACTGGTTTGTTTTTTTTTAACCTTAGTATGCTTAACAAATAACCTGCACTTTGGTACTGGTCATCCTAATCTAATTCATATTTGGACCAGAGCTGTTGAGATACACTTTACTTTAAAGTCACTAGTCATTATAGCTGTTTGAGCTATGAGCCTGCTTTCTAAAGAGAGTGCTGCTTAATTGAATCATCGATTCATTTTAAAAATATTTATTGAGTGCCTATTATATGCCAAAAGTTTTCTAGGCACTGAGAATATATCAGCAAGCAAGAAATTAAGGTCCAGTTTCTCATGAAGTCACTTTCCAGAAGATGTAATTCATTATCTGATAGACACTCTCTGAGCATCTAAGTGCAAAGGCTTGTATAGGACAGCGGAAATATGGCAATATCACTTCATCCCCTGTGAGGGAGAAGAGGAAGAATAAATTACTTAATAACAAGAGAGTATAATGAAGGCATGATTGTGTGCTGTAAGTGTGTACACATGGAGGGACCATTCCAGGCACAGCTGAGGAAATGTTTCGGATAAAGCTGAGAGGCAGGCAGCATGAGGCTGTCATGCTTACGTACTCTTCAGCTTCCATCATTCCTCTAAACGATATGCATTTCATGCTTTCCTGTCCCTCCCCACTGGCCTGGTACTCAAACTGTCCATAATTGAGCTCAAGCAATCCATACTATTTATGAAAAGCTATGATGCTTTTGGCCAAAGGAGAAGTGATCTTTAAAGGTTTGAGCTCCTCATTACTGATAATGATGAGTAAAATTATTGAAATGCATGCTAGTCTGAATTTTTAAGAGCAAATGTGATAGGTATTATTTTGCATGCATGCTAAGTTGCTTCAGTTGTGTCTGACTTTTTGCAACCCTATGGACTATAGCGCACCAGGCTTCTCTCTCTCTCTGAGATTCTCCAGGCAAAAATACTGGAGTGGGTTGTTGCCATGCCCTCCTCCAGAGAATCTTCCCAACCCAGGAATCAAACCCACATCTCTTATATCTCCTGGATTGGCAGGAAGGTTCTTTACCACTAGCACCACCTGGGAGCCCATGAATATTATTTTAGTGTATTTCAGTATATTTCTAACGTTAGGAATATAGGTAGTCTTTCCTTTCATCTTCCCTGGTAGCTCAGATGGTAAACAATCTGCCTACAATGCAGGAGACTTGGATTCAATCCCTGGGTTGGGAAAATCCCCTGGAGAAGGAAATGGCAACCCACACCAGTATTCATCCTTGGAGAATTCCATGGCTAGGGGAGCCTGGCAGGCTACAGTCCATAAAGTTGCAAAGAGTGGGACGTGACTAAGTGACTGATACACACTTCCTTTTGTCTGTCTTTTGTCTATTCCTTTTGTCTTATATTGCTCCTCTGAAATCTCTTCAAAGACTCTAAGAATCACTGCATTTTGGTGCTTCTTTCCAATGATTCTGCTCTAATTTTCATAATTGATTTTTCAATCTTTTCTATCAAAAGCATTTCCCATTCTCTGAAACCATAAGATGGGTGTGATTAGGGACTATGCTATGCTACTTGTCCATGCTCAGTCATGTCTGACTCTTTGAGACCCTATGGACTGTAGCCCACCAGGCTCGTCTGTCTATGGGATTTCCCAGGCAAGAATACTGGAGTGGGTTGCCATTTCCTCCTCCAGGGCATCTTCGGGACGCAGGGATCAAGCCCTGGTCTAATGCATTACAGGCAGTTTCTTTACTGCTGAGTCAACAAGTAAACCTGTGATTAAGGGCAATGGTCGATAAAAAGACACGTGAGTTAGATGATTGTCTTATTTTCATCAAAACAATAGCAAGTGAGCTGAATCCAGATTTATTTGAAATCCCTGTCAGGAAGATCCCTGGAGAAGGAAACAGAGACCAACTGTTGCAAATCCAAGAGGTTCCAAAAGGGTTGCACATGATTTAGCAACTAAACAACAACAATTTCCTAATATTTTCTCAAATAGTGTTTTGAATGGTTGATAGTGGTGTAACAGTTGTGTCAACTGAAAAAATACCAGTAACTATCTCATTATAAGCAATTTAAGCATCATTTTGGAGTTTGTGACTTTTAACTTTCCCCACGGCATTGAAATTCCATTTATTAAATTGGTTTGACACTAAGCCCATTTTCTTACAAAAGCAGTGAAGTCTTTTTAGCATTATTAATCCATTGTTTCTAAATCATGTCTTCCTGGGGAAATAAACATTTTGAGAGATTACTCAGTAGTAATTTTGACCTATATTATTTGAAAATGGGCTGTTTGAGGGAGTGGTTTGCTGTAGAGATATACTGTCATTTTATTTTATTTATTTTTTCTTTTTTAAATATAAATTTATTTATTTTAATTAGAGGTTAATTACTTTACAATATTGTATTAGTTTTGCCTTACATCAACATGAATCTGCCACAGGTATACACATGTTCCCCAATGTTCATCGCAGCACTGTTTATACTGTCATTTTAAATTGCTAATTGTGCCTATAATCCTGTTCCCGCTCTTCCTCCTCCCCCTGGAAATAATTTATGTAGTATTAGAATGGCAGCCTTAAAAGGAAATCATTTTCAAGGCAATGGTGGTGGTTGTTCCCTCACTCAGTTGTCTGATTCTTTGGGACCCCATGGCCTGCAGCACACCAGGCTTCCCTGTCCTTCACTATCTCCCTGAGTTTGCTCAAACTAACGTTCATTGAGTCAGTGATACCATTCAACCATCTCATCCTCTGTCATCTCCTCCTTCTCCTGCCTTCAGTCATTCCCGGCATCAGGATCTTGAGTCAGCTCTTCAAATCAGGTGGCCAAAGTATTGGAGCTTCAGTTTTAGTCCTTCCAATGAATCATCAGGACTGATTTCCTTTAGGGTTGACTGGTTTGATTTCCTTGCTGTCCAATGGACTGTCAAGAATCTTCTCCAACACCACATTTCAAAAGCATCAACTTTGGCACTCAGTCTTCTTGATGGTTCAACCCTTACAGCCATACATGACTACTGGAAAAACCATGGCTTTGACAAAAGGGACCTTCGTAGACAAAGTAATGCCTCTACTTTTTAATATGCTGTCTAGGTTGGTCATAGCTTTTCTTCCGAGAAGCAAGCATCTTTTTATTTCATGGCTGCAGTCACCATCTGCAGTGATTTTGGAGCCCACGAAAATAAAGTCTATCCCTGTTTCCATTTTCCCCCATCTATTTGCCATGAAGTGATGGGACCTGATGCCATGATCTTAGTTTTCTGAATGTCAAGTTTAAAGCCAGCTTTTTCACTCTCCTCTTTCACCTTTATCAAGAGGTTCTTTAGTTACAAAATTTTTGCTTTCAGGCATTTAGGGTGATGTCATCTGCATATCTGAGATTATTGATATTTCTCCCAGAAATCTTGACTCCAGCTTGTGCTTCATCCAGCCTGGCATTTCGCATGATGTACTCTGCATGTAAGTTAAATAAGCAGGGTGACAATATACAGCCTTAACCTATTCCTCTCCCAGTTTTGAACCAATCCATTGTTCCATATGCAGTTCTAACTGTTGCTTCCTGACCTGCCCACAGATTTCTCAGGAGCCAAGTAAGGTGATCTGGTATTCCCATCTTTTGGTTAATTTTCCACAGTTTGTTATGATCCACACAGTCAAAGGGCTTTAGTGTAGTCAATAAAGTAGTTTGTTTTTCTGGAATTCCCTTCTTTTTTCTATGATCCAAGAGATGGTGGCAAGTTGATCTCAGGTTCCTCTGCCTTTTCTTAATTCAGGTTGTACAACTGGAAATTCTCAGTTCACATACTTTTGAAGCCTAGCTTGGAGGATTTTGAGCATTACCTTGCTAACATGTGAAATGAGCACAATTGTACAGTAGTTTGAATGTTCTTTTGCATTGCTGTCTTTGAGACCGGAATGAAAACTGACCTTTTCCAGTCCTGTGGCCATTGCTGGGTTTTCCAAATTGGCTGGCATATTGAGTGCAACACTTTAACAGCATCATCATTTAGGATTTGAAATGACTCAGCTGGAATTCCATCATTTTCACTAGCTTTGTTCTTAGTAATCCTTCCTAAGGCCCATTTGACTTCACACTCAAAGATGTCTGGCTCTAGATGAGTGATCACACCATTTTGGTTATCCAGGTCATTAAGACCTTTTATGTACAGATCTTCTGTGTATTCTTGCCACCTCTTCTTAATATCTCCTGCTTCCGTTAGGTCCATACCATTTCTGTCCTTTATTGTGCCCATTTTTTTTTCATGAAATGCTCCCTTGATATCTCTAATTTTCTTAAAGAGAATTATAGTCTTTCCCATTCTATTGTTTTCCTTTATTTCTTTACATTGTTCGCATAAGATGGTTTTCTTATCTCTCCTTGCTATTCTTTGGAACTCTGCATTCAGCTGGGTATATATTTCATTTTCTCCTTTGCCTTTTGCTTCTCTTCTTTTCTCAGCTCTTTGTAAGCTCTCTCAGACAACCATTTTGCCTTGTTTCAAGTCTTCTTCTTGGGGATGTTTCTGATCACTGCCTGTTATACAATGTTATGAATCTCCATCCATAGTTCTTCAGGCACTCTATCTATAAGATCTAATCTCTTGAATCTATTTTTCACCTGCACTATATGAGGGATTTGATTTAGGTCATACTTGAATAGCCTAGTGGTTTTCCCTACTTTCTTCAATTTAATTCTGAATTTTGCAATAAGGACCTCATGATCTAAACCACCATCAGCTCCCCATCTTGTTTTTGCTGAATATATGGAACTTCTCCATCTTTGTAAAGAATATCATCAGTCTGATTTCAATATTGACCATCTGGTGATGTACATGTGTGCAGTCATCTCTTGTGTTGTTGGAAGAGCATGTTTGCTATGACCAGAGCATTCTCTTGGCACAACTCTGTTAATCTTTGCCCTCCTTCATTTTGAAATCCAAGGCCAAACTTGCTTGTTCTTCCAGGTATCTCTTGACTTCCTACTTTTGCATTCCAGTCCCCTATGATGAAAAGGACATCTCTTTCTTTTCTTTTGGCATTAGTCCTAGAAGATCTTGTAGGTCTTCACAGAACCTTTCAACCTCATCTTCTTTGGCATGAGTGGTTGAAGCATAGACTTGGCAATGATTAGAGGCAAGAAAGTTTGCCTTGTCAGTAACCCTGCATAAAGAATGGGCGCACACAAACTGAGAGGCAAATACTGCCAAATTTGCAGTATACTTGCAAATACTACAAGACCATGTAGAAGTCTGTTAGCTGAAAACTCTCCAAGTGCAAAGGATGCCACAGTATAACTCCCCTGCCCCCTACTTCCTGGCCATCTCAACTATCCATTTGTGCTGATGAATCAAATGTTGTTGGTAGGGAAAATAATGTGTATGACTAGGCTGGATGTGTTCTCTGTATTCAGAGATTCATAGCACATTAGAGACTATAAGAATTAGATCTTCTCATAGCCTTTTGATTTTACAGATGGATTGACTGAATCTACAAGTGAGAAAGTTACTTTTCTGAGGTCACAGCCTGAACTAGGTTTAGAATGAATCATCTCTACGCCATTGTACCTATAACTCTTAATTGGCCACTGATTATCCCTCCCTAGCCCAACCACTTTCCTCCACATACCGAAAAAAAATAAAAAGCTTTTTGTTGACTATTCCTGCAAGATTTCTTAGAAAGTTAGCCATTACCCTAATGAATATCTTTACTTCTTTGAAGTTCATCTCTTTTTTATTTTTGTCTTTCACTCATCTAAAAATTATACTTTGATGCATACTATAACCTATATGATATTGGCTGCCTAACCATTTATCAATTAGGGTTAAAAGTGAAGGTGAAAATGAAAGTTCAGTATAGATTATTGTTTTGATACCAACAGCTACTGTCTTTAACTTACTGTACTTATAGTCATAGTTTCTAAAGAAGTACAGGTATTTTTACCAGCTAGGTAAAATATTATATTTCTTAGAGTGACTTGGAAATTCTCTTTCTGGGTTTCAGTGTCAGCATTTCCTTTTTAGTTAATATCAAATGCTTAAACTTTTAATCCTGGTATTCCAACTGATTGTTTGAGTAACTAGTTCTGAAGAACATTTTAATATAAATTCCAAAAGGTGACAACTTCTTTCTAAGTGTTTTATCTTTAATTGTTAGGTATATTGAGACATGTTCAATGAAGTTCTGACCAAATTTAGGAGGGTCATATTTATGACTTTGATCTATTTCCCATATAAAAAACAACAAAAATTTTGTTGTTTATAATTTTAACCAGCTGACAAGAAGAGCACCATAGTAATGCTAATTTGATATTGAAACTGGTATAAAAATCTAATGGGATGAACAGTATTATTTGGTGAAATGTTAACTTTTCCTCTTTGCCCTTTGATTTTTCACATCTTTACCATTTTCACCCCTATATTTTCCATTCGAAGTTATGAGACATCATTTTATTAATATCTTTAAAATTAATTCTTGATATTTATTTTTAATTTTTATTGGGGTACAGGTTACAATGACATTAATTTCAGGTGTACAGCAAAGTGAATCTGTTATTCATATCCATACATCTACTCTTTTTTAGATTCTTTTCCAAGTACTGAGTAGAGTTCACTGTGCTATACAGTAGGTCCTTATTAGTTATCTATATTATATACATTGTACTGTGTGTGTGAATCCTGTTCTCCAAGTAATATATTTTATTATAAAACTGACTTCTATTTCTTAGTAATTTTATAGTATTTTTTTGCATTTACTCAATCAGAAATTAGCTCTATGATACATTTTGAACCAAAAGATTATTTTATGGATGATTTGTTTAACTTCATCCATAAAAACCTTATTTAATGATACTGTAAATATAGGTTATGCAGTTTTACATTGTATACTTGAAAAGTTTTACTGTTTTATTAAAAAAAGAAAAATATAAAGAAAAGTTAACCTTAGTCAAACAAAATTTAAAAGGAGTTGTATTACTTTGTTTCTTATTGGTGCTAAAAGTTACATAAAGACTTATAAAAATCAACAATAGAGCAAAAGTTGAATTAACATTTAAAATATGTATGTATTATATTTTTCCAATTAGGGCAATAAAACATGCTAATGGTAAAGTGTTTTTAAAAATACAAGATATGTTTTTTAATTACAAAAATATGTAGTGCCACACAGAGACAACATTTTGACCATTTTAGTTAATAGTATTTCCTATCAAGTTCTTAGTTATTTTTGCTGTTTAAGTGTGTGTGCTCACGTGTGTATGTGGCGATAATAACATGCATGGATGTTTGCATCCTGCTTGTTTGGCAACTTACGGGATCCTTGAAATCGTATTTGTAAACCACTAGGGTGTTACCAGTATCCACCTGCAGATCGTATAATGGTAAGTGATTCTTCAAAAATGTTCCCTCCGTGCTATGGCTTTATTCAAATGCCATGTGCTTTTAGATTGAGCAAAGATTTTTACGTGCTTCTATTGGTGGGCTCTGTGGAAGAGCCAGATGCCTTTTCTGGATAATGTAAACAACCTGTGAATTCTTGTCTTGCTAGAGCATAACGTCAAAGGCTGTATTTAATCTCCAGGGTGTACTATTCTCCGTGTTTTTCCAGCCCTTTCTTCTAAGTAGCTTCAAACCCCATTGCCTGCCCCCTGTTGTTCAGGCTGTATTGCAGTCGTGGGAGCTGTGTACTCTTTAATGGGTATAGACTGAGAAGGTGTGGGAAATGAGAGGCAGCTTCACTGCCTTGGGAAGCCATTTACCGTGGAATAGGAAGGTGAATAACAGCCTTGCTGGCCAGCAGCCTAGGGCTCACATTTCTGATAAATATCCTGCCGTTTCTTCCTTAGTCAGGTTAACAGTTTAAGAGTTTAGACACTAGTTACTCACTGAATATCTCTCAGTCTATTCAACTGCTGTAAGCTTAGGCAAAATCCCTCCCAGATATAGGAAGAGCTTTGACTGCCACACATGATTTGTAGCACTGGTATGATTTCATATCCTTTTTTGGTTTTTGTGGCTATTTCTACAGGAGATCAGAATAGATCATGTACAGCTGGCTACCTCCCATCACACCCCACAAATCATCTCAGTTACATTTGAATCAGGAGGTAAAATATTTCTGTCAGGTCACTAAGATGAATGCATGCCTAACGCTCCGGAAAATTTAAAATACTGCTCTCAGGGTACCAATTATAAGCAGAATACAATTCACCTTCAGAGTTGTGATCATTATGGCATTAACTGCTATGCACTTCAACTCAGTGTTCACAGATCAGTTGGATGTTGTAATAAACTGTCATACTCAAAGTAACCAAGCACACATCCTATACTCTAACTCTCCTTAAATACCGGTAACTCATACTGCTTTCACTTGGTTTCATTAAACACTTAGTGACCAGCTCCTGTGTACAAGAAACCATTATGCTAGAGATGAACTGGATGAAATGACAACTAAGTGTTCTGGAAGCAACAGATACATACACAATATATAATACACAATATTAGAGAGGGAGGAGAATAAATTAAGAGGTCACCGTGGTGGTTGAGAGAGATGCTTCTGAACTTGCATTGCCTGAACTCTAATCCTTAATTACCTTACTTGCTCTGTGACCTTAGGGAGAAAAAAAATCAGAAAAGGAAAATCTATTTGATTACAACAAGTACAGAGGGGGAATGAGACTTTAGAAGCACTGGAAAAAAAAACAAAAAACACAACATTCCTAAGGCTCCCTGGTTTACCTGGTGTTCTTGTGCTATTCTTGGCAGAAACAGCGACTTTCCACCTGGTATTCATACTTCCAGAGGTCACTATACATTTTCAGATATATCATGGCTAAACTCCAGTTCACAGTTGTTTTGTTAGGAAATTCAGATTTTAGATAAATATTTGAGGTTTTTCTATTTGGGAGATAAGAAACAGTGTGATTCTGTGATTTTTATATTATCTCAAGGTGCAAAATATTTTGTTACTTCTGACTGTGGTATGTGAAGTGCTTAGTCATATTGAGTTCAGGGCAGAAAGGTCATTTTTTGCTTCTACATCCCCTACATTGTTTTTCTGCTTCCAATACCTACTCTTTTCAATCCATCTTTACACTTCAGAGTCATCTTCCCAGATTCACCTGATGGTATCACTTCCCGCTGCAGGAATTTCAGCCAACTCCATAAACTGCTTAGCTAAAGATCAATAAAATATGGTCTCGATCCATTTTTCCTTGATCATTTTCTGCTACTTTCTCACTTTCCATCCTCTCTCCTCTTGATGCAACCCCCAGTCACTCCACTAACACTGATTTTGTTATAGTCATACAATGTTTGTCAAGTCCAATAGTTATTTTAGGTTCTTATCAAAGAGTTGGACACGACTGAGTGACTAAACTGAACTGAAGACTCTTTCAATGCACCTATCAGCATCAGTCATCCTTAACCCTTCAAATCTCCTATTCCATGGGTTCCCTAATTGCACTGGCCTAGCCTTCCTTTATCCTATCATTTTAAATTTTATCTCAGCCCTAGAATTCACTTATTTTTCTTCCTATTTAATCTCCAGGGTATACTATTCTCTGGGTTCACTACTAATCTCCAGGGTTCACTATCTGTTGGTATTTCCCAGGTTCCATTTCCTGACACTGTTCATTCTACTTGACTTCCCTGGATAACCTTATCCATTCTCATGGTTTTGAAGTGATCCCCAGATTGAAGTGTTCAGCCCAGGTCTCCAACAACCTGGTGGACGTCCTTACATGAAAGCTCTACAGGTGCCTTAAACTCAACTGAATGCATAATCCCCACCTTAATTCCCTTTCCTCTTTCTAGTTCTAGGCTCACTTGGCAGAAGCATCATTCACCTAGTCACCCAAACTAAAGACTTGGAATGTAACCACTTCTCTTTCTTCTCTCTCATTCATCAAGAACTGAGTCCTAACAGTCTTTTCTCTCAAAATTCAGAGATGCCTAAGTGGTAGACAAATTGAGGGCAAAATGGGATCAGATTATGTACTGAAAATTTCTTTATTCCATGGATGTTTTATCTTTTCACTTTTATCACAAACTGTGCTTTCAATTTTTAAGTCTTTTGTTAGAATTCAAATGAAACAGGTTTTCCTGAGAGAAGTTACAGAACTGAATACTTGATGCTTCTGATGTCTGTAAATGATACTATTATTCAAGGTTTAAAAGAAATGATCTTTAAGCATAAAGCTGGCATAATTTAATTTGTCTTCACTGTTCATTTGTTTGCTTAATTAAATCCAGGATTTAGCAAAATCTCAGAAAATAAAACTGCTTATGGAAACTACTCCTTAATGACAAAAGCTCGCAGACTGGACTCAGGTCAGATGTTAAGTTGACTTGTTTAATCATTGTGCAATGAAAGGAGGGAAAGGAGGGCTTCCTGTTTACCTGATTGATGTGAGAAGAATGCAAGTGTGGAAGAACATTCTGGTTGTAATACAGCACTCCAGGAACTAAAATCATTAAGGACAGAGTTGCCAGAGATGATAGACTCCTGGATGATTGCTTTTCGACAGTGTGAGATTCCACTGGAAATAGCACTTTTTGTGTGTACACACAGCACTCTCCAGTTGAAAGAAATTATGCACATGTCCCTGTGACAAATCACATTCTAAATAAACCACTTCACATTTGTGAATGAGAAATTTTTAAAAGGCTGGAATTGCATTCTCTTTCACTTAGGGACTGTAAGAGTTTTCTCTCCTTTTCACAGATATAGTCGAGGAATTGTTTAATTGCTGATGTTAGAGGATATGCTTCTAGGTGAATTAATTAGGTTCCGTTTTTAAAGTGCTTACTGTTTTTGCCTTCCAGGCATTTTTCCTGTCTGTCTTCTAAATACATGTGCCCCGGTGTCCCTGCTGTAATGAGCACCTTGCTGGCAAATATAAATGCTTTCTATGCTCACACAACCATTTCAACAAATGTGCAAGTTTCTGCCTCAGATCGATTTGCTGCTACCAACTTTGGAGTAAGTATTATTTTTTGAACTAAAAATTTCTCATAACTTATTAGAGTTAGATTTTCAAGGAGTTTTGGATTCCACATATCTTAGAATGTTGCTGCAGAATATACATCTTTGGAAGAATCTCTTAGTGCATGCTCATTCGCTCAGTTGTATCCAATTCTTTGTGACCCTGTGAACTGTAGCCCACCAGGTTCCTCTGTCCATGGGATTTCCCAGACAAGAACACTTGAGTGGCTTGCCATTTCCTTCTCTAGGAGATCTTCCTGACCCAGGAATCGAAGCAGAGTCTTTCTTTACCACTGAGTCACCAGGAAAGCCCTTGTCTCTTAGTATGATTGACTAAAGTTTAAAGTCTGACAGTCAGTAGGCATCTTCATTAGATTAAATCTTCATATATGTAATGGCTTTTCCAATGGAGGAAAACATATTTTATAATAGAGTAGTAGAATTTATAGGAAACTTCCCCATGCATGCAAATTTTCAGATAGTGTTCCCTGGTAAATGTGAGCTCAGTTGGGTTCTCTAGAGCCTTTTGGGCTCCATTTACACTTCTTATGGATTTCTACTGGTACTAATGGATAAGGACATATTATCTAAGTGAAAATGAAAAAGTGTTAGGTGTATAAAGAGACTGAGAAAACTATCTGTACCTAATTAAGACTGTCCACCTGATATATTCAAATGCATTTAATAACATGTTGAACAGTAAAAATGCAGGATCCTAAGGAGTCTCAAGTATTTAGCCGTTGTATCTGACGCTGGAACCCATTCTCTATAAGCATAATGAAATTGAAATTGACAAGATTGGAAATAAGATATAAATTTATGGTAACCCCAGTAAAGTGATAAAGATCTAAACTGAGAGTTGGTGGAGATGGATTGGAAAGAAAAATTCCAGAGCTTTTCAGAGCATAGACTCAACAGTTCTTTGTGTCGTTAGGCATGTGAACAATGAGGAGAAGGGAAAGATGCCTGAAATATTCCCCAGATTTTCACCAGGGCCTTTGGTAGGCAGTAGCTCTCTCTCAATAACCATGTAAGACAAGTTGTTTGTGGAGGAAACTAAGATCCATTGTAGGAAAGTGGTTTCCATGACACCATTGTTTCTCTTCTCACTGCACTTCCAAATTGGTTCACTGAATAGATTTTTATTATCGATTGTGTTGTTAGAAGTCATATTTGGAGGTATGTGTCATACAGTAGAAACAAATGAGACCTAACAAATAAAAGGTTGTAAAGCACTGCTCTGTCTACTCTTTCCTTGTCCTTTACGTCTAAAAGAAAGTGCGTGGGAAATGTGTGAGATCACTTGGAAGGAATTAAAGGAAAAGGTAATTATTATTTATTGACAAATCAAAATAAATACTGATAGAAGAGGACACTTTCTGGGTTAGGAGTCATGGAGTTTGAGTGTGTATTCAAATTTAGCAAGTCAGTTCGGTCATTTAAGCCTCAGTATCTCAGTACATTCAGTGAGGATAGAAAGTTTTGCTCTAACATGTTTCTCAAGTTTAATATGGAAATCAAATGAAGATAAGCTACTTTTTAAGACTTCAAAGCTCTCTCTAAATATAAGGTATGAAGATTTCATCTCTCCTGGACTACCTACAGTATATACAATACAACATCAGCTACTTTTGTTAGACAGGTTGACTCTTGTAAGAGCTGGCACCAAAGAAAACTCCCTAACCAGCTCAACAAAATACTGTTATGGCCATTACCAGATCACAGAATAGTTTTTGTTATAAAAACCACATCTTGATAACAATATTCATTGTCTTGGGATTTTACCTATAACATAAAGCATTTGGTGTTATGAAATTGTTTTGCTTTTAATATTATGCCTGGGTATACTGTAGAGAATAAGCCAATCTTGTGGAACACTGAGCCTGTCTACCTCTGAGAAAAAGCTGTGTTTATATGATTAATTTCCACTGTAAAAACTACCTGGAGGAAAATGAGATAGCATGCTTCATGCTGACCCAAAGAAGAGGAGCCAAATTGATTTCACTACTTTGTAGTGTTCTAGTGGCAACATAATTATTAGAAAGTTCATTTTGTAAATCAAATAATTTATAGAAGATGGTCAATAAGAAGTCTTTTTTCAGACTACATCTTGATAACTTGGTGATTTGATACATAAATTTGGCTAGATTTTTCTCTGCCTATTGAAAAGAATCCACTTTGCTCAGGAAAATACATATACAAAAGTATAACATTCCCCGAATCCACTTGGCCTGAAGTTCTTATTAATCTGATTTCTGAAGCTGATACTGTCAGCTGTGACTCAGATTGAAACACCGTTATAGAGCTCCTTTTTTATCTTGCCCAAAGGTGTAATCTAGACACATTTAATCTTAAAAAAAAGGAAAAAAGAGTGGAAAAGATTTCTTACCTATAAGGATTGTAAAACAAACATATATTTAAGAAAAGAAAATCACTACTCTTCCAAATCCAGATTTTTTGTGTGCAGTGCTATTTAAAGTCATGGTTTAGATGAATAAAGTGAAAACTATAGAACACATGTGTGTGAAGAGGAGGGGCAAGCAAAGTTCGCTGAGAAAAATTGTTAGACAAATTGGGTAAAAAAGATAGTAAAAACCTGACATTATGAAAGACAAGGTAAAAATATTTTAAGAAAAGAAGAGTGTATTGCTTTGTCAACTGTTGGAAAAAGTCCAAGTAAGGTCCAGAAAGAAATGAGGTTTGGCTGTTAGGAGGTCATTGCTAAGTGAAGTGGCTGAGATTGAAGCCTAATTTCTTAGAAATCCTCAGTGAATGGCGGGTATGAATACTGGTATAAATTAGGGTTTGTTTATTCCCTAAAATATAATGCAATCATTTAAAAAATCAAGTTTTTTTTTTAATTTCAGTAACTTAAAAATCAAGCTTTTAAAGGAACATGTATATAATTGAGCAATGGCCATGAACTAATGACAAATAAAAACATATACATACAAAACTCTGTATATACTCTAATTCTATCTAGCACTGAAAACACACACACGTACATATATGTTCATACATAGTTACTGGTTTAGAAACAACCCTGAAAGAAAATGTACCAAAATGCCAATGGTGCAACCATTTATATATATATATTTTTTTTGGTGTGTGTGTGGTGGGGGGGGGGGCGGCGGGGGTTGTATTTATCTTTATATTAAAGTTGTACATTTTTCTATATTATATTTTTAATTTATATTAATGAAAAAATAGAGAAAATATGTGAGGAAATTGAGACTAATCTGTTAAGCAACTTGAATGAAATGGTAAGAGAGATTGGTTAAGATTGAAAGGCTTTATCATTAAAAAAACATGTTATTTTTACTGTCTGGTAGAGTAGGAGTTTTAGTGTTTAATAAGATAAACTGACTTCCCTGGTGGCTCAGACGCCTACAGTGCGGTAGACCTGGGTTCGATCCCTGGGTCGGGAAGATCCCCTGGAGAAGGAAATGGCAACCCACTCCAGTACTCTTGCCTGGGGAATCCCATGAATGGAGGACCCTGGTGGGCTACAGTCCATGGAGTCGCAAAGAGTCAGACATGTCTGAGCGACTACACTACCACTACTCACTACTGAGATACACTGAGCATATTGATACATTGTTACGACAGGAACTAGCTGCAAAAGTGATGTTGCAATTTATCAGATGGAGCATAAGTGATTCCATAACATTCCAGAGGACAAGTAAACCTGGTCAAGAGGACTGAAGGAGGAACATTCTTTGAAATTGAAAAAAGGACAAGTTCTGCTCTGAAGTTTGAGGAAATGTTGTGTGAATCCTTGCAGAGAATGCTAAGTTTTTGATATAGGAGTGAAAATTTGATGAAGTCAGCATTTCCCTAATTACATAGTTCAGTTCAGTTCAGTCGCTCAGTCGTGTCTGACTCTTTGCGACCCCATGAATCGCAGCATGCCAGGCTTCCCTGTTCATCACCATCTCCCGGAGTTCACTCAGACTCACGTCCATCGAGTCCGTGACACCATCCAGCCATCTTATCCTCGGTCATCCCCTTCTCCTCCTGCCCCCAATCCCTCCCAGCATCAGAGTCTTTTCCAATGAGTCAACTCTTCGCATGAGGTGGCCAAAGTACTGGAGCTTCAGCTTTAGCATCATTCCTTCCAGAGAAATCCCAGGGCTGATCTCTTTCAGAATGGACTGGTTGGATCTCCTTGCAGTCCAAGGGACTCTCAAGAGTCTTCTCCAACACCACAGTTCAAAAGCATCAATTCTTCGGTGCTCAGCCTTCTTCACAGTCCAACTCTCACATCCATACATGACCACAGGAAAAACCATAACCTTGACTAGATGGACCTTAGTCGGTAAAGTAATCTCTCTGCTTTTGAATATGCTATCTAGGTTGGTCATAACTTTTCTTCCAAGCAGTAAGCGTCTTTTAATTTCATGGCTGCAGCCACCATCTGCAGTGATTTTGGAGCCCCCAAAAATAAAGTCTCGCACTGTTTCCACTGTTTGCCCATCTATTTCCCATGAAGTGATGGGACCGGATGCCATGGTCTTCGTTTTCTGAATGTTGAGCTTTAGGGCAACTTTTTGCTCTCCTTTTTCACTTTCATCAAGAGGCTTTTTAGCTCCTCTTCACTGTCTGCCATAAAGGTGGTGTCATCTGCATATCTGAGGTTATTGATATTTCTCCCAGCAATCTTGATTCCAGCTTGTGTTTCTTCCAGCCCAGCGTTTCTCATGATGTACTCTGCATAGAAGTTAAATAAGCAGGGTGACAATATGCAGCCTTGATGGACTCCTTTTCCTATTTGGAACCAGTCTGTTGTTCCATGTCCAGTTCTAACAGTTGCTTCCTGACCTGCCTACAGATTTCTCAAGAGGCAGGTCAGGTGGTCTGGTATTCCCATCTCTTTCAGAATTTTCCACAGTTTATTGTGATCCACACAGTCAAAGGCTTTGTCATAGTCAATAAAGCAGAAATAGATGTTTTTCTGGAACTCTCTTGCTTTTTCCATGATCCAGCGGTTGTTGGCAATTTGATCTCTGGTTCCTCTGCCTTTTCTAAAACCAGCTTGAACGTCAGGGAGTTCACGGTTTATGTATTGCTGAAGCCTGGCTTGGAGGATTTTGAGCATTACTTTACTAGCATGTGAGATGAGTGCAATTGTGTGGTAGTTTGAACATTCTTTGGCATTGCCTTTCTTTGGGATTGGAATGAAAAGTGACCTTTTCCAGTCCTGTGGCCACTGCTGAGTTTTCCAAATTTGCTGGCATATTGAGTGCAGCACTTTCACAGCATCATCTTTCAGGATTTGAAACAGCTCAACTGGAATTCCATCACCTCCACTAGCTTTGTTCGTATTGATGCTTTCTAAGGCCCACTTGACTTCACATTCCAAGATGTCTGGTTCTAGATTAGTGATCACATCATCATGACTGTCTGGGTCGTGAAGATCTTTTTTGTACAGTTCTTCTGTGTATTCTTGCCACCTCTTCTTAATATCTTTTGCTTCTGTTAGGTCCATACCATTTCTGTCCTTTATCGAGCCCATCTTTGCATGAAATGTTCCCTTGGTATCTCTAATTTTCCCAAAGAGATCTCTAGTCTTTCCCAATCTGTTGTTTTCCTCTATTTCTTTGCATTGATCGTTGAAGAAGACTTTCTTATCTCTTCTTGCTATTCTTTGGAACTCTGCATTTAGATGCCTATATCTTTCCTTTTCTCCTTTGCTTTTCGCCTCTCTTCTCTTCTCTAATTACATCACATTACAGCATTTCCTAATCTTCTCTGATTGTCTACAGGTCAAGAAATGTCCAGGTATAAGATAAGGCCTATGATAGAGATGTGCGAACTAGAGGTGGCTGGAAAAGGTTTGGTTAAGCTCCTGAAGGGAATAGAAAGACAAATGTCTCGGGGCCTCGTAAGACAAGTTCCTAGTAAAGCTGAAGGTCTCATTTGGCATCAGGAAGCATAACTCTGTTGTCATAATAATTCATGTGGCTGTGCATTTTCCTCAGAATTTCTCAGCATGCAGATTCTGATATAGTAACAGATTCAGCATAAGGCTGAAATTTTGCCAAAAAAAAAAAAAAAAGAGGCAACAGAAGGTTTAGGCAATCAAAAAAAGTTGATGTGACTCACTGTGGAATCTAGGTTTGATAAATGCAGTCATGATAGTGACAGAGACAAAGGATTTGGGTAGAAAAATAATGCTGCTGCTGTGCTTAGTCTCTCAGTTGTGTCTGACTCTTTGCAACCCCATGGACTGTAGCCCTCCAGGCTCCTCTGTCCATGGGAATTCTCTAGGCAAGAATACTGGAGTGGGTTGCCATGCCTTCCTCCAGGGAACTTTCCCAACCCTAGGATCAAACCCGAGTCTCCTGTGTCTCCTGCATTCCTTACCTGCTGAGCCATTAGGGAAGAGCCATCTTCCATATCTAGGAGAAGACTGTTGAATATTGAGTATAAAACAGTGGTGTCCTAGAGCCAGTCTGTGCCTGCTGACAGACAATGATTGCTGAATTTTAAAGAATATTGCAAGCTGGTTGTTGAATACAGCCATCCTTGAAACTGGAAATATGGAGAGTATTTACATCATAAAAATTGGTAAATGCTAAAAATCAAGGCTTTATTCTTTTGAAGAAATGGTTTTCCAGCACACCCTTGTGTGCAAAGATTGCTGGGAGTCAAGATCAAAGAATTTGATTCAACCAAAACATCTTCATTGGTGTTGAAAACACCATAGGTAGAACAAGAGTTGAAAAAGAAGAATTTCCGTTAGGTGGGAGTCTGTTTTTCAACTCTGAAGAAAATAATTTAGGAACTTTATTTAGTGAGTATTTTCAGACTATAGCCCACCAGGCTTCTCTGTCCATGGGATTTCCCAGGCAAGAATACTGACATGGGTTGCCATTTTCTCCAGGGGATCTTCTCAACCCAGGGATCAAACCCATGCATGTCTCCTGCATTGGCCGGCAGATTCTTTAACACTGAGTCACCTGGGTGGCCTTATCTTAAGACACAAATAGCAAATAAATTATTAGTAAAATTTATGTTTATCTAGCCCTATTTTTTTTTCTTCAGCATAGACACCTTCTTTGACATAGCCAGTGCCCCACAAAACAAATACCCTGCATCACTCATGGAATGGACATGAACTTGGGCAAACTCTGGCAGATGGTGAGGGACAGGGAGGTCAGGTGTGCTGCAGTTCATGGGGTCGCAAAGAGACCAGCACAACTGGGCAACTAAACAGCAACAACAATCCTTTATTATTGCATGTATTCTTTTACTTATTCACTTATTCAAATGCATAATTATGTGATACTTCATGTGAGGCATGATGGTCCTAGAGGGGCTGAAAGATAGATGTTGATCTTTGTACTCTGAGGCTTATGCTCTAATGGGATAGTCAGATAACTGTGTGTGACAACATCCATAAATCACTCCCCAATGGGTGTCAAAGGAGCTCATATTTATAAATGTGCTTTGAGATTGAGGAGGAGAAAGTGATTGATACTCTTCAGAGGCTCATGGAAGCTTGCCAAAAGGAATAGTACTATTAGGGGTGAATAGTACTTTTCAAGTCCAGGAAATAGTAGGGAAACTACCTGAGACTTTGAAGTAAAGACAAGGAGAAGATGCAAAAGTAAGTTAAAAGGGTGTGTAGTGTGCCTACCGAGTAGGGCAGATAGACTAAAAGATGGAAATATAAGAGATTGTTGTGTTGCTGGATTGACATCAGATGACTGAGGGCCTTTAATGCTCACTAAGATATTTGGACTTAATTCTTGAGGAATCATGTAGAATCTGTTCGAATTTCTGACTTAGAAAGTTCACTCTGTAAAGGAAAGTTTGGAGGTGAAAGAGATATATCAGGCAGGGATTCAGCTCTGGTGATGAATGGAAACTAGACTTGTGATGGTGATCCCTATGCAATGTATAGATATGTCAAACTATAACACTGTTCACCTGAAACTTATGTAATAATTTAAAAAGTCAGCTCTTCCCCTTCATCACACAGCCATGTTCCAACATATGTGTTCCTTTTCCAAATCCCTGAGAAACCTGAAATTTCTGATAAAATGACAAGAAATGCTTTCAATCAGAGAAAAAAAGAAAAAAAAGAAAAAACATGATGTCTAAAACAAATTGCAAAAAGAAAAAAAAAGAGAGAGAGAGAAAGGACCTAAGAAAATATTTGAAGAGGTAATAGCTAAAAACTTCCCCAACATGGGAAAAGGAAATAGTCAGCTGAATCTAGGAAACCCAGAAAGTCCCAGGCAGGATAAACCCAAGGAGGAATAGACCAAGATACATAGTAATCAAACTGACAAAAGTTAACAAAGATAAAATATTAAAAGCATTAAGGGAAAAAATGATCAATAATATACAAGAGAACTCCCATCAGGCTATCAGCTGATTTCTCAACAGAAACTCTATAAACCAGAGGGAATGTTTATGTTGATGGAAGGGTACAGTATGTTTAAATTGATGAAAGGGAATAACAACAACCAAGAATACTCTACCCAGCAAGACTCTAGCTCAGATTTGATGAAGAAATCAAAAGCTTTCCAGACAAGCAAAAGTTAAGAGAATTCAACACCACCAAACCAGCTGTACAACAAATGCTAAAGGAACTTCTCTAGGCAGGAAACAAGAAGGAAAAGATCTACAGAAAATAAACCCAGAACAATTAAGAAAATGGTAGTAGGATCATGCTGCTGCTACTTGCTGCTAAGTCGCTTCAGTCGGTCCGACTCTATGCGACCGCATAGACGGCAGCCCACCAGGCTCCTCCGTCCCTGGGATTCTCCAGGCAAGAATACTGGAATGGGTTGCCGTTTCCTTCTCATACATATCAATAATTTTGTTAAATGTAAATGGATTAAATGCACCAACCAAAGACATAGACTGGCTGGGTGGATGAAAACGTGCACTTGTTTGTGTCTGCACTTCCACTTACCATATCACTCTGCTTGACCCCCCAAATTGTATGTAACTATTTTATATTGTTAAGGTAATCATGTTCCCGTTATGGCTTGCGATTGTAATTATCTTTTATTTTTTGTCAGCCTATTGATTGTGAAAACTGATAAACATCTTTTACTATTGTGAAAAAAAAAAAGGAACCTAAAAAAGAAAAGTGCTTTAAAAAAAAAAAAAAATTGGAAGTAAGACTCAGAGTCAAGAAGAAGCCTATCTAAAGTTTAGTCAAACTGAGCAAAACATGAGGCTTTCTTGCTCAGTGGATGATAAGATCTCAGTGCTTTTCAAGTTTGCCTATTAAGTGACTATATACTCTTTGAATTTATGTCATGAATTTATGTCATTTATTAATTACTGTGTCATTGATAGCATTGTTTCATTTGCATTTTATAATTTTATGGTATCCCTGCAAATATCAGTATTAGTCTCAAATCTACAAGGAATGCAAATATGTTTCTAATATATTCATACAGTTAGCATTAATTAAATTATCAAAATTTATCAAAATAGGCTATTCATTAATTCTACTTGAAATGTTTCTGTTCAGCCTAAAGAATGACTGCTTTTGATATCATCTAGAAAATGCTTTCTAGAAAATACAATTTTCTGGTCCAGGTCAGAATACGTTTATCCTATTCTCGTAAATTTTGTAAAAAGTTAAGAGCAGGTTGAACATGCAGCTAGGGCTCATCCCTAGGAAGCTGAATCAAGTGAAGATCCCCCAGAGCTTAAACACCATTAGCTCAGGTAAATCTACCACTGCTTTTGGAGTGAGATACTGAGAAGCAACCAGATTGAGAGAGAAGCTGGGGGTGATGCAGAGGTTCCTTATCACCCTTTACACACCGTGCTTATAATCCTTCCACGATTCCCAGGATCCTAGGGAAACTTACTAAGAGTGTCCTTGTGGGATAACAACTGCCTCCCCCTACTCAAAGTATTCCCTCTTTCCTTGGGTCAAAAGTGGCTCACCAGCTGGTTTTGTATGGCTTATAGTTAAGAATAACTTTTACATTTTTAAGTAGTTTTAAAAAATCAAAAGATAACCATTTTTTCATGCATGAAAATTATATGAAATCTACATTTCAGTATCCATAAGCAAAATTTTACTGGGAAACAACCATGCTCATTTATTTATATATTGTTTGTAGAAACTCTTGTGCTGCAAGGGCAGAGTTTAGTGGTTGTGACAGAGACCACAGAGCTGCAAATACTTACTGTCTGGCTCTTCATAGGCAGTTTGCGGACTCCTGGCCTAGAGTACTCTCGTCAACTAATTAAAACTTAATTTTTGATAACAGATAATGCTTACTGCTAATGTTATAGATTTGGTCCCTACCAAATTCCAGGCATAACGTGGCAGTTTCAGGAATGCGGCATGGCCCTTGGGAAACATTTTTTTAATCACACAGTCTTTTCTTATTTCTCAAATCACACCATGTAGGTAATAGGCCCCCTCTGCTCTCATAAAGCCAATCTCACTCTAGTTAAATAGAAACATGGTAAATAAAATTAAATTTCAAGCTGTCCTGCTGTTTAAAAAATGTCTATGAAAATTCAATCAGCAGAATACTTTTAATTTCATATCATCTGATATTGTTTGGGATTTAGCAACCACAAGCCTGGTGGTTTTCTCTCCAGTTTTCTATTTTCTTTGAATGTAAATTGTCCAGCTGGGCACTGAAGACCTAGGTAGAAAAACCAAATGCATAATCTGTATCAGTCAGAATTTTGTTGAGCTGCATGAAACAGACTAAACAAAGTTAACTCAGTATTTTTTTCCCATGTAACCTAAGTCCAGAGGTGGTAAGGATTTCAGGGCTAATACAACTGCTCAGGATTGCAATGTTTTGAAAGGATGGACAGCCAGAATTAAGGGTGATATGTGGGGGCTCCTAGCTTCCTACCTCATTCTTCTTACCATTTGTTTAGCTTTTATCTTATAGCCTCAGTATATTTGACCTTCTCTTATCTAGTCTGAGTTTAAAGTGGAAAAAGGAGGGACACACAAAGGGCAAATGGAAAGATGGCCTGACAAAGAATTATATGGCAAACACTAATATTATACAACAAACTCTGCAGAACATTCTTTTAGAATCTTTCTAAATAATAATTCACTGGTAATATTTTGGCTAGTTCTGTCTCCTTTAATAAGCTAGTTACATCTTATTGGCCAAAACTTTGCTACATGGCCATTCCTAGAGTAAAAAAAAAAAAGCCTGGGAAGGTAAGTGTTTCATAAAGGACACATTTGACTCTTGAGGTTCTGTTAGTAAGGAAAGGAAGAAGAATGGGTATTGGGCAGATGGCCAGATGAGTTGGTCCCAGTGTGTTAGGGTCACAGCGTGATTGACCAGAGTCATGTCAGCTGTCTTAATGATTCATACCAACCACAGAGGTCGCATAGAGCATTCAGAGACTGACACAAACACATTGCTTTTTATGATCATTGAATGATTAACTACTGTGACCCAAACTGATGATTGTACTGGCTCTTTTGTTTTTCTGTTTTGATTGAGAGTCACTGACCCACATCAGTAGGTGATGAGGGGTTAATAAAGGGTAGTATAGGTCACCTCCTCCCCTAGGAAGGTATGATAGGGCATAAGAAAGAAAAATCCAAGACATTCATTGTGTTTTTTGGCAGCTTTCCTGGAGAATCTTACTTACTTAATAAGATGACAAGCTTCTGGAAGACGTTTCATTTCTTAGGCTCCTTCATTGCCACCACGGGGGTTAGTTAACACAGAAGCCATTCTCGAACTTTGTTCGCTGATGTATAAACCTGATAAAAGGCAGTTTATTCAGAAAATTGAAGTCTCAGCTTAGGAACAATTTATCAATTCCTGTTAATATTCAGCTCATTTCATTAAAATCAGTGACTCCAAGGAATATGAGTTATATATCCCATAAATCTACCTTATATGTGAAACTACTGAGAAAAATTTCTACTTTTGCTAATACAGTATAATGTATTTACAAAATATTAATGTAGGGATAAGCCTTTAATGTCATCTAGCCATCTCCCTATTTTTTTTTTTTCATTTTTGTTTGGAAATCAGGTACTCAGACTGGTTTTTGTCGACCTATAACTTTTTTGTGTGACTTTGGTGGTTTTCACTGTATCTAATTTGTTTAATTTATTTAATCCACACACCTATATCTTTATGATTATTAGCAAAACTACTTAATTCTTATCACCTATCATCTTCAAATCCTTCTCTGAAGAGGTCAGTACAACCCTGAACAATATCAGAGGAAGGCATCAGTAGTTTTTGTTCACCTGATTTTTATACTTTTTTTTTTTAGCACTAAATCATAATTATACTGTAAAGGCAGTCGATCCTTTAAGATTATGAAGTCTATTACCAAAAGGGAAATGCTTTTTGAAATTGATTTTGACAAAAAGAGCAGTTATTCCCACTTTCATAGATGGGAGAACTTGAAAAAACTATGGTTTAATTTTGGAGAGATGGTGTGGCATGTGAGGGTTGTAGGGAGTTGGGTTATATTTTTCTTCCTGACTCATACTACTGTGTTGTCTGGACTCTTTCTAACACAGCTCTCTGGATACTGTCTCATTCATCAGAGAGAGGCAGTGTGACTTACAGAAAGAGTGTGGATTTGGTGTCAGAGACCTGAGCTTGAATCACAGCTATTGCACATTCCAGCTCTATGATCTGGAGAAATAGCTGACAATTTTTGACCTTCCTTCCTATAAAATGGTTTTCTGTGGTGGCTCAGGGGTAAAGAATCTGCCTGCTGATGCAGGAGACAGGGGTTTGATCCCTGGGTTGGGTAGATACCCTGGAGAAGAAAATGGCAACCCACTCCAATATTCTTGTCTGAAAAATCCCACAGACAGGGGATCCTGGTGGGCTACGGTGCATAGGGTCACAAAAGAGGCAAGGCATGAAGACTAAACACCACGCCCTCTATAAAATGGGGACCATAATTCAGACTAGTTTTGTTGTGAGGACTACATTTAGAATGATCATTGATTTCCATTTTCCTATTTTGTGTTTTATTTGTACAGAGGGAAAAATTCATAAAACTACTGGACCAGTTGCATAACTCTTTAAGAATTGACCTGTCAAAGTATAGGGTATGTATAAAATTATTTGCCTAAAGGTAAACTGCTGTACTTGGCTCAGATCACTTCTTGTCATATTGTAGAAAAGTTATCCACTGTGTAAGAGAGAAGTAAAGATAATGATCTTGTGTCCTGTCACAGTCGGCAGGCCTCCTAAATAATCAAATAGACATCCCTTGTCCAGGTACCTCACTCCACTTCAGACTACAACAATACTCTGTGTGTGTGTGTTTGTGTCTGTGTGTATGTACACATATTTCTTTAAATATTTTAATAGTCATCAGATTGAGTGGCCGACTGCTACTTCATGGAGTAGGAGTATGTGGCCCAGGCCTCATCTTGAAAGCTCTCCCTTCTTATGAGACATTCTGCAGATACTTCCTCAGCTTCTGAGACTCCTGATAGTAATGCTTAGTTCACTCCTGGATCAATACAATGTGTGTGTGTGAAGCTGTCCCGAGTTCATTGTGAACAGTTCTATGCTTTACCTCCAGGTGAAACACACACAAACTCACACAAATATATTCATGTATGTGTATGTGTGTGTGTAAAAACACACATATAATTTTAGTTACAGAATACCTTAATTACAAAAAATTAATTGCATATTTTATTTACCAAAAAATCTGTACTAATAGCTATTGTATTCTTTACTTAATGGTTTATTCTAAACCTGTTTACATATGTCCACATATGTATCTCTTTGATATTCTTTTTTTTTTAGTATTTTATTGAAGAATATCTTTAATGCACATTTCTGGAAATTATAATACCAGATTTTGTCTGACTCATCTATCATGTTGGAACTGGGGCCAACACTATGAGAAGGGAACTGCTATGCCAGGTGGTGAAAATGACATTTGGGGACAAGAAGGACCTTGAGGCCACCACATTCACCATCACTTTGACACCCCAACTTTGCTTGAGTTCTTGAATATCTATTAAGAAAAGTTACTTGTATTTTTTCTGATGACTATTTAAAAAGCCTATCTGGAAGCATATTAATATGGGAAATTTCTCAATGCTAAAATTGTTTCTTTAATATTTTAATAATTATACCTTTCTTTTTCTTCAGAATTCTGAACATCTGTTTTTATATGACATTTCTCACCAAACTTTTTGTTTAAATCCCAAATACTTTTTGTAGAGAAGTACAGTACAGTCTAATTTTTATCTTTTTAACTTTTAAAAGTTTCTTTATATAAAAAAGTAAATATAGCACATGTAAAGGCTCCCAAAAGTATTTAAAAACAAAATAACCTATCGAGAAAATTATAAAAAATAATTTTCAAATAGATAGTGATCTTCCCTCTTTCAGTAAGAATACTATTTTATGAATCAAAGATGAGTAACCTAATAGTGCCGCATTAATGATTTTATTTTGTACATTTTTATTATATTGTGGGAATAAATAGAAGAATGACTTTCTAAGACTAAGACAAGACTATCTCCAACATTTTTACCCTCTGTAATATTTTATAGTAAAAATGTTGTGAGAATACTGTGGTGATACTTTCTAAATATTTCATGATTTACTTAACCTTTTTTCTTTTTCCCACAGAAAGCTAGTTTATTTCCCACTGGAGGCTTAATGCTGGTAATTTACCCATTTCCTGTTTTCTAATTAACCAGGAACACTTTCCTGCCAGCAATGCAGAAAGACTGCAGGACCTGAAATCAACTGTTGACCTGCTAACAAGTATTACCTTTTTTAGGATGAAGGTACATCATTTATTTATTTATTTTGTCACTGTCTCCATGTGACACACATTTATTCCCTGGTAAAGTCTTATTTTACCTGTCTCTTGATAAGTATTATTCATCCCCGGTGAATAAGATGTGGTGCCTTTGCTAAATGAATGTTACAATATAAAATGTTGAGAAAAGGATTATCCCAGATGCTTAGGATATTCTGATACATTTGGCTCAAATTTAATTTTAAGTTAAATCCATCTTAAACAAAGCTCTCCAATGAGTTGACATGGCACTTACTTAAAAAAAAAAAAAATCTCTAGGAACATGTCTGACTGTTCACCATTGACATTGAGTGGGTCAGGAAATGGAAATGAGGGCGGGGAGTGCCAGCACAGTTCTCCAAACCTTCCATTCTTCAGTCAACAGCCTTGTGGTGTTTAGGAAACAAAATCTTCTTAAACTTGCAGCTGCTCCTCCACCACCCTCACTAATAACTGATAACCTTGCTTCCTATTTCACTGAAAAATGAGGAGCACCTACTGGAGAGTCTCCTCAAGCTCTGACCACAGACATCCGCCACCTCTGCCATCTGCATGCTTACCTAGACCTGTGTCCATATTCTAATTTTTTTTTTGCATTGTTATTGCTTAGATATTTGTTCTCCTTAAAAAATAGCTATATCTTCTACTCATGCAATTAATTTCCTCGCCTCCTGATACCAAAAATTTGGCCTCTGTGCACTGGTACTTAATCAAATCTCTGAGACAGTTTTGGGTGAAGTAGAAAGAATTCATCAAGTGCTGTGGGGGGTGGGGGAGAAGGTAGGTCCAATGTTGCTGATTTGATCAGGGTGTGCTCAGGGCCTGTGCTTCTTTGATTTTGTCTGAGGTATCTCTTGAGTTTCTCTGGTTCCTTTCATCTGGCCTCGGGTGGTCTTCTCTAGAATGAATAGTGCTGACATTTTCCATGTGTTAGACTTTAGTTCTATAAAGAGTTTACTGATATTGTTATGTGTGTCCCTTGAGGTTAATCCCTTACAATTATACAATGGAAGTATAGATTCAAGGGATTAGATCTGATAGATACAGTGCCTGAAGAACTGTGGACAGAGGTTTCTGACATTGTACAGGAGGCAGTGATCAAGACCAGTTCAGTTCAGTTGCTCAGTCGTGTCTGACTCTTTGTGACCCCATGAATCGCAGCATGCCAGGCCTCCCTGTCCATCACCATCTCCCGGAGTTCATTCAAACTGACGTCCATCGAGTCCGTGACGCCATCCAGCCATCTCATCCTCGGTCGTCCCCTTCTCCTCCTGCCCCCAATCCCTCCCAGCATCAGAGTCTTTTCCAATGAGTCAACTCTTCGCATGAGGTGGCCAAAGTACTGGAGTTTCAGCTTCAGCATCATTCCTTCCAAAGAAATCCCAGGGCTGATCTCCTTCAGAATGGACTGGTTGGATCTCCTTGCAGTCCAAGGGACTCTCAAGAGTCTTCTCCAACACCACAGTTCAAAAGCATCAATTCTTCGGTGCTCAGCCTTCTTCACAGTCCAACTCTCATATCCATACATGACCACAGGAAAAACCATAGCCTTGACTAGACGGACCTTAGTCAGCAAAGTAATGTCTCTGCTTTTGAATATACCGTCTAGGTTAGTCCTAACTTTTCTTCCAAGGAGATGAGTGCCCATCCCCAAGAAAAAGAAATGCAAAAAGGCAAAATGGTTGTCTGAGGTTGCCTTAAAAATAGCTAAGATAAGAAGAGAAGCTAAAGGCAAAGCAGAAAAGGAAAGATATACCCATTTGAATTCAGAGTTCCAAAGAATAGCAAGGAGAGATAAGAAAGCCTTCTTCAGTGATCAATGCAAAGAAATAGAAGAAAACAATACAATGGGCGAGAGATTTCTTCAAGAAAAGTAGAGATACCATGGGAACATTTCATGCAAAGATGGACACAATAAAGGACAGAAATGGTATGGACTTAACAGAAGCAGAAGATATTAAGAAGAGGTAGGAAAAATACACAGAAGAACTAAACAATAAAAGATCTCACTGCCCAGATAACCATGATGATATGATCACTCACCTAGAGTCAGACATCCTGGAATGCAAAGTCAAGTGGGCCTTAGGAAGCATCACTACAAACAAAGCTAGTGGAGGTGATGGAATCCCAGTTGAGGTATTTCAAATCCTAAAAGATGATGCTGTGAAAGTGCTGCACTCAATAAGCCAGAAAATTTGGAGAACTCAGCAGTGGCCACAGGAATGGAAAAAGTCAGTTTTCATTCCAATCCCAAAGAAAGGCAATGCCAAAGAATGTTCAAACTACCACACAGTTGCACTCATCTCACACTCTAGCAAAATAATGCTCAAAATTCTCCAAGCCAGGCTTCAACACTATGTGAACCATGAATTTCCAGATGTTCAAGCTGGATTTAGAAAAGACAGATGAAACAGTAATCAAATTGCCATCATCCATTGGATCATTGAAATATCAAGAGAGTTCCAGAAAAACGTCTACTTCTGCTTTATTGATTACGCCAAAGCCTTTGACTATGTGCACCACAACAAACTGTGGAAAATTATTAAAGAGCTGGGAATACCAGAGCACCTTACTTGTCTCCTGAGAAACCTGTGTGCTGGTCAAGAAGCAACAGTTAGAACTGGCCGTGGAACAACAGACTGGTTCCAAATCGGGAAAGTACATCAAGGCTATATATTGCCACCCTGCTTATTTAACATATGGTTATGCAGAGTAAATCATGGAAAATGCTAAGCTGGAAGAAGCACAAGCTGGAATCAAGATTGCTGGGAGAAATATCAATAACCTCAAATATGCAGATGACACCACCCTTATGACAGAAAGGAAAAAAGAGAACTAAAGAGCCTCTTGATGAAAGGGAAAGAGGAGAGTGAAAGAGTTGGCTTAAAACTCAACATTCAGAAAATTAAGATCATGGCATCCGGTCCCATCAATAAATGGCAAATAGATGGAGAAGCAATGGAAAGAGTGAGTGACTACTTTTTTTGTGCTCCACAATCACTGTAGATGGTTACTGCAGCCATGAAATTAAAAGATGCTTGCTCCTTTGAAGAAAGCTATGACCAACCTAGACAGTATATTAAAAAGCAGAGACATTACTTTGCCAACAAAGGTCCATCTAGTCAAAGCTTTGGTTTTTCCAGTGGTCATGTATAAATGTGAGAGTTGAACTATAAAGAAAACTGAGTGCTGAAGAATCGATGCTTTTGAACTATGGTATTGGAGAAGACTCTTGAGAGTCCCTTTGACTGCAAGGAGATCAAACCCATAAATCCTAAAGGAAATCAGTCCTGGCTGTTCATTGGAAGGACTGACGTTGAAGCTGAAACTCCAGTACTTCGGCCACCTGATGTGAAGAACTGGCTTATTGGAAAAGACCCTGATGCTGGAAAAGATTGAAGGCAGGAGGAGAAGGGGACAACAGAGGACAAGATGGCTGGATGGCATCACCGACTCTATGAACATGAGTTTGAGTAAGCTCCAGAAGTTGGTGATGGTCAGGGAAGCCTGGTGTGCTGCAGTCCATAGGGTCACAAGAGCAAGACATGACTGAGCAACTGAACTGAACTGAGGCTACCAGCACCCTGCACCAAGGCTGCACTATTGTTTCTTGGCTATTCTGCCCTTATCTCTGCATCCCCTCCCTTCACTGATTTCTTTCTCTTTCCCTAAATCCTGTCAGACTCTTGTGACCCCATGGGGTACGCTATCTCCCAGAGTTCACTCAAATTCATGTCCATTGAGTCAGTGACACCATCCAACCATCTTATCCTCTTCTGCCCCCTTCTTTCCCAGCATCAGAGTCTTTTTCAGTGAGTCAGCTGTTCGCATCAGGTGGCCAAAGTATCAGAGCTTCAGCCTCAGCATCACTCCTTTCAAGGAATATTCAGGGTTGATTTCCTTTGGGATGGACCTCTCTAATTAGCAACTGTTTGAACCTGCCCTGTGAAACTCAGACAAGGTCATAGAGGCTGAACAAAAAGGGTCCAGTGCCCAGTATCCTCACGGAGTCCTGCTCAGTTTTACTCCTGAGTTACTAAAACAGTCATCCAAGCAATCTTCCTCACTCACCTGAATTATCAGTCTTCCCCTCTCCACTGGATATTCCTGTTCAGCAAACATACTATCATTTCCAGCCTTAAAGATATTGCTTCACTCCATTTTTTTTTCCACATTTACTGTGTGTATGTGTGTGTTAGTTGCTTGTGTCCAACTGTTAGTCATGTCCAACTCTTTGTGACCCCCATGGATTGTAGCCTACCAGGCTCCTTTGTCCATTCTATTTTCCAGGCAAGATTGCTGGAGTGGGTTGCCATTTCCTCCTCCAGGCGCTGTTCCCAACCCAGGGATCAAACCTGGGTCTCCCACATTGCAGGCAGATTCTTTACCATCTGAACCACCAGGGAGGTCCCTGGTACAGTTACTACCCTTATCCTTCTTTTCCTTTAATACTGAGACTCATCAAAATAGTCCTTTTAACATTTTGTTCCAAATTTATTTTCTTCCATTATCTTGTGAACACATTTTCTCCTTCTAGTCATTTTTTCCCTGCCTTGTAGACAGTAAATTTCACTCTTCACTGTCTAGTTCTATTGGTTTTGACATGTGTGGTTATCATAACTACCACTATAATTGAGAGACAGAAATCCATAACCCTCCAGGGTTCCCTTATGTTTCCTCTTTACAGTCAGCCTCTCTCCCACACCCTGATTTGTTATTGTCCCCCTATAGTTTTACCTTTACCAGAATATTGTATGAATGAAATAATCTTTGGAGTATAACATATTGGCTATTCATCCATCTTGTTGAGTATATTTACAGTTCATTCTTTTTTTTTTTTTTGCTGAGTAGTAATCCTTTGTTATGTATGTACTACATGCATTTGGGTAGTCTTTAGTTTGGGGTCATATCAAATAAAACTCAAAAATATTCATATATGTTTTTGAGTAAACATACATTTTCACTTTCCTTGGATAAGTAACAAGGAGTGAGATTCTTCACTAATTTGTTAAACGTATGTTAAACTTGACAAGAATTGCCGGTTGCAGTTGTTCTGCATCTTCTGGTGAAGCTCTTGTCATTTTCCATGATTTTATTTTATTTTTAGGCATTCTACTAGGAATAGAGTTGTTTCATATTATGGTCTTAATTTTTTCCTTCTATAAAATTATAATTAATAAGGTTGATGTGCTTTCTTGGGCTGATTTGCCAATTGAGTGTCTTTTGTGAAAAACCTCTTGAAATGTTTTGCCTGCTTTTTGTTCTTACTGTTGAGTATTAAGTTCTTTATATACTCTGGATACAAATCTTTTGTAAGATAATTTATTTCCTGATATTTTCCTCCTGTCTGTGCCTTGTCTTTTCATTCTCTAACATTATCTTTGCATATCAAAAGTTTTTAATTTTGATAAACTCTACTTTATCAGTTTTTCTATTTGGAGATAGTGCTACTGGCTACTGGCTAAGAACCTAAGGTCACAATGAAATTTTTCTATTTTTCTTCTGAGTGTTTTATTTTACCTGTATGTTTAGTCCTGTGTTTCATTTTGAGAGTTTTTTTTTTTTTCAATAAGTGAAGAATGAGCCAAGGATCATTTTTGTGTATATGCATGTTCTGTAGTTTTCATACCATTTATTAATATGCTCATCCCTTATACATTGAATTGCAGTTGTATCGATACAAAAATTCAGTTGGTCACATTTGTTTGAGTCTGTTTCTGGAATCCGTGATTTCCAAATGTCTATACTTTAATCATTACCATGTTATATTGTTTGCTGAAGCCTTATAGCAAATCTTGATATTAGATAGTATGCATCTTCCACTTTTTTGGTTATTTTTCAGAATTGTTTAGATTATATTAGTTCTCACCAGGATTTTGGTTGGGATTGCATTAAATCTATAGATCAATCTATAGAAAATTTAAAAAATTAAAATACTAAATCTTCAATCTATTCTTCTTTGGAACCAACTCCAGTCAGATTTTACCCCATCACTTCATCAAAAATGATCTTGTGACCATCAAAAATGATCATCAAAAATGATCACCAGTAAATCTAGTGGTCAATCATCAGTCTTCATCCTACAGTGTTCAGTATCACTTAATATATCTTATCAGTCCTTTCTCCAGGAAAGTCTTTCTTCTCTAGATTCCAGGACATCCCTCTTAAACTTATTTTTCCTCCTATCTCAGTGGCTGTTTTTTTTTTTAATTTTTATTTTTACTTTATTTTACTTTACAATACTGTATTGGTTTTGCCATACATTGACATGGATCCACCACGGGTGTACATGTGTTCCCAAACATGAACCCCCCTCCCACCTCCCTCCCCATAACATCTCCCTGGGTCTTTTTCATTTACTCAAAGCCATACGGCTAGAATTACCCAGGGTTTACTTTTTGGAACCCTTCTCTTCTCTGTACTCATCTAGTTTCATTTCTTTAAATTCTTCTCTAAACTAATAATTCTCAATTTTTACCACTAGTCCAGGCATCTGCACTACTCCAGGCTCATCTACTAGATGTCTATTTGAAATCTACTTGTATGTGTAACAGGCTTATCAGTATTAACCTGTCAGAAACTGATCTTTTGATCATCCAAACACAGACTTGCTCATCTAAGTTAAAGCCGCTTCCATTTTACCAGCTATTTAGGTTGAAATTTTGGTGTTGTGCTGCCTCCTACAGGCCAGCTTGTCCACCTTCAAGACCAAAGAAAGAGCCTGGAGTCAGCAACAGACATCAATGGTTTAACTGATAGGGGGATCTTACTGGTCTGAAACAAGGTCTTGGAGTGACATCCCACTGCATATCCCAGACAGTGGACAGAATATGGTGGTCATCTTCATCCTGGGAAGAAAGTGGCGTTACCAGATATAAGGGGAATTGATGTCCCATTGACTCATCCATTACCAGAGAAACCAGCAGAGGAGCATGCTCTTCACTACCCCTTTGATAAGTTATTAGGGGCTTCCTTGGTGGCTCCGAGGTTAAAGCGTGTGCCTGCAATGCAGGAGACCTGGGTTCAATCCCTTGGTTGGAAGGATCCCCTGGAGAAGGAAATGGCAACCCACTCCAGTATTCTTACCTGGAGAATCCCATGGATAGAGGAGCCTCGTGGGCTACTGTCCACACGGTTGCAAGGAGTCGAACATGACTGAGCAATTTCACTCACTCACTCACTCAAAATTAGATGAATCATTAGATGGGGCCTGGAGCAAGTATCAGGAGATCAGACAGGTAGCAGGGTGTAGCTGAAATAGACACTAGTGGGGCAGTGGATGTACAGAAAGCAAGACAGCCATCTTGGGTGACCTGATCATACACTTCTGGTTCTGACACATCTCTTTCTCTGACACGAGTCATCCAATTTGTCAGAAAATCCTGTTACCCATTCCTTCAAAAATTAACCAAAATAGAATTTCTTCTAACACCTCCTCCTAGCTTTGCACGATCATAATTTAAGCACTATCTTCTCTAGACTGCATTACTGCACTATTCTCATCACTGGCCTTTCTGAATTTTTCCATAGATAGCCTTAAGGCGGCATAAGGGAAACTTTTTAAGAAGTGTGTTAGGTCACTTTGCTCTTCTGCTCAGATAATCCCCTTCCTTCCTACCTTCCTTAAAGGTAAGTTCTAGAGTAGTCTGATTTTTTCCACTGGTCCCACCCTCTTCTCTGAATTCATCTATTATTAAAGTCCTTTCTATTAAATTCTGTTCTAATGAAACCCTTTCTATCCCGCTTTGTCTGTTTTTCTTTCAGCATGCAATACCATATAATATATCTTATTGGTTTCTTTTGTTTATTTTCTACTAGCATTTAGTTCATGAAGAAAAAGATTTATGTTTCTTCTGTTCCCTGCAGTATTGCCATTATCTGATGTATCAGTTCAGTTCTGTCACTCAGTCATGTCCGAAGCTTTGCGACCCCATGAATCGCAGCACGCCAGGCCTCCCTGTCCATCACCAACTCCTGGAGTTCACTCAAACTCATGTCCATAGAGTCGGTGATGCCATCCAGCCATCTCATCCTCTGTTGTCCCCTTCTCCTCCTGCCCTCAATCCCTCCCAGCATCAGAGTCTTTTCCAATGAGTCAACTCTTCGCATGAGGTGGCCGAAGTATTGGAGTTTCAGCTTTAGCATCAGTCCTTCCAATGAACACCCAGGACTGATCTCCTTTAGGATGGACTGGTTGGACCTCCTTGCAGTCCAAGGGACTCTCAAGAGTCTTCTCCAACACCACAGTTCAAAAGTATCATTTCTTCAGTGCTCAGCTTTCTTCACAGTCCAACTCTCACATCCATAACACGACCACTGGAAAAACCATAGCCTTGACTAGATGGACCTTTGTTGACAAAGTAATGTCTCTGCTTTTTGATATGCTATCTAGGTTGGTCATAACTTTCCTTCCAAGGAGTAAGCGTCTTTTAATTTCATGGCTGCAGTCACCATCTGCAGTCTGATGTATCAGTTCAGTTCAGTTGCTCAGCCATGTCCAACTCTTTGCGACCCCATGAATTGCAGCACACCAGGCCTCCCTGTCCATCACCAACTCCTGGAGTTCATTCAAACTCACGTCCATTGAGTTGGTGATGCCATCCAGCCATCTCATCCTCTGTCGTCGCCTTCTCCTCCTGCCCCCAATCCCTCCCAGCATCAGAGTCTGATGTATACTAGGTGATAAATATTTGTTGAGTGGTTGGATGGAATGAATGAATGATATTGTGATGGGTAACTTCAAATGTTTCTATTTAAATATTTATAACTATGTTATTTTCTCTGAGTTGTTATATTAAGAAGTTACGGTGGGTGTTTTTACCTTTAAAATATTTCTCAGACCACATTTTCCCTGAATACAGAAAGTCAACTAAAAGTCTTTATAGAATATTGCTTGACTATTTTTATATAGTTAATACAGTGTTCTACTTTTAAATTTAAGAAAATAATTTGTATACCAGGTTCTGGAGCTGCAAAGCCCCCCTAAGGCCAGCATGGTGGTGAAGGACTGCGTCAGGGCTTGCCTGGATTCTACGTACAAATATATTTTTGACAACTGCCATGAACTCTATTCCCAGCTAATAGACCCGGTAAGAAAAAATATGTGTCTATTTTCTGTTCTAATGTCTGCTTCCATAAGTAAGTGGGAAAGTATGTTCATTCAACTTACGTTATGTGCAGGTTCTTAGAATTTCCATATTGTTTCTTCACATTTGAATGTCACTTTAATGTATATGAAACAATCCACTCTTTGCAATAACTTCTTCATATTAATGGTGGATATTATTCATGACATGAGGAGTCAGTTTCAAATAAGTGATTGTCTCAAAGTCACATAGTGGAAAAGTGGAAGATTTGGTACTAGAATTTAGGATTTCAACTTCTGCTTCTGTGTCCTTCCCCTAACTCATCCTGCCTCCCTTATCAATTCTATCTCACAAAAACAATAGGTGGGGACATATTTATAGAACACAAGGGTAACATACTCACATATGTAAATTTATTATTAAGAAATATTTCTAAATACAAAAGAAACTAGAGAAAATAAATTAAACATACATATACTTACCACTTAGATGACCAGTTGTTAGCATTTAGTAATATTTGTTCTGCTCTTTATTGTTTAAAGTTTTTAAATAATAGACATAAATTGGCATCTCACTTTGTAGTTCTTTCAAATTTCATTCTCCTCCCTTCATCTTCTTACAGAGATGAACACTATTTTAATGTTAATGAGTTGGAACATCTTTTCATATATGCTCAGTGAACAATTCAGTTCTATTTTCTGTGTGTCGCCTATTAATTCCTTGCTGATTTTTCTCTTGGCTTGCTTGCCTTTTACTCATTAATCTGCATAAAATTCTAAAATGTGTTTTGGATACTAATCTTTGTTGGTTATGTGATTCATTTATTATATAAATACAAGATATATTATGTGATATATCTTTTTGTTGCATCAGAGTTTTTTAATACACACTATGTTTTATATATATATTGCTATTACTTCTGTAGAATTATTGTTTGGGGATGACTTTTTAATATGATTCTATTGCCTATTCACTTCCCTGAAGAAAGCCATCGTTCCAATAGATATTGAAAACCATTACCCATGGAACTTCTTGGTTGCTTAGAGTGGGGCAGAGTCTAAAAAGTATATGTTGGATGAAGGCCAGGAGGATTCTTACAAACTAGGTTTCATGCTAGGATTCTTATAGTATTACTCTTTCTGAGTCAATAACTCTTTAGCCTAATAGGAGAACAAAGTAAAGCTGGAATCTGTCATTGTATAAGCAAAACAACATTTAACTGCATAATTGTTGTTAACTTTATCATTTCTGCTAAATGTGTGCATTAGTAGTTTGGAAACTTGGTTCCCTGGGATTTTGAGGGATTAAATTGTCCCTGACTTCAAATCTCCCCTTGGGTGGCTTTCTAATGGCCTCCCTTTTTCTACTCTCTGTTCTTTATCTTCCTCCCACAAAACTCTTTCAATTCTTCCTCTACATTTTCAACATCAAGGTGTTTGTTTCATGCAAAATATAAAAATTAGGCTTTTATTATACATGTAAGTTACCCATACGTAACTTCATAAGCAATCTTACCAGACTTTATTATCTTTGATTTCTTACTTCCTACAGTTTCAAACACAAACTGGCCCCTTCTCCTGAGCCTTAAATTCTATTTTTTTCTGTGAATCGATCATGTTCTTTTACATCCATGTATTTACCCTGTTCCATCTGCCTAAAATGTTCATCCCCCATCCTCTGTCTTCATCAAAATCCAACTTAAATATGATCTCCTTTTCTACTAGTTCACACTCAATGGATGAATCAAATCATCAAAATCAAGTGACATGCCTTAATATCTTTCAAATATATTAATAATAATAATCAACAAGTTTTATTTATATGGTGTCTCAGATGATAAAGAATCTGCCTGCAATGCAAGAGACCTGGATTCAATCCCTGGACAGTGAAGATCCCCTAGAAAAGGGAATGGCTATCTCCTCCAGTATTCTTACCTGAAGAATCCCATGGACAGAGGAGTCTGGTGGGCTACAGTCCACTGGGTTACAAAGGGTCAGATATAACTGAATGGCTAACACACTTTAGAGAAATATGTGCAATTCACATAAGGCAAACATACCCCTAACAAAAAGCAAATAAACTGTCACATAAAAATTAATATAGCTTAGTATCTGCTGACTTGGCTTTAAAAAGATGTTTACATGATTTTCTAACCTTGTATTCATGTTAGATGCATATGGCATTTGAAAATCAAGACTAAAAGAGGTGCTCTATCCCAGGAGACATTCATTGCTTGCCTAAAACCTCTTGCCATTGTATGGGGTCATGTTGCAGAGTCCTGGATGACAGGATATGGAAGGAATTGATGGATGTCCCATCTAGTCCCAACCTTTAAACATAAGTCCACAATGCCTTCTTCCCCATTGTCTTTACCTACCTGGATTTGTTTCACCTCCCAAACCCTTTCCTGGCTAACCTGAGCTCACTGACCTTTTCTTCAGAAAGCCTCTAGGACCTCTCCTGGCTAAATTAGAAGTTCCTGTCTCTGGTCTTCTAGTATACCCTGACATGTCACCACCACCATGCTTATGATGAATATGTATTAGACATATAATGAAACATTTGTCTGACCTGAGGCCACGAGTTTCATCTTTGTAGCTCTAGTGTTTAAACACTATGCCTAACACAGAGTACAGTTGATAAAGAAATAAGAAATAAATTTTACAAAAAAAAAGAAAAAACACAGTTATTTATATTCTGTTTCAATGACTCCACTGTAAGTCTGTGGCCAAGAACATAACCTCTGATATTAGAGCCCCTGAGTTCAAATCCTGGCTGTAAAGCTTATTAACATGGTCGCCTTAAATAGGCTAGCCTCTACAAGTCTCAGTTTCTTCATCAAGATATACTTTTAGTATTTATGGCACTTCTGTGTTTGAGTTCTCTGTAGATAATGTCATGCCTGAAACAAACAAACAAACAAAAAAAGAATTTCAGGGTTGTTAGGCACAGTATAATTCTGCTTATTTAAATGTGGAAGCTTATTTTCTTTCTCCAGAGGGGTTTTTAAGAACCATATACAAATAGTACTTAGAATAAAAATGAAAAACAAATGAGAAAAGTTGAAATTGTTGCAGTTAGACAAGACAGCTAGAAACAGCTGGCTGCACACTCATGGAACAGCATTTACCTTGACTTAATCACCAGGCCCACATTTGTCCTTCCGTTCAGCATACCTAAGGACTCAAGTGTGGCAATGTGGACTTATAGGATTGATCTCTTGCATAAAGATACATGAGGGATCAATTTATAAATGAGCCCAATATTCTAATTATTTTTTAATTAATAATGAGTTTTAGCTTATTAGCTTTTGAGTAACCATTTTGATAAATTACCTCTTTGTAGCTTATGCTTATTTTAAAAAATAGAATCTCTTTTTTCCCTGGTTGCTATTCTGGGGTTACTTTGTTCTTTGTCAGCTTTTGATGTTGCAAAGTTTTTCACAATCCGTCAACTTTATCTTTGTCACAGTGTACGTTTATTTTTTTAAAAAAATCTCAATCTCAGTATAATCAAATTGACCAATTTTTCTATTTAAAATATGATCTTTGAAGTATTAAAAAGTCTTTCCCACTCACTCCCAAATACAAGATATCCTTATGTGGAATTTAGCGAAATGGATATGTTCTAGCTTAGTAGTAGTTGTTGTTACTATCATCCAGCTAGTTCCCTTGCTGCTGCTCCCAAAGCAACCTTCAGATCACAGCTTTTCTTTTCATATAGATCACTTGCAGAAGAGGATAAGCCAAAACATCATCAAGTCTGTTTAAAGCATCTGTTTTTTGTTTTGTTTTTGCTTTTTTTCTTAAAGAAACTGTCATTTGTTCCTGAGGGGTCCTCAGAACCTACACATCAGGCACTAGTGCAGAGTCCCTTTGTTTCCCTCCAAAATCAAATTTCCCTGCCTCTTACCTTTGCGACAATCTCTGTTATGAATTTGTTATCAGCTTTCTTGTTGATCTTTATGAACATTTATAATACATATCTATTAACCATTTGTGATACCTGTCTCTCTCACATACTCCAGTGTACAAACAAGCAGTGCAATGGTGTGGTTACATGTACTAACTCCAATACCGGTCTAAACAACCTTTAGGTATTTGAGAGGAAATCTGTAATTTTTAAGGCTTAGTGTTACTTTTTTGAGAACTATGCATACTGATATGTTTAAGTACATTTATTGATTTTTTAATGGCTACCTATCACATAAATACACCACAGTTTAAATATCAGCTTCATTGTTTCACTTTTACAAATAATAGTGCAATGAATATCACTGTGCTTTTAAAGAACAGAGAAATGACCTCCTTTCCTCTACTTTTCCATTTCTGCTATAAATAATGCAGACTTGACTGTACCATGTGGTCACAGCACCCTCTTATTTTTTCACATCTTAAAATGTCCTACAACTTACCTGATTTCCATAGTAAACACTGAGTTTAATGAGACTAGAAGCTGTCTTATAATATTATTGAACTTATAGTACATAATGCTGTGCCTTAAGTACTATAGCACAGTACATTAGCAGAAATTAGCAAATAACTGCTTACTTAATAGAAAGTCTATGCAAAAATATTTGTGCATGTGGAGAAGGAAATGGCAACCCACTCCAGTGTTCTTGCCTGGAGAATCCCAGGGACAGGGGAGCCTGGTGGGCTGCCGTCTATGGGTCGCAGAGTCGGACACGACTGAAACGACTTAGCAGCAGCAGCAGCATAAGTATACTGCTATTCATTTAAAAATTTTGACCAAGATGTCTTCTGAAAAGTGAAGTTGCTCAGTTGTTTCTGACTCTTTGTGACCCCATGAACTGTAGCCTGCGAAGCTCCTCTGTCCATGGGATTTTCCAGGCAAGAATACTGGAGTAGGTTGCTATTTCCTTCTCCAGGGGATAAGTCTTCTGAAAACTCCACAGAAGAAAGAAAATATCCTCCCATGATACCTTAATTGGAAACTTACATGAGTATATACATATCAAGTTTAAGAAAGTCTTTCTTGATTTGTAGATATATACTTCTTCAGTTCTTTTAGTCAAAATATTTGCCATAGATGTTTTTGTTTTCCTATTGTTTTTGCTCTAGGTAATTAACTCTAAATAATTAATAAAAGGAAAGTTTAAAATAAAATGTAACTTTGAAACTTACAGGTAGAAAAATTCCAATTATGTATTCTTAATTTGATATATTATTTAAATAATAATCCTTGAGGAATTAACTAGAAAGCGTGCCTGACTTTTATTATATTTTCCCACCCTCGATGAACTTTTTCTTATTCAATCAGTAGCATTAGTTTGGGGAATGGTGATCATTCTGAAAAGAAGATAACTTTCTACTAACTCATGTGATTATTATCTACACACTAAAACTAAGTAAATACAGACACATTTTAATCTTAATTTTTCTTCAAATATTATTATAAAATGTGTAAAAGAAAGTTTATGAAAGGAAATTTCATAAGTATAAACTTCATCATCAATATATAAATTCTTATAAAAACAAATTGTTCAAAATGAGTGGTATCCTATTTATTGGGTGAGGAAAACAGGAACATATGAAATCCAAAGCATAAAGAATTATTAAATAGTCTTATTTCCATCAATGTGTATTTCAGTTTTTCTGATGTAGGTCAATAAATTAATCGACAAGTGAAACCTTAATAAATTCTGAAAGGATAAACAACATGCAGAGTAGATTTTGCCAGTAAGACTAGTATAATTTTGGTTCTAAAATTGGACTATGATACTATTTGAAAAGAAAATTATAAGCACATCTTGAAAATAAACAGTGATTTAAACATCCCAAATAAATTATCAGATGGCATATTTAAAATAGAACCAGATCAAGCAATTTTATCTCAGGAATTCAAGGATGATTTGACATTAGGAAAAAAAAATTATCAATATGAATCACTATAGTAGTTAAATAAAGGAGGAAGATCATATATTTATGTAATATATGTAGAATGAACATATGGTAAAATTTGATGCCTCTTTATGATCAAAGAAGAGACTCTTGAAAATTTAGGAATGGAACAGATTTTCTTTTATTTAAGTTTACATTTAAAAAAATGATGGCAAACGTTAACATGAAATTTAGGTACATTCGTTTAAGAAAGAAATAAGTATCCTATTAATACTTCTGATTAACATACTCTTGAAGAAATAAGAGAATATAAATTAGAAAGGAAAAGAACCGTTGTAATTAATTATGAGTCATATGGATAGGAAAACTAACAGAATCTACCAAGTGCTCTTGGCTCACATAAGAATAAATCTTACTTAACAAATAGAAGAACAATAGAATTTCTTTACACTAAAAGTTGTGTTACATGTATTACTAGGGAAAGGAACAGATAATTTAGAATGTTAGGAAAAGTGTCTCATCATATGGAGCTAGGGGTGTGGGGGAGTTGTGGGAAGGACTGGTTTCTCAGTTAACACCATTTCCAGTGTGAACTTGAGAGGATGAAAGAGGCAAATGTAAATGGTAGTAATAATAACAATGTGTGTGCTTAGTCACTTAGTTGGGTCCGACTCTTTGCAACTCCATGGACTGTAGTCAGCCAGGCTCCTCTGTCCATGGGGATTCTCCAGGCAAGAACACTGGAGTGGGTTGCCATGCCCACCTCCTGGGTATCTTCCCAACCCAGGGATTGAAGCCAGGTCTGCCGCATAGCAGGTGGATTCTTTACCATCTGAGCCATACATTCTTTACCATACTATCATAGTATAGATAACACCTTTCTGATACATGTAGAAGAGACTTCTTAAAATTCCAAAGCACAAATCTTAATTTTCTTAATTTTGAGCTTCTTTATTTTTTTTAAATTTGTATTAATTTTTTTTAAACACCAAAAACATTTTGTATTGGGGTATAGCCAATTAACAATGTTGTGGTAGTTTCAGGTGAACAGTGAAGGGACTCAGCCATACATATACATGTACCCATTCCCCCCAAACCCATCTCCCATCCAGGCTAGCACATAACACTGAGCAGAGTTCCATGTGGTATACAACAGGTTTTTGTTGGTTATCTATTTTAAGTATAACAGTGCCAAAGCACAAATTTCAAATAGAAAAATTGATCAATTTAATTATTTTAAAATTGGCAATTTCTTATAAATGTACACTGTGAGAAAAGTGAAAGATCTTTGCAGTGTCAAAAGCTGACCTAGGACTAAGGAATTCCAAAATAACAACCAGGAAAAGATAGAGATTCCAATTAAATAGGCACAAAAAATGAAAAGGGAATTTATAAAAATGCTTACTCAAGAGGCTTATAAGCTTGGAGAAGTTCCTTAAACTCATTATTAATTTAGTCAAAACAACATTGAACTACTATCACATCCAGAAGGTTGACAAAAATAGATAATGCCAATGTTCATGAGGAAATGGAGACACTGGAGCCCCGTGCACTTTTGCTTAGCATGTAAACTAGGATTTAGGAACCAGCAATCCTGATATACCTATATGTTAGACATATTTGCACAAAGACCCCTAAGAAGATATTTGATAGAATGTTTATGCAAACATTGTTTGTGATACTGAAAAGTTGGAGGTAATCTGTACGTCCTTCATTGGAGAATAGATAAGTAAAACATGGTGGATTTACTCTATAGAATATCATGAGACAGTTAGAAGAAATGAGTTAAGTGTTCACATAGTAACATGGAGAAATTAAAACCATAGTGCAGAGTGAAAAAGAAGATACAGAAGGTGATATATAGCATAATACTAGTTATGAAGTAAGCACACACCATTTCTCTAATGATCAGAGAAATAAACACCAAATATAGAAGATGATCGTACATAGATCAGGAGAAGATAGGATTTTGAAATGGCGATTAAAAAAAAAAGAATAGGTGGAAGAATGGATGGATTGATAGGCAAGACAGATAGATATATGAATCATGCATGGTCATAATATATGTATTTGAAATTCCAGTGTATTCTTTACCTCAAGTCAAAAAAATAAGTTGACTTTAAATTTCTGAAGAAAAGCATTATCTATTTGTGATATATTTGGAATCTAGGACCTATCTTCATAAAACCTTTAACTGATATGAATTTGGCATCTAACAAGTATAGAACTGAACTAGATTTATTATCAAAACTACCTGCTTCATACAGTTATACAGAAAATTAGAAATGATGACCCCTGGCACTGCATAATGTTGTAGCCATAAAGCTGTCCTATTAGAATCTATATTGCATTATATGGTTTTTGTTTTAATGTGTTCCCATTTTAGAAACCTTTATTCTTTAAAAGTGTAACTCCATTCATAAATAATTATAGGCAAAAGGAAATCATTCCATGACGTGCTTCTTGGTATTTTTTTTTCACTCCTTTAAGGTGTTCGGAATATGATGTTTCATTGAACGTTATACATGGAGTCAAGTCATCTAACTTAGAATTTATTCTTTCACTCTGTGATTTTATAGTTACCCAGAAAATCAATGGGTCTTGCAACTTTTATTTTTAACACTCATTTTTTATTCAGATGGGTCATTTTAGTAAATCAAATTACTTGAAATTCATGAAAAGTTCAGTAAACAGAAAGACAGAAGCATACATTTTCTTACACTTGCTTGATTCTAGTTCAGTGTTTCTCAGACTACCCTGATCCTAAGACTCACCTGGGAAGTCTGACCACCTCAGACCCAGTGAAATAGGTTCTCTGTGAAGAATCCTGGGAGTCCATATTTCAACAAGTTCTTCAAGAGATTTGACATTAGGCAAATATCAAATAAAATGTTATTTGTTTCTAGCCCTGATTTTATTTTTTTCTTTAGATTTTTTTCCTTTTTGATAAATACCTAGAGAGAAGGAAAATAAATGTCAATTAAAAATTAAATTGCAAAAAGTATAATAGTATGTAAGAAATCTGCTTATGGGATATTTTTGCCTAATAGTCTGTGTTGTGTTTCATGACTTAGACTGCTCTTTCCCAGATGCCCAGAATTTATAGAATCCTTAATATAATTCCCTTTTAAGGGAAAAAAAATAAGTAGATGTTAGTGCTGTTACTGAATCATTAGTAAAATAATATAGCTATTAAGATCACAGAAGAGACAATATGGTGAAACAGATTGTGAACCCCTCTGGAGCAGTTTTGTCATTACTGCCCACCAATGAATTCTTCATATGTGGTATAACATTCACATATAACAGATACTCCCAAAATACTCAATATAGTAGTTGTGATTTTTGTTTATAATACATGTAGTTAAAACTATAAGGCTTAAAAAAAAAAAAAAAACACTGTGGCTCTGCTACTCACTAGACTTAGCAAAGCAATCAGTAATTAACCAGTTTTCCTATCTCTAAAATAAACATAATGATATTTTTTCTCTCTAGTCCAAAACCCAGTGAACTTTCATTATTATATTTTTGTGAATGAATGAGTGACTTTTAAGTCCTTTAAAGGGCTTGTGTGGTGGCTCAGATGGTGACAAATCTGCCTGCAATGCAGGAGACCCAGGTTCAATCTCTGGGTCAAGAAGATCCCCTGAAGAAGGAAATGGCAACCCACTCCAGTATTCTTGCTTGGAGAATCCCATGGAGAGAGGAGCCTGACAGGCTACAGTTCATGGGGTCACAAAGAGTGGGACATGAGTGAGTGATGAAGACATAATCAGAAAGTTATATGTTTGGCAGTATCTGATAAATTAGGGCTTCCCAGGTGACACTAGTGGTAAAGAACTCGCCTACCAGTGCAGGAGACAAGAGATGTGGGTTCAGTCCCTGGGTTGGGAAGATCTCCTGGAGAAGGGCATGGAAACCCACTCCAGTATTCTTGTCTGGAGAATCCCATGGACAGAGGAGCCTCTCAGGCTACATGTCCATACGGTTGCAGAGTTGGACATGACTGAAGTGACTTAGCATACACACACATGACTAATAAATTAGAAAACAAAGCAGCAGTATACTGAATGAGACAAATATACTGAAGAAAAAATTCAGGTCAAGATATCATTATTTACTGAGTGATTTTTACTGAAATGAAGACTAGGTTGAAAGGCAAATGTGAAATTCTAACGGAACTCTGGGCCATCTAAAAGGACTTTTACATGGTAACACTTTGATGTATTTTTAAAAAATCATTATGTGTAGCCTTCCAGTAAACATTGAAACTGTTGTCTTCATTGCTTTGATTTTATTTATATGATTTTTTTTGTAATAAAGGGTTTGAGAGTGCCCGTGTGCCTGTGTACACACACATATATTTATATCTATATCCATCTGTCCATCCATATGTTTAGAGCCAGGATATACACTTCTGATACTTTTTATCATATTGTTTTGGAACATCATAAGCAGCAATATACTCACATAAATCAAATGGTGTTACATTAATAATATAATGTATTGATGAGACAGTCTCCATTAAGAGATGCTGACATTTAGTAGCAAGTTTCTTTTAAAGCTCCTAATCTTCACAACAGTGTCAAATGGAAGGCATGAAACAAAATACAACAAACTATCCATTGTTCTAACTTTTATAATACATATGCAATTTAACCATCACCAATAACTGATGTCTGTTCACATACGTAATCAGCAAAGGCAGAATAGGCTGTTAGAATCTGGTAATCCAATTTCCCTCACTGTATGCAGAGCAAGTTAAAGGATAATGGAATCTCACATAGAAATGAATTGGTTCCTTTTTACGTTTCCTTGCTGCATTTTATTTTCCTCAAATGTACTACATGGCTCTCCACAGAGAGGTTTGGTTCTTTACCATGCTTTAAAACATCTTATTAAAAAATCAGTTTTTATTCCATTTTATTCCTTTTAAAATTTCATCGGATAAAAGTATCAAACTTTAGTTACTTGCTTATTCTGGCATTGGTGAAAGCAGCCAAAGGGAAGCATTCTGTATCATATGGAAGATTGATTCTGAATTCTATGTCCCATATGGAGAAAAGGATTTAGAAGTAACACATTCATTCACAGGTATACAGTAACTAAAATTTGTTGAATTCTTGTTATGTTCCAGGCACTGTTAGAATAAGGAAAAGAGCAGTAACAAGAATAAGGAAACGGACAGTGAATAACCATCCCTCTCACGGGGTTCACAGTCTAGCCAGAGTGGTAGATATTAAAAAATAGCTAAACCAATAACTAAAGTGTCAGGCTTGCTGAAGGGAATATACAGTGTGCTGTTGGAATATAAAACAGAAAGAACCATCCTAGTCTTGGATGCAGAAAAGAATACAGCTTATAATAATGTGATTTCTGGATACCCATCACAGAAGATCATTCTCTGGAGGTGTTAATTCTAGAAGTATGTATCCAGGAAACAGCAGGGACGTATTTCAAGGTAAAAAATAATTAATAAAGCATTCTCTTAACTTTTGTTCAAAATCACACATAGTAGGCAGTGTCTGGAGTACTGTAAGATGTTTTTGTTTTTCATGTCAGCAAAAGAGATAAAATAGACTCATTTTTGTTGGGCTTCAGTCACCTGCATCTACTGATACTATACTTAACAAGGTCACCAAGTATATAGACTTTGTCTAAACTAGTGATAAATTGTCTACTCTTATTTTACTTGACCTCTCAATAACATTTGTTACTGTTGGCTACTCCATCTTTTCTGAAATGCTATTTTCTAAGTGGTTAATAACCATCTATATTTTTTTCCTCCATCTTCAGGGGCTGCTCCACTTCAAACATTTTAGCACACCCCTTCCTCTACTAGGTCTTTAAATGTTGGAGATCCCAGGGCTCTGGTCTTGGCTCTTACTCTCTGGCTGCACTTAATGATTCAGCCAAATGCTTCAAACACAAGGTTTTTGTGTTTGGGGATCACAAATATGTTGGGGGAAAAACATGTTGGGATCACATCAACCTATTGGGGAAAAAAGCTTGTGTGTGGGCCAGGATGAAGGAGATAGATTCTTCTTCGGTTCTGGAAATAGTTCTCATAATTTCTAGAGATGAATAGATGGTCCTGCCTGCCTTATATCAGCAAAGGATCTTGCTTTGACTTAAGTGATTGTCTTAGGAAGAAATAAAGTTCTGAAATCACATATATCTGTATTCAAATAAAACCTTGTCCCCACCATCAACTTAGAAAGATATGAGTCTTGGGCAAGTTATGTAATTCCTCAAAGTGTCAATTTATTCATTTGGAAAAAGGGGATAATAACACATCTCACAGGATTGCTGTGAGGATTAAATGTGGTAGTGCTTGTGAATCACCTTACTCATAGGTATTCAAAAGATCTTTTTGTTTTTATTATACTTTTTTATTGAAATATAATTAACATATGACATTATTATACATATAAACATTAAGTTTATAAAATATTGATTTAATATTTGTATATATTGCAAAATGATCTCTACAGTAAGTCCAGTTAACCTCTGTAACTATGAAGAGCTAAAAAAAATTTTTTTTTTTTTTTCTGGTGATGAGGACTTTTAAAATTTATTTTCTTTTGTTGTTGTTGTTCAGTCGCTAAGTTGTATCTCTTGGCCACTCCAATATAATATAATGTCATTGGTAATATTGACAGTTACTTCTTCCTTTCAAATTTGGGTGTGCTTTTTATTTCTTTTTATTGCCTAATTGTTCTGGCTAGCACTGTCAATACTGTGGTGAATAAAAGTGGTGAGTATAAGCATTTTTGTCTTGTTCCTTTCATCGAGTATGATGTTAGTTGTGAGTTTGTTATATATGACCTTTATTATGTTGATATACCTTCCCTCTATACTCAATTCATTGAAACTTTTATTATAAATGCATGTTGAATTTTGTCAAATGCATCTTCTGGATCTGTTGAGATGATTGTATGATTTTTATCATTTGTTTTTTTAATGAGGTATGTCATTTTAATTGATTTGCAGATACTGAACCATACTTGCACCCCTGGGATATTCTACTTGCTTTTGGTATATGATCCTTTTAATGTATTGTTGACTTCCATTCGCCAATAATTTTTTGAGGATTTTTTGTTTCTATTTTTGTTCCTCAGGAATATTTGCCTGTAATTTTCTTTTCTCATGGTAAGAGAATGAGGGTGTGTTTCCATCTTTTATCTATACAGTGAAGTGCAAGGGTGATAGCCTGCAGAAGCTGTTTCTTCAAATAGTAGAGTCTCATGGGACTCAGGAATGCCATTTTCATTGGCCTGCAGAACCAGATGATCAGGGACATATTTGATTCTACTTCTTAAAAATTAGGGTTCCAGACATGTATAAAAGGTTCCCTCAAGGGGATATTAAAGCTGTGGAACATAGGAGAGGAAAAGCATGAGGGTGGCACCTGCCAGAGTAAGAGAAAATAAAGGTCTCTAGTAAGAAAATAAAGATGGTAACCACTAGCTTTAGCAAGGCAGACGAAGAGCACAAATGTGGTGCCCCACTGTTTAGAGGATAAAAATGGCACACGCTGGAGGAAAAATAGCACCTACCAGCTTTAGCAAGTGAGAATATGCAAGTGGCACCCACCAGCACCTCCATTCCCAGATAGTATCCAAACAGTTCCTAACACTCTGAGATTAGCAAGTGGATCTCATTGACATAAAGTCTGGATGTTTTTCAAAAGCTGCCTCTGTGCTGGTCTTTGAATGAATGAGTTTGTACAAAAACCCTTCAAAAATCATTTCTCAGTTTGCTATAACCCTTCGCTTAGCCCATGGACTTGAGTCCTATCAGTTTTCAAAGCCAGATGTTACGGGGGCTCCCCTTTCAGGGGCAGCTCTTCAAGTGGTGGGGCCTGATGTGGGGTATGGACCCTTCATTCCTCAGAGAGAAGTTCCGTGTTTGTGAGTTCCCTGATGACTGTGGGTCACTGAGCTGGGGAGTAGTGTTTGCCCTCAGTTTAGTGAGATTGTATCCTAGCCTCTCTACCTGTCTCAGTGTGATCCTTTTCTCCTTTGTGGAGGTGAGAGAGCTACTCTGGCAGTTTTCGAGTCTTTCTCAGAGAAATTTGTTTCCTATGTAACTTATTGATTCAGTGTGTCAGTGAGGAAAAGGAATTTCAGGATCTTCCTACATCATCAACTTGCACTGCTCTTAGGTCATCTTTTTTTAAAAAAATCTGTCTGCAGAGTTGGCCCTTGAACAACATGGGTTTGAACTGCATAGGTCTTCTTAAGCACAGATTTTTTTTTTTCAATAAATGCTTACTCCTTTATTTGTTTTCTTTAATTGAATTTTTTATTGTAGTACTGTCACATTACAAGGTTGTGTTAGTTTCTTGCTATACAGCAAAATGAATCAGTCATATGTATACATATATCCACTGTTTTTTTTTTTCAGTTTCCTTCACATTTAGGTCACCACAAAGCACTGAGTTCCCTGTGCTATATAGTAGGTTCACATTAGTAATCTATTTTATACCTAGTACCATAAATATATCAATCCTAATCTACCGATTAGGGGGTAGGATGCTACCCTCTCTTCCCCTCTTTGTAACCATTTTTGTTCTCTACATCTGTGACTCTATTTCTGCTTTACAAATAAGTTTATCTCTACTGTTTTTTTTCTAGTTTTACATATAAGAAATATTGTATGACATTTTTATTCTCTTTCTGAGTTACTTTACTCTATATGATAATCTCTAGGTCCATCCATGTCTCTGCAAATGGCACTATTTCATTCCTTTTTATGGCTGAGTAATATTCCATGGTATATATCTACCACATCTTCTTTATCCATCCTTTGTCAATGAACATTTAGGTTGCTTCCATAGGTTATATGATAGCTCTGTTTTTAGTTTTTAAAGGAACCTCCATACTATTATCCCCAGTGGCTGTATCAACTTACATTCCCACCAACAATGTAGGAGGGTCCTCTTTTCTCCACACCCTTTCTAGCATTTATTGTTTGTAAATGTTTTGATGATGGTCATTATGAACAATGTGAGGTGATATGTCATTTTAGCTTTGATTTGCATTTCTCTCATAATTAGAGAAGGCAAACATCTTTTCATTTGTTTCTTGGCCATCTGTATGTCTTTTTTGGAGAAATGTCTATTTAGACCTTCTGCTCATTTTTTGGTTGGATTGTTTGTTTGCTTTTTATAATGAGCTGCATAAGCTATTTGTATATTTTGAAGATTAATCCCTTGTCATTTGCTTCATTTGCAAATATTTTTTCCCATTCAGAGGGTTGTCTTTTTGTTATGTTTGTGGTTTCTCTTGTTGTGTAGAAGCTTTTTGTGTGTGTGTAGACGCTTTTAAGTTCAATTGCATCCCATTTAGTATTATAGGATCTGCAGTTGTTTAATCCATGGATGTAAAACTGCCAATAGGAGGGCTGACATTAAAGTTATAGGAGGTTATATGACTATGAAGGAGACAGGGACCCCTAATCCCTGCATTGTTCAAGGATCAACTATACTTGTACATAATTTACTGATGGAAGCAGGAGTTTGTGCTATCGTAGCATGCACTAAAACACAGTATTTGGTTCATTGCCTCCTTTAGTCAGTCTGACTGCTTGCTCTATAAGGAAGGAGGAGATTACAGCACACAAAATACCCAATTTGCTGGACCCATCAGGCTTACTCTGAAATGTATATGCAATTTCTCTCTATCTGCTCACAAAGCATCTTTCAGGTATTTGGAAGCACTGGGATATACTCTGTAATTAAGCTTGACACTGAAACCCATCAAAACCATTTTAAAGATGTTGTCTTCATATGTGCTTTCTAGATATAAATATGTGCTTTCTAGATATAGATACACAGACATACATGTATACAGATATGTGCATCATCCCCTTTGTTGTTCAGTCATTCAGCCCTGTCTGATTCTTTGCAACCCCATGGACTGCAGCACCCTGAGCTTCCCTGTCTTTCACTATCTCCCAGATTTTGCTCAGATTTATGTTCATTGAGTTGATGATGTCATCCAACCAACCCATCCTCCGTCACCACCCTCTTCTCTGGCCCCCAGTCTTTCCTGGCACCAGGTTCGTTTCTAGTGAGTCAACCCTTCACATCAGGTGGCCAAAGTATTGGAGGGTCATCCCCTTATTTTACGCAAGTAGTATACTACATTTGTTTCACTTATGTGTCTTTGAGATGGATTTATATCAGTAACTAAAATATTCCCATTCTTTATTCTATTGGGTATATATTTCACAATTTATGTAATCTGCCCCTTTGGTGGAAATTCAAGTTTTTTCTAGTGTTACTGCGTGCTTGGTCGCTCAGTTGTGCCCGACTATACCAAATTATCTTCCAAAGAGGTTTTATTTGAAGTCACTCTCTCTAAGAATCACCGATGCAAAGGACATGAACCTGGGCAAACTCCTGGAGACAGTGAGGGACGGGGACATCAGGCACGCTGAAGTCCATGGGGTTGTGAAGAGTCAGACTTGACTGGGCAACTGAATAGAAACAACAATATACCACAGTGCCCTTTTCAAAATTCTTATTAATGCATTGTTTTACCAAAGTTGTTTTTTCATTTCTTAAGTTGGTACAAAGGTTTAATTTACCATATTACTATCAGTTCAGTCGCTCAGTTGTGTCTGACTCTTTGTGACCCCATGAATCACAGCACACCACGCCTCCCTGTCCATCACCATCTCCTGGAGTTCACTCAGACTCACGTCCATCAAGTCAGTGATGCCATCCAGCCATCTCATCCTCTGTCATCCCCTTCTCCTCCTGCCCCCAATCCCTCCCAGCATCAGAGTCTTTTCCAATGAGTCAACTCTTCGCATGAGGTGGCCAAAGTACTGGAGTTTCAGCTTCAGCATCATTCCCTCCAAAGAAATCCCAGGGCTGATCTCCTTCAGAATGGACTGGTTGGATCTCCTTGCAGTCCAAGGGACTCTCAAGAGTCTTCTCCAACACCACAGTTCAAAAGCATCAATTCTTCAGCATTCTGCCTTCTTCACAGTTCAACCAACTCTCACATCCACACATGACTACTGGAAAAACCATATCCTTGACTAGACAGACCTTAGTCGGCAAAGTAATGTCTCTGCTTTTGAATATGCTATCTAGGTTGGTCATAACTTTTCTTCCAAGGAGTAAGCGTCTTTTAATTTCATGGCTGCAGTCACCATCTGCAGTGATTTTGGAGCCCAAAAAATAAAGTCTGACACTGTTTCCCCAACTATTTCCCATGAAGTGATGGGACCAGATGCCATGATCTTCGTTTTCTGAATGTTGAGCTTTAAGCCAACTTTTTCACTCTCCACTTTCACTTTCATTAAGAGGCTTTTTAGTTCCTCTTCACTTTCTGCCATAAAGGTGGTGTCATCTGCATATCTGAGGTTATTGATATTTCCCCCAGCAATCTTGATTCCAACTTGTGCTTCTTTCAGCCCAGCCTTTCTCATGATGTACTCTGCATATAAGTTAAATAAGCAGGGTGACAATATACAGCCTTGACGTACTCCTTTTCCTAGTTGGAACCAGTCTGTTGTTCCATGTCCAGTTCTAACTGTTGCTTCCTGACCTGCATACAGATTTCTCAAGAGGAAGGTCAGGTGGTCTGGTATTCCCATCTCTCTCAGAATTTTCCACAGTTTATTGTGATCCACACAGTCAAAGGCTTTGGCATAGTCAATAAAGCAGAAATAGATGTTTTTCTGGAACTCTCTTGCTTTTTTGATGATCCAGCAGATGTTGGCAATTTGATCTCTGGTTCCTCTGCCTTTTCTAAAACCAGCTTGAACGTCAGGGAGTTCACGGTTCACGTATTGCTGAAGCCTGGCTTAGAGAATTTTGAGCATTACTTTACTAGCATGTGAGATGAGTGCAATTGTGTGGTAGTTTGAGCATTCTTTAGCATTGCCTTTCTTTGGGATTGGAATGAAAAGTGACCTTTTCCAGTCCTGTGGCCACTGCTGAGTTTTCCAAATTTGCTGGCATATTGAGTGCAGCACTTTCACAGCATCATCTTCCAGGTTTTGAAATAGGTCAACTGGAATTCCATCACCTCCACTAGCTTTGTTCGTAGTGATGCTTTCTAAGGCCCACTTGACTTCACATTCCAGGATGTCTGGCTCTAGGTGAGTGATCACACCATTGTGATTATCTGGGTCATGAAGATCTTTTTTGTACAGTTCTTCTGTGTATTCTTGCCACCTCTTCTTAATATCTTCTGTTTCTGTTAGGTCCATACCATTTCTGTCCTTTATCGAGCCTATCTTTGCATGAAATGTTCCCTTGGTATCTCTGGTGTTTCCCATTCTGTTCTTTTCCTCTATTTCTTTGCATTGATCGCTGAAGAAGTCTTTCTTATCTCTTCTTGTTATTCTCTGGAACTCTGCATTCAGCTGCTTATGTCTTTCCTTTTCTCCTTTGCTTTTCACCTCTCTTCTTTTCACAGCTATTTATAAGGCCTCCCCAGACAGCCATTTTGCTTTTTTGCATTCCTTTTCCATGGGGATGGTCTTGATCCCTGCCTCCTGTACAGTGTCACGAACCTCATTCCATAGTTCATCAGGCACTCTATCTATCAGATCTAGGCCCTTAAATCTATTTCTCACTTCCACTGTATATTCATAAGGGATTTGATTTAGGTCATATCTGAATGGTCTAGTGGTTTTCCCTATTGTCTTCAATTTAAGTCTGAATTTGGTAATAAGGAGTTCATGATCTGAGCCACAGAAGCTATAATTATTTAGTTTGAGGGGAAGGGTTTCTTTATATCTGGAAAACACATTTTTAAACCAGTAATTTTTTCAGTGACAATGCAAAGATATATGGAGGAAGATGGTAGAATAGGAAAGACTAGAGATCTCTTCAAGAAAATTAGTGATACCAAGGAAACATTTCATGCAAAGATGGACACAATAAAGGACAGAAATGGTATGGACCTAACAGAAGCAGAAGATATTAAGAAGAGGTGGCAAGAATACACAGAAGAACTGTACAAAAAAGATCTTCATGACCTAGATAACTGCGATGGTGTGGTCCCTCATCTAGAGCCAGGCATTCTGGAATGTGAAATCAAGTAGGACTTAGGAAACATCACTACGAAAGAGCGAGTGGAGGTGATGGAATTCCAGTTGAGCTATTTCAAGTCCTAAAAGATGATGCTGTGAAAGTGCTGCAGTCAGTATGCCAGCAAATCTGGAAAACTCAGCAGTGGCCACAGAACTGGCAAAGGTCAGTTTTCATTCCAATCCCAAAGAAAGGTGATGCCAAAGAATGTTGAAACTATCACACAAAAATATCAATCACACTCATCTCACACGCTAGCAAAATAATGCTCAACAGTACATGAACCGTGAACCTCCAGATGTTCAAGCTGGATTTAGAAAAGGCAGAGGAACCTGAGATCAAATTGCCAGCATTTGCTGAATCATTGAAAAAGCAAGAGTTCCAGAAAAACATCTACTTCTGCTTATTCCAAAGACTTTGGCTGTGTGGATCACAACAGACTGTGGAAAATTGTTCAAGAGATAGGAATACCAGACCACCTGACCTGTCTCCTGAGACATCTGTATGAAGGTCAAGACACAACAGTTAGAACCAGACATGGAACAACAGACTGGTTCCAAATCAGGAAAGGCGAACATCAAGGCTGTATATTGTCACCCTGCTTATTTAACTTATATGCAGAGTACATCATGCAAAATGACAGGCTGGATGAAGCATAAGCTAGAATCAAGATTGCCAGGAGAAATATCAATAACCTCAGATACGCAGATGACACCACCTTTATGGCATAAAGTGAAGAAGAACTAAAGAGCCTCTTGATGAAAGGTAAAGAAGAGAGTGAAAAAGTTGACTTAAAAGTCGACATTCAGAAAACTAATATCACAGCATCTGGTCCCATCACTTCATGGAAAATAGGTGGGGAAACAATGGAAACAATGAGAGACTATTATTTTGAGCTCCAAAATCAGTGCAGATGGTAACTGCAGCCATGAAATTAAAGGATGCTTGCTCCTTGGAGAAAATGCTTTGACCAACCTAGACAGCATATTGAAAAGTAGAGATATTACTTTGCCGAAAAAGGTCTGTCTAGTCAAAGCTATGGTTTCCCCAGTAGTCATGTATGTATGTGAGAGTTACTGTAAAGAAAGCTGAGCACTGAAGGATCAATGCTTTTGAACTGTGGTGCTGGGGAATACTCTTGAGACTCCCTTAGACTGCAAGTAGATCCAACCAGTCCATCCTAAAGGAAATCAGTCCATATTCATTGGAAGGATTGATGCTGAAACTGAAATTGCAATACATTGGCCACCTGATGCAAAGAACTGACTCATTGGGAAAGACCCTGATGCTGGGAAAGATTGAAGGCATGAGGAGAAGGGGATGGCAGAGGATGAGATGGTTGGATGGCATCACCAACTCAATGGATATGAGTGTGAACAAGCTTCAGTAGTCGATGATGGACAGGGAAGTCTTGTGTGCAGCAGTCCATGGTGTCACAAAGAGTCAGACATGACTGAGCCACTGAACTGAACTGAACTTTTTCATATAGAAACCATAAATCTATAACCATATTCTCCAGTTCACTCAGTCTTATGAAGCCATCAGGTTTCCCTTTAGAATTCTTTAATTTACAGCATTATGATCTGAAAGTCAGGAACTTGTAGTTATACAAAAATCCTTTCTATAAATCTTCTTGAAGAGCAAGCATTCTTTCCAAGGCATCAGAGTAAACCATAGCTGTCTATATTTGAAAGACTTAAGGAGACATGTTTAAAATCTGATTACAGTGCAATTGACAAAAATACTTAGGTATTGCTGTGACATACAAGTTTTAGATAATAACTATAATATTTTACTAGGATTTATCAGATTTTTAGGAACCCCATATAATTTCCAGAATATCTATATTAATAACATTTATCATACACTATAACCTAAGAAGATTTATTGCTCATTTAACAATATTTTCCATGTAATTTAACACACTAGAGGTACCTAATTAGTTTAATATCTCTCTTTGGAATGTTTCAGTGACCTTTGAAGGATCACAAAGTTAACTAGAGGTCAAAAGGAATTTGATTTGAGTTTTATCGAAAATACCCAAAAGGATGTAAAACATTTGGTCAGGTAGGATCATAGGTCACAGTGAAACAATAGTTAATCATTTAACCAAAGTGACAATAAAGATTTCAAAGACAAATACATAACTCATCACTTACAGATTTTAAGTTTCTTTGCATTTTATTAGAGGCATTTCAGCATTAAAACAAACAAGCAAACAAACTTGTTCTTTTTAACAGAGAGAAAAGCCAAATTGAAGTTTTGCAACAGCTTACTTTCAAAATTTGTTCACTCAATTTATTATAGTCAGTCCTGACCATGCACAAAACTCCTTTCTCTGGATCCACTTCCCACAAACCTTCCATCACTTTCTTTATCCATCTAGAAATAATCAGTTCTAAGACAGACATAATTTCTTTTTTCTGAATAAAGTATAATTCCATTCCTCATACCTTCTTTCCTGAAAACATATCTTCTTTTCCTTAAGCAACCATGAACTGTCTTTTTGCATCAGCACTTCCCCGACTTTGAGATTATGTTAAATATATTATCTCACCTTTTTGAGCAGAATTTTTGTAATTTCTTCATATTGAAATATGTGACTCACCTGGAATTTATTTTGATATTAGGTGTGATGAAAATCTTGTTTTAAACTGATGTTTTACTACAACTTTGGAAATAAATGTTAGGTGTGAACTATAGTGGAGAATCAAATCAACCAATGATATATTTGCTTTCTATTCCATTTCATTCTAAAATACAGCCTGTAGTATTATAAAAATATCCTTGTTTTCTTATAGTATCTATAACATGTCATTTTGTAAACTGTCTTAATGAAAAATAGTTGTATATTTAAAAATCAGTTGTCAAGCTCAGCTTTAAGAATAAGGTGATTTTTTTTTCTTCTAATCTTATTATCTAAAATTCTAATAAAAAAAACTAGTACTGCATATTTTATATAGCTCTTTGTACAGTGATTAATATTTTAAAAGACAAAGCAGAAACTAAAAGATCTCATCGAGCACATTCATTAAAATAGGAAAAAAAAAGAAACTCCAAGCTCCCAAAGTTATAAAAACAGATAAATTAGGAAGTCTAAACTTTTTAGGAGAAAGTGACTTGAGGAGATAAACACTGAGAGACAGGAAATACAGACAAAAATTAATCTATGGTTTGCGTATAAGTTCACTTTGTTCTTAGAGTAGCATTTTCTTACAAAACACACTTTCCTTTCAAATGCTGCTGCTGCTGCTAAGTCACTTCAGTCGTGTCCGACTCTGTGCGACCCCACAGACAGCAGCCCACCAGGCTCCCCCGTCCCTGGGATTCTCCAGGCAAGAACACTGGAGTGGGTTGTCATTTCCTTCTCCTTTCAAATATATATATATATATATATATATATATATACACATATATACATACACACATAATTTCAGTCTTTACTCAGTTAATCATCAAAAGCCATGTAGGCTTTGCTATGCTAACTATGGTCTTTCTGAAAGATACCTCTTTTTGATTGGATATAAATAAGAGATAGAGGGAATTCCATATTCAATCTGTATTCAGTCTAGATTATTCTGATAATCAAATGTTGAAAAATTAACCATGTGGAAAATGTGGTGTGATGGGTAGTGGTAGACATTGAAATAACAGGAAATGTGGTCAGTATTGAGCTAAGGAAATGCCAAAGGTAAGTTTTTATCTCCATTACCACTATCTCAACATGTTGCCTAATTTTAAGCCCCTTAATTTGCCAGTCAGTGCAATAAATGCTTGTATATTTCCTGTTGCATATAAAGCATTAGGCTAGATGCTAGTTATGCCAGGGTGCATAACTCAAAGCTTTGCTTTCAAAGTTTATTTTCTACTGCAGGTTTCACAAAGCGTAGTCATAGACCTATGCAATGACATCACCTGAGAGCTTGTCACAAACTCATATCCGCAGGCCCTGACCAGGAGTTACTAAATCAGAAGCTCTGAGGGTGGGGTCCAGCAATCTGCTTTAAAAAGCCCTGTAGGTGATTCTGATGCTTAGACCTGGTTGAGAATAGCTGATCCACATAGCTCGGACAAGTAAGGGGGGAATTAAAATGTAATGTGGCAATTAGGCTGAAAGGGAAAAGATGGGGTGTTCTATGAACATAGACTTCCCTGATGGTTCAGAGGTTACAGCATCTGCCTGCAATGTGGGAGACTTGGGTTCGATTCCTGGGTCGGGAAGATCCCCTGGAGAAGGAAATGGCAACCCGCTCCAGGATTCTTGCCTGGAGAATCCCATGGACAGAGGAGCCTGGTGGGCTACAGTCCACAGGGTCACAAAGAGTTGGACACGACTGAGTGACTTCACTTCACTTCACTTCACTTCTATGAGCATACAGGAAGCTCAGATAATGGCCTGGGCTGGGAAAGAAGAGATCAAGGAAGGCTTTCAGGAAAAGTGACTTCTAAGAAGACAGAAAGAATAAATAGGACCTGAGCAAGCAGGGTGGATTAGGTAAAAGAAGGATGGCCTGGTGAGGGAAACAAGGCAAGAGAGAGTTTTACAAAGCAATGAGGGTCCCACACATGCAAAAACCTCAGAGCTGTGTGAGAGTTTGCTCCCTCCCAGGAGTGAAGGCTGGAGCAACTTTTACCAACCACAGTGCAGAGCTGATTATAAGGCTCGATCAAGGGTCAGGAGTGTCACAAATACTAATAACAGTAATACTCACTCTAAAAATAGTGAAAGTAGCTCTGGCGATAGTAAGGCTGAAGAGAAAAACAGATGTTTTGTGGAAGTTTGGATTTATCCTGCAGGACATGTGAAGCCACTAAGAATTTTAAGTAGGAGCATCAGATTTATGCTTTATGAACATGTGTCTGGCTGCAGAATGGAGAATAATGGAGGGATGAAGGCTGGAAGCAAGGAGAGGCTATTTGAGTAATCGGGCTGACTTAAGTTTTCTCATAGAATCTGACTTGTTCTCGCTAAAATTATTTACAAAATATGCCTTAGGTCTTTGACAGATGTTGAGTAAGAATAATGCATATTGAAAGATTAAAGTCTTACCTCTTAAATAATGGCTTCCAATTTGGGAATCAGTGACATAGTGGGTGTTTATAGAAAATAAGGGGGGATAACAAAGATATGTTCAGTTATTATAAAGTTCAGCAAGAAGTATACATTTGTGTGAAAGCAAATGAAAATTTATATTTCCTTCTCTTTGGTCTGAAGTGATGTCAACTCAGTATAGATTCTGTGGTCATTTAATGCTTATTAGAAACTCCATTTTAACCTTGGCATATCACTGGAAAACAGAACATGAGAAAATGAGCTTTTTGCTTAACTGATACAGTAGGAAAGAAAAAGAAATAGAATCTGTGGGAGAAACTAAATGCATGTATCTTGCTATTTAAAGATTACAAACTGTGGCATGTTATCTATGCGATAACTGGACCTAAGGGAATTAGGGAGCTAGCCAAGCGTTAGGCAGAAAAATGAGCTGAGACAAAAAGAAGAAAATTACATTGCATGAAAATAGTTCAGGTTTTGAGATTAAAAATCATATTTTATTTGTAAGTAAGTATATTCAGAGTTACTATGAGGGGGAAAGGCAGCAGCTTCCATGAAAGCCATGGAAGTTCCCAGTATTTGAACAGAGCCCATTTCAGTGTTCATTTATTTGTCTTGGTATCCAGCAGCCTAGTGCGGTTTGAATGCATTTTTGTTCACATTCAAATTTGGTTCCTCTCATTTTCTGAGTGGCAGGTACTTTTGTAATTGAACTGAGCCGATGATAGTTTGTACTTTTAGTGAGGGACAGTATTAATTCAGTTTAGTAACATTATTTTGTGGAAACAAACTCATATGAATCTAAATAAAAAGTTTTAAACCTATAATGAAAACAGAGGCACCATATCTAATGTTCGCCTCAGGGCACTAGAAGCGTAATATGGCACTGATCGTACTTATTGTATTCCCCATTAAATGGCTTAATGGACCTTATTAGATGTAATTTGTCTCGAAAGTGCTGGTAGCACGCTTATCTAGTGATTGATTCTCACTGAATAGTGGTGTACATGAACCACTTTTACTAGGACTTGAGAACACACTAACTGGGTCACAACTGCCATGCAGGGTCCTGCATTTCCATACATTGTGGCTGACTCCAACGCTGTGCCTGGAGCAATAGTTCTGATTGAATTACAAAGACTCTAGGCACAGAGATAGTGCAGCCCCACCATCATTCTGATTTGGACAGTTTTTTTTTTTCCCTCTTTGTCCAGCAGAGGAGATCTAATCCAGAGAGTTAAACTGTTCCCCATCAGATCTGCAGAAGCGCCTGCAACCTTGGATGGTCCTAAAGGTCCTCTCAGTCTCTTCCCTGTCTTTATTCCTGACCTCACTGGATGTAGGGACTGCCCTGAGCTCCTTTGCTCTGCACCGTCCTTCCCTGTCTTGTTGTCAGATCTTCAGAGGCTAAACTCACTGAGTCCTCAGAAGTCTCACCTCCATCTTTGTAGTACCTCGGGGTAGGGTGAGTCTCTGGTAATGGCCCAAGGGCTCTGCATTGAAGTAGTTTTTCTTCTTATTTATCTAAACTTTAGTCTTGTATAATAAGATACCCTTTGTATGACGTAGGAATTTGGGAAAGCCTAGACGTTCATGTTGATTTGCAATTTTAAATCAATATATGCCGGTTATGGATGCTGGGAGACCAGGCTTTCTGATAGAAGAGTCCAAGTCTTTCTGGTCTGTCCTCATGTGACCAGTTTTTGAGGACACCCACCTGCCCTGCTTCCTACCCCAACATATGACCCCCAGAAGCGGTGTATACCTTTCTGAACACAGTAGAAATATTCTATAGAACTTCTTAATTTAGAATTTGTCTTCCTGAAGGTTCAGTACTTAAGACTACTCATCTTATTCAGTTATACATATATCATAGATTTTTACAAGGAAAGAAGAATTTATTAGTTTCATTTCCACATTTTGAAGATATTTAGAATCACGTTAATTTCCCTAACATTTGCAGCACTTTAGATTAAAGTGTTCTAAGAGAATTACTTAGTTGTTCCATACAGATAAAGCAATTTAAGACATTACCTATGTGTGTTATTTCAGTTGCTATTTTTATAAATGGTTCCCTTTAAAATCATCTATCCCTCAGATATAAAGACCTTGCTTTTATTTTAAAAGCATCTTTATTATGATTATTATGTTACTCTAAATTAATTACTGATGTTTTATCTACATATAATTTTGTTGATGCATTTTCTACCTGCTGTACAACGGATTTTGTTCCGTAACATGGCAAAATGTTATAATGAAGCTGTCAGCTTAGGGTACTTATGTTTAGCCCATCCAGATTTCCCTTATGGCTTTACAGATGCGGATTTTAATCCTGCTTTGTATTTTCCCTGGGATTCATTTTTCATCTCAAAGTCAGATCCCCAGGATAAAAAATGTTCTTGTCTGAAAACATTTTATATTTTACTTACGTGCACAAGACACACAGAGACACACACACACGTATGTGGTTGTTGTTGTTGTGATTCAGTCTCTAAGTCTTGTCCAACTCTTTGTGACCCCATGGACTGCAGCACGCCAGGCTTCCCTGTCCTTCACTGTCTCCAGCGTTTGCTCAAATTCATGTCCATTTAGTCGATGATACCATCCAACCATCTCATTCTCTGTCACCCCTTCTCCTCTTGCCTTCAGTCTTTCCCAGCCTCAGGATCTTTTCTATTGAATTGGCTCTTTGCATCAGGTGGGCAAAGTATTCGAGCTTCAGCTTCAGCATTAGTCCTTCCAATGAATATTCAGGGTTGGTTTCCTTTAGGATTGACTGGTTTGATCTCCTTGCTGTCCAAGGGACTCTCGAGAGTCTTCTCCAGCACCACAATTTGAAAGCATCAGTTCTTTGGCACTCAGCTTTCTTTATGATACAGCTCTCACATCTATATGTGGTACCTGTAGTTGTTTAGTTTTGATATATTGGTTCTATAATATTTGTTTTACTTTATATTATTATTTTTTGCAGGTCTTAGCTCCCTGTTATACCACAGCCTTTTGGAAAAGAGGGTTTGATTCATTTGGAGAATCCCTTTCTTTCCCACTCCCCAGCCTACACATTGTGCCTTGCCTATGTTATCTGCTCAACAAATAGTGATGGAACAAATGAATTCAAAATAAATACTTAAAAGTTCCTAGAAGGAAAATGCAAGTAATTCAGCAAGTTATAGCTATTGTGACTGGAGTAATTAAGGAACCAATTGTTTTTAAGTTTCATCTGAATTTAAATAACCATATTTGATTAACTGTATTAGAAAGCATAACTCTGGGACTTAGGCCACTGAAATTGACACTGCACTAAAGCATTCCCTCCTGACCAGGGCCAGGGTTCACTAGGAAAAACCTCCCCAGATTGTGCAAGTATAGGGTTAGCACTTAAGTTTTATCCTGAAGACACCTTGCTTGCCTAGCTCTGGTCCCAGCCCTGCATTTCAATGAACCTTAGCAGAAATTTCTCAACACTGACACTTTGTCTTATATTGTTGCACCCCTGTACAACCACTGATTGTGTTGGGGTGACACTATTGACTATTTGAGAACAACACAGCATCATCCATAAAATAGATTATTCACAAATCTACAAAGTATTGTTTCTGCTGTTGTGGGAATCAAGATATGTTTCCTTTAACTCCATCTTTTTCCTTTGTTAACTTCTCAAATATCAGACCTTCTTTCTGTGTGCTTAGTTGTTCAGTCATGTTCACTCTTTGCGACCCCATGGACTGTAGCTCACCAGGCGCCTCTGTCCATGAAATTTTCCAGACAAGAGTACTGTAGTGGTTGTCATTTTCTCCTCCAGAGGATCTCGCTGACCCAGGGATTGAACCCGTGTCTCTGTCGTTGGCAGGCAGATTCGTCACTGCTGTGCTACCTGGCAAGCCCTCTTCTTTCTATCATTAAATCATATATTGTCTCCTCTGTGAAGTGACTCTTAGTGCTTTGAATTGGGTTCAGACAGTAGAAAAGCAGTAAAACGTAAACAAGTTAACTTTTCTAAGCTTCCTTTCCTCTCCCAGCCCCCACAACATGGTGAGGCTAACACCTAAATCATGTTTATTATAAACTATTCAATGAGAATCTGCTATATGCCTGGTATCTGCACTAAATACAGGTAACTCATTCAGCATGGGAGATTTGACCTTTTGTTACACAGAATAGATCTAGGTCAGTACTTAAGTAATTAAGTGTGATAGTTTCTATTTTGACTGAAGTGCTCCTGTTTTGGTAACTGAAATAGAGTAGGAACTCATTAAATAACAGGTTTTAATATTATCTTTTCTATTATTATTCAGGCTAAGGAGTCTATTTTGTGAAACCCAGAGCATGAATGAATTAATATGGCATTCCTGTGTTAAACAACTATAGATTCATTTCACTGTATTATTGATAAAAGAAGACAATTAGAATCATCCCTCCGTAAAAGAATGGCTGATCTAATGTACCTAATCCTGTGGACAGAGGAGGCTGGTAGGCTACAGTCCACAGAGTTTCAAAGAGTTGGACATGCCTGAATGACTAAGCACATAGGTGCACTTATAAGGCCTTCCCAGAGCTACAAAAGAAGAAGAATAATTAATTTTGTCTAGCCACCTCACTTGATAAAATTGAATATCTTTTGTTTTTGTATTCACAAATTACAGAAATAGACTTTGTGGATTAAAGGATTTTTAGCCAAAGAGGAGTTACATTTTGAATATTGGTATTTACCAGTTGAATGGTAGGGTGTTACATTCTTACTTTAGTGTTTAGCAGTGTTAACATTGGGATAAGGTTAATTTGGAGATTTTTCTCCATCAGCAAAGGTACCCTTATTGCTTAAGCCCTTTCTTTTCTTCACTTCCTTCTTTTATATAGCTTAACAGCCATATTTACAACTAAATTGTTAATTGACTTTTTAGATCACTGTTCCCCATTTAACACTAAATGTATAAGTAATGACTCAAGTGTTAAAAACAAGCCATACAATTTAAAAATATGCACCACAAATTTTATGTTTACCCACTGAATTGATAAATCCAGCAGGACATTCCCTCTACAGGCAATTCCCACTGAAGTGTGCAACTAGAAGTCTTCAACAGCTAATATTATCAGTAGCAAGGGGTTTAGTGCCAGGCCTTAAAGAGGGAATCTAAGCAGAGTACCATAATACCCACTATGCAGTTGGCCATTCATTTTCAGTACTCTATTGAAATCTCATTATACAAATCAATTTATTTGTACGTTCAATAGGTAATGGAGAGTTGGGGTATTTCCAGTTTAGGAAAGTGTGACTGTTGTAAACACTTTTTCTGAACAGTTCTGTGTATGCCTCCTGGTGAATAAGTGTAAGGATTTCTCTAGGATATATGCCTGTAAGTGGAATTACAGAGAGTTAGGATATGTGCATAATTTACTGGAAAATGCCAAGCTGTTTTCCAAAATGGTTATGTATTTTACAAATTATAGCCCTTTCATTCAACAGTGCAGTTCTGTCAACTGAAGTTTATTCAGAATATCTATTCTACCATTCAGAAGACAAGCCATCTTTGATATCATTTCCCTCCTGAATAAAGTATTAAAATAACTTTTTTTAAAATCTAGGCACATCCAGCCAAGGGAAACCGCCCTTAAAATAATTTTTACCCTGCAGAGTTTAGCAGACTTCTAAGAACTCTTCCCTGGTGGCTCAGAGGTTAAAGCGTCTGACTCCAATGCAAGAGACCCGGGTTCGATCCCTGGGTCGGGAAGATCCCCTGGAGAAGGAAATGGCAACCCACTCCAGTATTCTTGCCTGGAGAATCTCATGGACAGAAGAGCCTGGTAGACTACAGTCCACGGGGTCGCAGAGTCGGACACGACTGAGTGACTTCACTTTCACTTTCAAGAACTCTATTGAGTTGTGCTCTTATATAACATTTTTCTCTTAACTGTGGGCAAAACCTGTGACTTGCTTTTAGCCTTTGGAATATGGCAAAAACCATAAACCTAAGATAAAAACTTAAACCTATGATTGGATTATATGTTAAAGATAAAGGGTTTTACAGATGTAATTAAGGTTCCTAATCAGTTTGACTTTGAATTAATGAAAAGAAATATTACACTGGGTATTACCTGACCTAGAAAGATAAGCCCTTTATAAGGAAGATTGGACCTTTTCTGAGGTCAGAGAGATTGGGAAATCAAGTGCCATATATTCTATAGATATAAGAAAATTAATTCTGCCAACAGCCATGCATGCTTGCATGGGAACTCTGAGTCTCAGATGACCTCCCAGTCCTGGCCAGCACCTGGATAGCAGCTCTGTGGGATACTGAGCACACAATTACACTGTGCCTGCACTCCTGACCCATTGAGACTGTGTGACGATAAATGTATGTTGTTTAAAGATGCTAAACTTGTGATAATTTGCTGCAAAGCAGTAAAAAATAAATATACCCACTTAGCAGCAAAACTTCTCTTTTTTTTCCAACCACATCACTTTACTTTCCCCATCTGACCATTCGATTTCTTGGGTCTTTGTATTTGGAGTGAAAGACTTTATTATTTCCATCTTTAAGAGAATCCTTCATTCATTGAAAAGAGACACTGAGAATACTTCAAATTCAAATTGTAATATTGTATCCAGTAGTAACTTCTTCCTTTTGAAGAAATTATGTTCATTTTCCATGAATGAGTGTACCTGTAGGAACCTGTTTGAGAGAAATTATACATGTCAATTTCAAGGACTAAATATCTAAAAATTGCTTTCCTGAAACATCTAAGAATAACTTAGTTTAAGAGAAAACAAAGCTTTTGCAGACTCCTTTAAAGACAGAAAAGGTTTTGAGAAGGTAACAATGACAGAAACAAAAGAAAAATGTGGATGATGCCTGAAACATAGGGGGAAAATGGAGAATTTAAATTTTATAAAGCATGATGGGCTTATCTTATCACAGATCAAAGCAGAATGGTAAAACAAACTTAAATTCAAATAGGAGTGATATATTTTGTTCATACTCACATGCAGTTGATGAAAATGGATGCTGTCATAGTTGTGGTTCTCTGGAAGTAGAAGTTAGCAGAACTTGTAGGTAATTCATATGAGACATGATCCCAGAAAAGAGAAGTTGAGTGTGCAGGAAAAATGAGATTAAAAAAAAGAGAAGCAATAAAGGTACATCATGAGTTGATTATCTCTCGGTCACCTGAGGCTCTGTTCCTTTGGAAGTCCATTAGGAAATTACAGGGCACGTACCTCAGAATTGTCGCAGGGGATGGTGGGGAGTTTGGTGGGTTAAATGGTGTCACCCAGTGTTATGCCCAGAGTCCGAGTCCCCAAAACTGAGAGAATAAGACGTCCACAGCAATGCAAACGCAAAAAGGGAATTTATTGCTAGCTCGAGCCAGGACCCAAGTTTCATCCAACGCAGTGGAGTGGAACAAGGGCCTCGAGCCCTGAATCACAGCAGTATTTATAGGGTTAAGACAAAGATTGGTTGTAAGGGTTTCTTAGCATCTGCTAACTGGCTAGATTTTCACGCACGCGGGCTTTCTCGGGGGCGGAGGGGGGGTTTTCGTCCTTGTCCTGATAAGCTTGGACCAGGCTACAGGGAGTATACTGATTCGTTGAGTTACACTGCCTGCGGGAGTTCCCAGAGCCTCAGCTTTTTTTCAGGCCTAGCCTGCCCCTTTGTGCCTGTCCTGGCTTCAGTTTGGTCCTAACACTCAGGACCTCAGAATGTGAATTTACTTAGAATAAGGACCTTTGCAGTGTAGCTAAGGTAAGCATTTAGAGATTAGTGTAAATCCAGTGACAGGTGTTCTTCTAAGAGACAGAAGACCCAGTAACACATAGAAGAGGTCATGTGACTGTGGAAGTAGAGATTGGAGTCATTGTATCCACAAACTGAAGAACATCAAGGGTTGCCCCTGTCATCAGAGTCTAGGAGAGATTGCCCCCTGTCATCAGAGTCTAGGAGAGAGCCGTGGAAGGAATTCTTCCTGGCAGCCTGCAGAAGGAACTTATCCAGTTGGATTTGATTTTGGCTTTCTCAGTTCCAGAACTGTGAGAGTATATTTCTTTTAAGTCTGCAGTAATTTGCTATAGGAGCCACAGGAAACTAATACAGGGAGGCTGAGCTGTTGACCCCTCACACGTCTGAGCCACATCTGAATGTGATGGAATGTCCTTCTGTGACTTTATAAAAAGCACCAAGCATCTTGTCAGAGAAAGGTTGCAGCAAGTGTTTGAGGTGGGACCCTGGTGACGCACGTGAAATCACTCACTGTACTTGCACTGAAATCAAGTGGGTTTAGAAGACTCGACACTGATGTCCACAAGCATCTGCTTCACTCTTCCAAGCAGCAATGTGGAAAACCCGACCCCTCCTGTCCTGTGATTCTTAAATGTGGTGCTGCAGTGGCTGTGCTTTTGCATAGAGAGCTGGAAGGGAAAGGAACACAGAGGGTTGGACATGCATGGTTTAAAGGCTTAAGCGCTTCTGTTGGCTAGAACTCAGTCATATTTCCCCAATACCTGCAAAGGAGGCTAGGCAATATAGTTGTTCTGGTTATCTGATGCTCTGTGATTAATAATACCAAATCTCAACTGTTGGGGGAAAACATTTAGTTTGCTCATGAATCTGCAGCTTGGGGAGGGCTCCTGTCTGCTCTTTACAGCACTAGTTGAAGCAGTTCGTCTGGGGCTGGAGAGTCTGCTTCCGAGATGGCTTACACGTGTGCCTGGCAAATGGGTAACACTGTCATCTGGAAGTTTGGCTGAGGCTGTTATCTTGGGGCCTTCATTCATTTCCGTGTGGGCCTCTCTAAAGATTCTTTACACTTCTCTCAAGAGCAAATTGCACTCACACACTCACTTCCAACACTTTGCAAATTTCTCATACTATTTCAGCATCAGGCTCATACTTGAGATTCAGGATTCCTTTAAATCACATCTGGATGGAGGTGAAGCTCCTTAGGTCCTGTTTCTGAAGGGTGGTTCCTCTTGATCTAAATACTCTGAACTGAAGAGTCAAATTGTCTGCCCCCTCCCACATGGCCAGTAGACAAAACTAAAATAGAGCGTAAGCTTCAACAGATACTTCTGTTCAAAAACAGAAGAGAGATGAGAGTCATTTGTTCATGAAAATACAGAAATCTAGGGAGAAACATGTGCCAGTAACTTCTTGGGGCCCAATCCTGCTTTCGAGGGGTTATTCTCTCTGACTTTTGGGTCTGAGCTCTTGTCCTTACCCTTGAGTCATCTATCCTGTTCCATAGGGACTAGCTCATCATTACTCTGAGGAAACTTCTAGCTTGCTTCCTGCCTATAGAAGTTTGGAACCCAAAGGCCTCTTTTCATTTCACACTGCCAATCTTTTGTCCAAACTGATATAATTTACTTCAGGTATCTATAGAAATTCTATTAAACAAAAGCAACACCCATGCTTCTAAGACCTTTACCTTAGAGTAAAAGTCATGGGCTGTAGGACAATGCAGTTAATATTCTTAAAAGTTGTTTTGTTTAAATAAAAACAAAAACAAAGCACACCTATAAGATTCTTACAAGCCCCCTTTTTTCTAGCACAAAAATTCTCAGAGGAACTTTCTTAATGTACTCAGAAAGTCTACTGTACACATCTTAAATATTCATAAACCTCTCAGAAACCTTACTTTAGACTTAGATATCTTGTGCAACCACAGAGTCACGCTAATGAAGTACCCTGGATTTGATACATTCCCTGAAACTCTTTCTCACATTGAAAGTTTTGTCCTCTGGAGAGATTAAGGATGAGAACATTTTTGTTTTGAACCCAGGAAGTCCTAGTTCCTTTATATATCCTCCGCATTCTGCTTGGAAAATGATTCATTTGTTTTTTAGTCCATCTCTCTTTCCAGCTTCATCTTATTGTATGTGATGTTGAGAAACCACTTGACATAATTATTCTGCTGAATCTACCAGTTCACATTATATCTTCTTCTATCTGTATCTATTGCAGGTAACAACATTGACAAATTTTCCTTGCTAAATAACAGGAGTCACCCTTCATCTGGCCTAAAATAATGATTTCCTCACTGTCCTTCAAGTTCTCACCAGCAAGTCTTCTGATTTCACTAATAATCGTAAAGCCTTTCTAATTTCTGCCTACCATTCAATCCCAAATCAATGCCACAGGTTTTAGATTTTTAACATTAACACCCCACTTCCAGCACTAAATTCTATTCTAGTTGACAAACCACTATAAATCTTAATGGTTTAAAACACTAACCATAGCTTAGTTTGCTCACAAATCTGCCGTGGTCTAGGTTTGGGTGCAGCATCTCTGCTCCATGCTGCTCCATCTGATCGTGCCTGACTGGAGTTGGAGGATCTTCTTTCAATACTCTTACGACTGACAAGATATGCTGCTGTCAGCTGGGAACTGCAGACCTGTTCTTTTCCACATGGACTTCTCCATGGGGCCACCTGGGTGTCCTCACAGCATAGTTGCTAAATTATAAGAGGAGCTGGTCCAAAAGAGAGGAAATGGGAGTTGCTAGTTTCTTCACATCTCAGTCTGGACACATGCATAGGTCATTTCTGCCATATTCTTTTGGTCAAAATTTCCCATACACAAAGGAAGACAATATAGGCATAATTTTTAATGAAAGGATTATCAAAGAATGTAAAGGCATCTGTAGCCCTCCACAGTAGTTAAGCTGTGTACTCAAGGAAAGGGGGAAACAAATATGATGAATAGTTGTCTTTTTTCTGATACAATGTATCCTATCCTTTTTAAACAGTAGTCATATCCTTGGTGGGTATGAAGTTACAATTACAAGGTAAGTTTTAGAGACCTGCCATACAACACAGTGCCTAGAGTTAATAATGCAGTTATTTGTTGTTGTTTAGTCACTGAGTCGTGTCTAACTCTTTGTGACCTCATGGACTCTAGCCCACTAGGCTCCTCTGTCCATGGGGTTTTCCAGGCAAGAATACTGGAGTGGATTGTCATTTCCTTCTCCAGTGGATATTCCTGACCCAGGGATCGAACTTGAGTCTCCTGCAGTGAAGGCAGATTCTTTACCATTGAGCCACCTGAGAAGCCCCAATAATGTGGTGGTGGTTGTTCAGTCACTAAGTCGTGTCCAACTCTTTGCAACCCCATGAACTGGAGCACACTAGGCTTCCTAGTCCTTCACTGTCTCCCAGAGTTTGCTCAAACTCACGTCCATTGAGTCAGTGATGCCATCCAACCATCTCATCCTCTGTCATCCCCTTCTCCTCCTGCCTTCAATCTTTCTCAGCATCAGTGTCTTTTCCTCTTTTCCAATGAGTCACCTCTTTGCATCTAATGACCAAAGTGTTGGAGCTTCAACATCAGTCTTCAGTAAATATTCAGGATTAATTTCCTTTAGGATTGACTGGTTTGATTTCCTTGCCATCCAGTGGACTCTCTAGAGTCTTCTCCAGCACCACAGTTGAAGGCATCAGTTCTTTGATGCTCAGCCTTTTTTTATTGTCAAGTTCTCACATCCACACATGACGACTGGAAAAACCATAGCTTTGACTATACGGACCTTTGTAGGCAAAGTAATGTCTCTGTTTTTGAATATGCTAAGTTTGTCACTGCTTTTCTTCTAAGAAGCAAGGGTCTTTTTAATTTCATGGCTGTAGTCTCTGTCCACAGTGGTTCTGGAGCCCAAGAAAATAGTCTCACTGTTTCCATTCCATGTCTCTGCTTTTTAATACCAAAAATATGGTATTGGGCATTAAAAATCTTGTTGAGAGGATAGATGTGGTGTCAAGGGTTCTTACTGTGGGAGAAAAGGACACAAGGAAACTTTTGGAGGTGATTACTAGCTTTGTAACTTTGCTTTTAGTGATCATATCATGGATATATACACGTTTAAACTTATCAAACTGTGCACATCATTAAAGCTATAAATAAAAAGGCTCCAAGTATTTATAATCAACTTACTGTCAAGTGATCAAAATTTAAGTGTTCATCTCTATGAATTTAGTTACAGGCATGTAATCATAGAAAGTCTATTAAAATGAAACTCAGATTGTGGTCAATTTTTAAATACAAGATGAACAAAGGATTTCTTGTACACCTTTAAATGACTGGAGGTTTACCACATTTGTAGAGATCTGACATTTAGACATTTTTCCTTATGTTGTACTAAAATCTTCTCTATTAAAAGTTTTACTCACAAATCCTAGTTTCATTTCTTGACCAAATAAGACAAATGCAATTTCTCTTCTAGTCTCTTTCTATACCACAGCCCACCATGTATTTGAAGTCAGCCGTCATGGTGCTCCTGAGTGTCATCTCACCGCTAGTAGTTCTTTTAAATATTGATATCTTAAATTGAAAATAAATGCCTTCTAGACCAAACTCCTGAGTTTGGTCTCAGTACTGTTAGTTCTTTAAATGTTTATATCTTAAATTGAAAATAAGTGCTTTCTAGATGTGACCAGTTACATTTTTCCTTTTTAATGCAAGTTTAATTCATGTAAAGAGAAAAGGGAAAACTATTAGTTTATACATTAAAGTAGTAATATTTTATGTTCATGAAACTGTCTTATGCATCTCTCTTGGGATTCAAACAAGAACCTTGTCAATTAGCAGAGCATTTACCATAAATTTAATTAAAGGTGAGTATTCACTTCTTACAGTAATAGATGTCTCTTACTGAAGATGTTCTACTCATATACTCACTAGAACTATCAGAAAAATAGGATTAAATACATATACTCTGATTTCAATTTTAAGCATCCAAATTTGAAGAAATTAATTCCTTGCCCAAGTGTGGACAAGTTGATGTAAGTTCATAACAAAATACCAGTTTCTGACTTCATGTTTTTATTATTTTCTGTCAGTTCATGTTGTTAAGTAATTTGTATATTTAAGGTCTACATTCAAAGTTATGACAATTTATAGTTATATATGTAGATCATTAGCCATTTATAGTCTTTTGAAATTCAAGGAATATTTAGAGATTTTAAAAATCACTTAGAGTATCCAAACTTTTAAGTGTGTTTTTGACAGTTTAACTATCAGTATATCTCAGACTTACTGAAGCTGAAAGGACCTAGTGAAAATTCTGTTTTATTGTTATACTGTAATACAAAAATACTAATATTTTTAGAATTCAAGGAAATTGAATACTTTCTAATATTTTTAGAAAACAAGGAAATTCCTTTTTTTTTTCCCTAACTAGGTTAACATATTTTTCAGGTTTATAGTTACTCTTATTAAGAATACCAGGTGCTCTACTTTTTTCTTCAATTAGCAACCATAAGTTTTTTGGATACAACAATAATTTCCTAGGGAGAGTTAATTTAAAAAGTAATGTTTACAAAAGGATTAAAATAGCAACATATCAACACCTGGAAGGAGCACCACATGAATATCCTCGAAGTTATTTTACCTCCTCTTAAAATTAGAGAGCTGTGTAGTTGGAAATTTGTCATACATAAAGATAAAGCAGAAATCTTCTCTTACCACACAGAATGCAAAATCTAGCAACCTATGACCAGTATTAGCATCTGAGAGGTACTGTATCATTCTTCCTTTAAAAAAAATAGAAATGAGGCCCATTTTTACCTGACTTACTGACAGTTTAGCAGTGAACTCTGTCTAAGAATGTGAGAATTTCAGGAGAGCAGAGCTGTATGTATTAAGTCCAGACTCCCAAGTCATAGCTCTAGTTATCTTGACTTAGTAGATCTGCACAAGGACTCTAAAATCAAATGTATGTATTTCTAATAAACAACTGAGGTGATCTTGATGTAGATAACCCATGGATCAGACTTAGAAAAGCACATGTCAGGGGCAACTTTGCATACAGTCTCAGATTTTACTGCTTGCTGTGATTCTTTTAAGTTTTCTGCATAACTTATAATTCACAATTTCCCAAGGCATTTTTGCTACGGATTTTAAAAGCTATTTATATACTAAAGTATGGCAGTTTGAATATAAACTCTGCCTCAGCTATTTCAGAAGGGCAAAAATGGCACACCTTATTCTGTGATGAAAGTAAACTCAAGTTGATGTACACCTAGCCAGAATACTCAGGGCTATTCATTCCATGTATGATCACAATCCAGCTCATTAGAGAATCCAAGCAATCAGTCTCATTCAGAGTAATTTCTAGAGTCACTCCCATTCACAACCAACATTTAAGTGACGTACTATATATCAGTAAAATTCAATGGTGAAGAAGGCATTTTTGACAGTGGTATTAAAAATTAATAGTGGATAAACCTTTGAAGTAGGTAGATAAAAGGTGTTAAACTTGGAAATGGTCTAAGTAAAGGATGAATTGAACTCTGCCATAGGCAAAAAAAGAAAAATTAAGTAATGGGAAATATTGGCACCACTTAAAATGAATGCCCCATTTTTATTAGATCTTAAGATGTATAAGGAAACTTAGGTCTTCAGTTACAAATGTGAATTTCCTATGTAGCAGTGACTTTTAAGCTTTAAATTAGATAAAAGGGTCATAAGCCCTGTGGATCAATAACTTAATTTGGCTTTATGCCTTAACAAACAAAATCCAACTCTGTTCTGCTTTTTAACTGAGTAATTTTTAACTTTAGAAGAGAGGTTGAATGAGGTAGTTTCTCTCTTCAAGGTCTTAGTTTTCTGATTTTGTGACCTTCTGTGATCTTGTTGTTTAGTGGCTAAGTTGTGTCTGACTCTTTGTGACCCCATGGACTGCAGCACGCCAGGCTCCTCTGTCTTCCACTGTCTCCTGGAGTTTGCACAAACTCATATCCATTGAGTCAGTGTGCCATCCAACCATCTCACCCTCTGTTTCCTCTTCTCCTCCTGCCGTCAATCTTTCCCAGCATCAGCTTCTTTTCCACTGTGTCGGCTCTTCACATCAGGTTTTATTGGAACTTCAGCTTCAGCATCAGTTCTTCCAATGAGTATTCAGGGTTGATTCCTTTAGGATTGACTGGTTTGATCTCCTTACAGTCCAAGGGACTTTCAAGAGTCTTCTCTGTGACCTTGGGACCAATTTAAACTATGTCAAGCTCAGTTGCCTCATCTGTTAGGCTGTTTCCTCATCTATAAAATGCAGTAGATGTTTCTGTAGCCTTTCCAGTACTATTAAGACAGTGTGACTCAAGAACAAAGAAAAGAGGTACAGCATTGTGGGTAGGTCTGTGAGCTCTTGGCTGTTAAGAAGTGAGCAAAAATGATATGCATTTACTTATGTGTTGATTTAAACTTCTTTATCTCTTTCTCTTTTATTTTGTCTGTGGAGAGTCTAGTTGATTTTACTCCAAATGCAGAAGGCTGGAATCCAGTTGAATGCCTTTGTGCTGAAAAATAATTGTAGAATTCTCTGATGTGCTAACCAGGTTTCTCATACAGTTAACAGTTAATACATCTTCAGTCTTTCTCCTCTTTTGTTTTCTTCCTCTTCTAAAAGGTGAAAGCCTCCATGAAATATTTTCACACCTTCTCTTTTTTTTTACTTCCTATCTACCCCTTCACAGCATGATCAGAGATTCACATCATTTTCCTTAAGTGTAATCAAATAAGAATTTAGCCTTCCAGAATTACCAAGATAAGCAATTTCAGTGAAGTCTTTCAGGATACCATGTATCATTTGATGGTTTCCTATATTCAAGCAAGCAGAGTGAGATTCTATGAAGTGTTGGGAACTGCATTTTCTGGATTTCCTATTATGTCCATGTCTGGTCGACCATCCTGCCCAAAATTGAGTGGAATTACAATGGCACCCCACTCCAGTACGCTTGCCTGGAAAATCCCATGGACGGAGGAGCCTGGTGGGCTGCAGTCCATGGGGTCGCTAAGAGTCGGACACGAGTGAGTGACTTCACTTTCACTTTTCACTCTCATGCATTGGAGAAGGAAATGGCAACCCACTCCAGTGTTCTTGCCTGGAGAATCCCAGGGATTGGGGAGCCTGGTGGGCTGCCGTCTATGGGGTCGCACAGAGTCGGACACGACTGAAACGACTTAGCAGCAGCAGCAGCAGCAGCAAACCAATACTAATTGGGAGAAATAAATAAAGGGATTGCAGTCATATGAACTGTAGAGACTAAATAGAAACTTTAGTAAGAACTTTTGGGACATTGGATACTAATAATAAAACAGTATCAATTAAGAAAGCTCTATAAGTTAGGAGTTTGGGATTAACATTTACACAATGTTCTATATGAAGTAGATAAACAACAAGGACCTATTATATAACACAGGGAACTATAGTCAATGTCTTGTAATAACCTATAATGTAAAAAACATCTGAAAAAGAATAGATATCTATATTTGTATTTATATCTGTTGTTTAATACTAATCCCATATACCTCAAACTAACACAACATTGTATATTATCTATACTTCACTAAACATGCTTAAAAAAAGAAAGCTCTAAAATGGAGGGGAGAACAATTGGCAATTAACTTAGAACCAAACCTTCTTTGTGCCTATAGCTCTCAAACTGCAGATGAATGCTAAGCAGTTGTGAGAGTCTCAAGAACACAGGGCATGTGCAAGGATTTCACATAAGCATTGATAAATTTATTTTCTGAAAGTGTTCATTCTCATTCAAGATAGAGAATTCAGAATAAAAATCAGCCCATTATTATTGGTGGGAAGTAATGTTTGTCGTCTGTGTCTATAAACTACATAACCAGGTCTTGGAGTCAGTATATAAAGAGCAAACCAAAGCTATGTGTTTTAAATGTGATCTACGTGTTCTGTTTTCAGAAACAAAGAGGAGATCAGAAATAAGTTAACCCTCAGTTTCTTCCTCTCTGAAGTGAGGGTTTTAATGTTTGGCTTTGATATTTGAAAATCATTGAAGATCACCCAAATGAGAACTAACAGAGGCTGTTTATTCAGATCTTGCTAAAACAGGGAAGGCAGCCAAAATCACTTTTATGTGGCAGAGACTCAAAGGCAGGCAGGAATGTGGAAAAGCTTTATAGTGAAAGTCAAGGAAAGTTCCAGGTCTAATGTGACTGGAGCTTGTTGGCCTGAAGAAAGTAGGAGTCACCTAACTAGAAGGAGTCTCAGTTAAATGGCAAAAAATAGATTTTTTTGTTAAGACATAAAGATACAAATTAAGTTATTGATAAACAGGCTTCATGATCCCTATGTCTAGTCAAAAAGTTGGAAAGTCGTTGTTACATGGAAGCATTAGTATTTATAACTGATGACTTAAGTCTCCTTATATATATCTTAAGATCTAATATAAATAGGGCATCCATTTTAAGATGGTGCCAACATTTCCCATTACTTATTTAAAAAAAAAAAAAAAAACTTTTTTGCCTATGGCAAAGTTTAGTTCATCACTTAGACCATTTGCAAGTTTAACACCTTTTATCTACCTACTTCAAAGGTTTTTCCACTATTAATTTTTAATGCCACCGTCAAAAATGCGTTCTTCACCATGGAATTTTACTAATACATAGTAAGTCACTTAAATATTGGTTGTGAATGAGAGAGACTCTCAGAAGTTACTCTGAATGAGACTTAGTGCCTGGATTCTCTGATGAACTGGATCATGATTCTACACAGAATGAATAGCCCTGACTATTCTGGCTACATCTACATCAACTTGAGTTTACTTTCATCAATAAAGATTTGTCATTTTTGCCTTGCTGGGGTAGCTGGAGCAGAGTTTATATTCCTACTGCTATAATTCATTGTATAAATAGATTTTAAAGCCCACAATAAAAATGCCTTGTGACAGTGTAAGTTTGAAGTGAATATAAAGCATAAGGAAGCTGGGATCATTGACCAAGTCCTAACCATTCTGGGCTGACTGTTGCAGAGGTTGTGGTTTGACTTCCAGACTGGTTGCTATGGAGATTGTGGGTCAGATTTCTGTCATGTGTAGTCTTAAAGACCATATTCAGTCTTTAAGGCTGACAGTTTTGTCGTGAGGATTGACCATGGAATGAATTGGAAAGATGCCTCTGTTGCTGCTTTTGGAGGTGATATAAGTATTATTAGACAGTAAAGGAAAGTATGAGCTTTCCTGGTGGCTCAGTGGTAAAGAATCCACCTGCCAGTATAGGAGACTTGGGTTCGATCCCTGGGTTGGGAAGATCCCTTGGAGAAGGAAATGGCAACCCACTCCATTATTATTACCTGGGAAATCCCATGGACAGAGGACCCTGGCAGGCTGCAGTCCATGGGGTCGCAAAGGAGTCAGACACGACTTACTGACTAAACAACAACAAAAAGGGGAGGGAATAGGATCTGGGGGAGAGAAGCAAGAAAGGTGACTCCACTCATGTAAAAAGCATTCCACCTGCTTTCCCTGGGCTACGGGAACTGTATCTAGAGTAGTCGTGTCTCATACTGCCTGAGTGTAGGCCAGTATAAATGTTCTTCTTCCTGGGTGATAAACTATCCACATTGCATCACAGACATCTCAAAACCCCTGAACATCTGTAGCTTTATGTTCTGCTTCCAAAACCATTTTAAAAGTTCCAGTTTTTCTAACCTGTCATCTACTAGGGCTAACGTGTCCTTATCTCCAAAATATGAGAAGATAAACAGCCAACTCAGAGTCAGAGGAGATTGCAGACTTATTGTATAAGAGCTATCTAGTTCATGTTTTAATAGTATTAATAGTTTGCCAGCCTCTTGTTATATTTTAAAGCTTATTTCTTTTTTTAATACTCGGCTCACTACTATTTTATTTTCTTTTGTGTCTTTTTATCCACTCTGTCCTGATTTTCCTAATTCCTATTGTCTGTAAGCCTTGTTGCCAAAACTTTCAAGACATCACTTAGCTGCCTTGAGCAAAAACCATCTTGATCTGTATACTACTGCAGTCAGCCACTGCGTGCACGCAGATTCTGTTAGCTCTTTGCAGAGATGTCACAACTTCATTATCTTGCCTGAGGAATCTTTTCTTAGCTATTCTCAACCTCCACTCTGGAGCCCTTTTGCTCGGTTGTGTCTGACTCTTTGCAACCCCATGGACTGCAGCTGGAGCCCTTTACCTGATCTCTATTCCTGCCCCCATGACCTGAACACCTGGACACAAACATCCTCCTCCCATAGTCTGCTGCCCTTCCTTTCTCCTCCCTCTTCTTTCTAGATCTACTCCTCCATCATCCCTCTCATTTCTCTTCTTCCTTCCTCCGGACCATAGTACATATTTGTTTCAGAGCTCCAGCCATTCTTGTCAAACACTTAAATCCCTTTCTGACTGCATGACCCTCCAGTAGTAAATCCAGCACTGTTTCCTTGATTTCTGAATCCAGTCCTGGAGGGAACTCATGATGGTCCTAGACGCTCAAGGACCCACCCTCACCAACGCTCCCGAGCTCCCTGGCAGGTCCACTCTGAGTCCAACTCAAGGTCTGCTCTTGTTCCTTGTGAAAGCTGTTTCAAACATTTGCTCCTTACTTCTCTTATCTCAAGATAAAAATTCCTTGCTCTCCTTCCTCATCATCACTGAGATTTACCTGCAAGACTCTTCATCGCCTGACCACGCTCTTCATTTACATTTGAGGGTATCCTCCCACATTAACTCTGGATACCAGTTTCTCTCATTTCAGTAGGGACCTCACTCCCCTATCTGTGCTTCTCTTTCATAAAATGATATCCTTTTTTTAGACTTTCTCCCCAAGGTTTTGCCTCTGGCTGTGTAGTCTCCTCTCTTGCTCTCTTTGAGTAATCTTGTTTACTCCATAATTTTAGCTACCACACACATCCTGGAAGTCCTCAAACTATGTCAGTAGTTCAGGGTGCTTCCTAAACGACCGATTGGTTTACCTGGTTACCTTCTGGATGGTTCCATTGACTTCTCCCTCTCTCTCTTTTTTCTCAGCATCTATATAATGAATTATATTTATTTTACTTAACTATTTCATAAGTATTTCATAAGCCTATCAATTTTTATTAGCTATTTCATAAGTATAACTTTATTAAACTTCCTGCTACTGCCAAATCATTTTTTAAAAACACAACTGTAATGATGCATTCCCATGTTTAAAATCATATAATAGTCCTCATCAAATTTAGTCTAAATGCAAATTCCTTTGTATGAAAAAAAGGTCCTTCAGTATTTGATACTTGCATCTCTCTAGCCTTTTGTTTCCCAAAGTATACTCAGAGGAACTTTTTCTGTGGAAGGTTTTACAAGATTGAATGTGGGGAATAGGAGAGGGGTGAAGGGCTCTATCGAGTTCAAATGCATTTGAGAGAGTAATGGTCAGTTGATAACTTTCAGAGTATTGATTCTCAAGCTGTCCCAGTTGATTCTCAACTGGTGCTGATTCTCAATAGCACCAGAATTTCTTGAGACTTCATTATATAGGCAAAGTCTTAAGCTTCACCCTAGACCTGCTGAATCAGGAACTCTGGGTGTAGAGCCTACCAGTCTGTGTTTTAGCACACCTTCCCAGTAATGCTAAGAAACACTAAGGTTTGGAAACCACTGTCTTAGAGATGCATATTAACATCTTACTACAAGAAGTCTGGAAATAATTTATTTGTTTAAGCAAACATTTCCTCAATTTGAGCATGGACCGTGTGTGTGTGTGTATAAGATACTTATTAATAAAATCTCTATTTAGCTTTGTGTGCTTTTGTATTTAAATATCCTATCCTTACATCGTTTTACTAAAATCTTCCCCTAACCCTTGTCTGGCCAACTCCTTAGAAGAGGTGTTTCAAAATGTACATGGGATGGCACAGAAATACTTCATAGCAACCCTAGAAGTGTTGCTCCCTCCTACTACCATGAAGATAGCATCTGTTATTTCAAATTTTTTTCGTGTGATTGTTCTCTTTGTATATCGATCTCTTCTTAATGGAGTATCTTCATATTTTCTTCTTTGATATTATGAAGTATAATGTACATCTTATCAGCTTGTCTATACAAGCTTCTTGTATTGGAATGTCCTTTATCAACATAACAACTAGAAGCTTTTCTCAGTTGATCCTACACTCTGGTAACTTTCTACTTTTAAAAAATTATCTCCCCATTATGCTCTCACAATCTTTCTTTCACATATCTTTCCTCAATTATCTGTTAACAAGGTAATTTTTAGTCACTATAAAACTAATGGCAATGTTCAAATTGACATACTAAGTCATAGTTTTATAAACCTATTATATTTTAGCTGTTTAGGTTAAATTATATATTAAACCTGTATACAATATAAATATGTATTTTAAATATTTTTCTTATGATAAATAGTAATTAATAGAGGTTTTGGTAAATAATTAATATACTTGTTACTAGCTTTCAGAATTTCCACTGCCATTGTATTAATTTTTCTAACTATAATTTCAAATGCTCTAGTAAAATTCTCAAATAGTAATAAAGTGTTCCATGGTGGCTTAGTGGAAGAATCCACTGGCCAATGCAAGAGATGTGGGTTTGATCCCTGGGTCAGGAAGATCCCCTGGAGGAGGAAATGGCAGCCTACTCCAGTATTCTTGCCTGGGAAATCACATGGGCAGTGGAGCCTGGCAGAACACAGTCCATGAGGTCACAAAGAGTCCGACATGACTTAGCAACTAAACAACAACTTAGAACAACTGAATTCCTAAGCAGTCAAGTGAGTATTCTTATGTATTGGGTTGGTCAAAAGGTTCGTTTGTGTTTTTCCACAAGACATAAGAATGTTTTGGCCAACCAAACACATGATTGTACTCCATCCTTTTAAACATGCAGTCTATTAAAATACACTAGTAAAATACATAAAGCGTGGTTTGTGATACTAATATGTGATACATAAAAACTAATGACAGCATCATTTGGTTTACTCTGATGCATCATATAGAATTTTATGCAAAATAATGTTACCAGCTATAATCCTTTAGTGGTATTAAAAAACAAATGGAAATATATTTTGTGACAGTTAAGGGACTTTGGAATTAACATGTATTCAACTACTTTGGTCTTTCCCCTTTCCCAGTTCCCTCTTTGCAAAATGATGATAAGGGACTCTGGTGTTAAACATGTCTTTCATAGTCATTTACTTTTATTTAATCACGTTACTTGAAACAAGTTAGGCATATAGTTTGGCTGTATACACATCAAGATGATTAATGATAGTGTTCTCATATAGTTCACCATGGCCATCAGAACTAATTTTACTTACAATCTTTACAGCTCACCAGGTTCTCTGGATTTCTGACTACATCATAGAGAGGGAAGTCTATTGAGTTTAATGTAATGAATAAATAAGTACATTACTGTGACCATAATAAATTCCTGTTCATAAAAGACAAGCTTCCGTGGACAATGTAACTTAATAATTGGAGAAATTAGACATTTGTTTGCCTGTATTGCTGCCTTTTTCTTCTTAAACGTCTTCTGATGTGCCTTGGTGTACCTGAGGAATTAAAAGAGGAAGGGTGCAGAGTTTCAAGTGGTTTTCAGGGGCCAGATGCATAAGGTTTATTAAGATCCTTTGAAGACTACTTTTAGTTCATTCTGGCAATTTGAAGTAATATGTGCTACCCACTAGTCTTTTGACTAATCTCGGTCTTCAGCTTTTAATATGTTACATTTTGAGCTTAAAGGTAAATTAACAGCACTTGGAAGTACCCTCGGAAAATTTAAGTCCCTGAAGGTACATTATAGTCTTTGTATGAAGTCTAACAACACAGGGTTATATTTAACTTCAGCAAGAACAATAATAGTGTGATGACTCATCTAAATCTGCTTACATATGTTGGGCATCATTAAAAGATATGCATATAGTCATTCAGCAGAGGTTGGCTGATTTTTGGAAAAGACACAGTAGTTGAGTAAGACAAATGATTCTTGTTGTTTAGTTGCTAAGTCATGTCCGACTCTCTTGTGACCCAGGGACTGTATCCTGCCAAGCTGTTCTGTCATGGCATTTTCCAGGCAAGAATCCTGGAATGGGTTGCCATTTCCTTCTCCAGGGGATCTTCCTGACCTAGGGATTAAATCCACATCTCCTGCATTACAAGGAATACTTTACCACTGAGCCATCAGGGAAGCCAAATGATTGGACCAAATAAAATCTAATCCACCTTTTGTATGAGAGACCATGAATTTCCTGAGCTACCAATTGGAGTTTTCAAATATCCTGGACCTACAAGCTTATAAATACTTCAGCAAAAATAGTCAAGGAAGCCATATGCTTCCCACTTATATACTTGAGTGAAAATTGTCTCCATCTTCATCTTTTTTTCCTAATTTTGAAAAGTAAATGTAAAAGAAGTGCTGTAAGAAGAATACCCAAGGAAACAAAACAACCAGAATAATTCACCTATATGTTCGAAAGAATTGCATGTGTTGAGTATGAAGTTTATATGTGAAACAAGAGTATTATACTGTTTTGATCTCACTGTAAATTTAGATCATTAAGATGACACTCCTTCTAGAGGTGACAGTGGAGAATTCATTCAGTGTGAGAAATTCAGAAGGATTCCAATGTGACTTAAATATACCTATATGCACATAAAAAAAGACTTACAAAGTTAGAGTTAACGTAGATGTATTTGTGAGTGGAATGAGAGGGTTCTAGTCCATTCATGTAACTTTATATCTGTAGAATTTAACAGTACTGACTTTGTAACCAGACAGCCTTTCTTGAGTTCTGCCCACAAAACCAGTGTGACTTTTGAAAAACTGCTTAGGCAGGACAAATTTTAAACACACACCATTGTACACACAAAATTCAACCTTTGGCCTTGGAAGAAGTCACATTAAAGGTATAAATTCTATAATAATAATTCCCAAGATCATAAGCTGCATTAGAGGAAGATAAACCTCCATTCCAGAACCAAAGCATTTAGAAATCCAAGCTTGGACATTGTGACTTGACCTTGTGGGATGCCATTCAATGAAGGGAGAAAACCTGAATGTACTAACTTTGGCTCGCATGATCTGGGAGTTGTTCATAACTCTCTTTATCTGATCCTCCTGTTTGACAGTGATTTCTAACTAAAGTCATGCCCTTTAACCTTTTATTTTGCATGTTGCCTGACCTGAGCAGAGTAAGAAACAGGACATTCCTCGGGAAGATCAGGGACCAACCACCAAGAATTTGGATTTTTGGCCCCAGCTTATTACACTGATGGTCACTATTATTGATGAGGATAAAACTGCCTACACTCCTGTCCTGAATCAGTAAGTACATTTTTTTGCTAATAAATGGATTTTATGCAGCTAAAGTTAAGGAAACATAAACTGTTTGAAGTACAGCTTATACTCTCATGACAGTGACAGGCTTGTCCAAAAATAAGCTCTATAGGTGCAGTAAGCGATATTGCTTTTCTCAATAAACATCAGTTCAATGACAGTATAAATTTTTAGTTTCAGCCCCACAGAGTGTAAGTATTTCAATATGGAAACAAATATTTCTCTCAAATTTATTTTTATTTGATGTAGAAAAATTTCTTCTTTCTACTGTCTTAGAAAAATGCTATCCCCCAAACTTAAAAGAATGTCAAAGAGCTCATATTAAACATATTCCATTGTGACTTTTTAATTATAAGGATTTGGCCCCAAAAGTATACTTTCAAAATAGTTGCGTATGCTAGATTTAACAAATTTAATGCAGCATTTAAGAGAACAAGCCCATGTTCTTAAATAACCTAAGCCTATGCTGTCATGCATAGAATTTATAAATGCAGATGAATTAAGGCAGGTAGGGTGATTGCAGCCATGAAATTAAGATGCTTACTCCTTGGATGGAAAGTTATGACCAACCTAGACAGCATATTAAAAAGCAGAGACATTACTTTGCCAACAAAGGTCCATCTAGTCAAGGCTATGGTTTTTCCAGTGGTCATGTGTGGATGTGAGAGTTGGACTGTAAAGAAAGCTGAGTGCAGAAGAATTGATGTTTTTGAACTGTGGTGTTGGAGAAGACTCTTCAGGGTCCCTTGGACTGCAAGGAGATCCAACTAGTCCATCCTAAAGGAGATCAGTCCTGGATGTTCATTGGAAGGACTGATGTTGAAGCTGAAACTCCAATAATTTGGCCACCTGATGCAAAGAGCTGACTCATTTGAAAAGACCCTGATGCTGGGAAAGATTGAGGGAAGGAGAAGAAGGGGATGATAGAGGACGAGATGTTTGGATGGCATCACCAACTCAATGGACATGGCTTTGGGTGGACTCTGGGAATTGGTGATGGACAGGCAGGCCTGGCGTGCTGCCACTCATGGGGTCGCAAAGAGTCGGACACAACTGAGCGACTGAACTGGAACTGGAAAGGTAGTAAAACAGATGAATTAAAATTCATGGCTGTTCTAGAAGAGTCTGAAATGAACAACTTACCAAAATTGCACTAGCTATGAGACCTTGGGCAAATTATCTAATTTCCTTGGGTCTAAGTTTCCTCATATATAAAATAAGGGCATATTGTCACATATATCCAAGACCCAGTCCACGTTTAATGTTGCACCTTTAGGGTTTATTTCACACCCACACACTGAGAGCTATACAACCAAAATAACAGCTGACTCTGCCAACCAGGCATTTGCAGTCTGCTTAATGAAGAGAGTATTTTGACTTATTGGTCATACCTGAAATACTGTAGGAATAGCAGAAATAGACAAACCATGAAGTACATTCAGGCTTAATATGGAAAACTGGTTTTATTATTTCTCATTTTCCATACTGGTCAAGACAAGGTCAAAAAGCTTGTGTGTAATCCAATTGAAATTCTAGTTATAAAATAAATACATATAAATACTCTAATTTTTATCCTTTTGTGTTTCCTTACCCCCAATATTCACCTGCCACAAATTTCTCCTAAATGTGGAGAAACTGATTCTCTCTGTTGTGCAGTGATAACACCATCAGGTTTGCTTTTACACTTTTGTTTTCCCTTTTTCCCTTATATCCACCTTTTCTGCCTGATGCCAGAATGTATCATGATGAGCATCTATAGAGACTTGGCTCTTTTGTTTCTTCTGATAGCTCAGTACTAGATCTGCTCGTTTAACATATAAAATCCTTATTTCATCTTGGGTGGCTTTGAGCTGTTTTCTCATTTATTCTTTGGACTTTTCTTGAAGACAGAGTAGATTTCCTAAAGGTAAGGAGATTAATAACTTGTTTCCAGACTGTGCCCTTGAGCTGGGGTAGGCCACTTGATAAATGACCATGGAATGAAGGCAAATATCTGCTGAGAAATGCTAATTAAAAGTTATTTGAAAGAATTTATTTTTAATCAAAAATGTTTTTACATCTACCAAATATCATACATTAGAATATGGTATTAAAAGATACATTATAAAATCATGGAATCAAAGTTTCCCAGAGTCATCTTTAATCATATACCATAAAAAATATACAGAGATTTTTAGTTCCTTTTTTGTTACAGTATTAAAGGAAGTAGAGGGAATATATTTACTTATGCCAAAAATAAATTTTAAATTATGGGCTAAATTGAGTCTTCTAAGTATAAAAATGAGCCATGACACAAAGAAAGATATGTCTTTGCTTTGCTTTTTATTTATTTATAGTGTCAGAGTTTAGAGTCACTTTTTTTTTCTATGAAAACCTAGCTCGAATAAACCTGAATGTCATCCGTCTCTTAGGAATCTGTACTTTATGATTATATTTACTCAGATTTTGATAATTTTCTAAAGATTTTTTGCTTACTAAGATTCCTTAAGGAGTCAAAATTCCAAATCATTCCCAAATTCCTGAAGGCATTTGTTTCCCATATCACTGAATCTGTGTTTTAAGTGAACTCACTTGGATAGCAAGGTGTGACCTTAGTGGCCGCTGTTTGTTGTTGTTGTTATACAGTCACTCAGTCATGTCCGACTCTTTGCAACCCCATGAACTGTGGCACGCCAGGGTTCCCCGTCCCTCACTATTTCCTGGAATCTGCTCAAACTCATGTTCATTGAGTCGGCCAATGTTTGCAGTTGTCTAATTTGATGAGATTTCCATTGATGCGTGTTTCTTTATTTGCATGTGTATCTTCACATTTGTTGTTGTTCAGTCTCCCAGGCATGTCTGACTCTTTGCAACCCCATAGACTGCAGCATGCCAGGCCTCTCTGTCCCTTACCATTCCCTGAAGTTTGCCCAAGTTCATTTCCATTGCATCAGTGATGTCATCCAGCTATGTCATTCTCTGATACCCTCTTCATCTTCTACCCTTGATCTTTCTTAGCATGAGGGACTTTTCAGTGAGTCATCTGTTCACATCAGATGACCAAAATCTGGGTTTCAGTCAGTATCAGTCCTTCCAACAAGTATTCAGGCTTGATTTCCCTTAAGATGGACTGGTTTGATCACCTTGCTGTCCAACCGACTTTCAGGAGTCTTCTCCAGCACCATAGTTCAAAGGCATCAGTTCCTTGGCGTTTCGCCTTCTTTAAAGTCCAGCTCTCACAACTGTGTGTGACCACTGGGAAGACGATAGCCTTGATTATATGGATCTTTGTCAGCAGAGTAATGTCTCTGCTTTTCAATACACTGTTTGTCATACATAGCTTTCCTGCCAAGAAGCAAGCGTCTTCTGATTTCATGGCTGCAGTTACCATCTGCAGTGACTTTAGAGCCCAAGAAGAGGAAATCTGTCACTACTTCCACCCCTCTATTTTCCATAAGGTAATGGGGCCAGATGCTATGGTCTTATTTTTTTTTTTTAATATTTAGCTTTAAGCTGATTCTTTCACTCTCCTCCTTCACCCTCATCAAGAAACTCTAGTTTCTCTTCACTTTCTGCCATTAGAATGGTATCAGCCTCATATGTGAGGTTATTGATATTTTTCCTGCCTATCTTGATTCCAGCTTGTAACTCATCCAACCCAGCATTTCTCATGATGTGCTCAGCTTATAGATTAAACAAACAGGGTGACAACAAACAACTCTGTCTTACTCCTTTCTCAGTCTTGAACCAATCAGTTGTTCCACCCAGGGTTCTTACTGTTGCTTCTTGGCCCGCATACAGGGTTCTCAGGAGACAGGCAAGATGGTCTGGTATCCCCATCTCTTTAGGAGCTTTCCACAGTTTATTATGATCCATGCAGTCAAAGGCTTTGATACATAGTCAGTGAAACAGAGATAGATGTTTTTCTGGAATTCCCCAGCTTTCTCTGTGATCCAGCGAATGTTGACAATTTGATCTCGGGTTCCTCTTCCTTTTCTAAATCCAGGTTGGGCATCTGGAAGCTCTTGGTTAGCATAATGCTGAAGCTTAGTGTGCATGATTTTAAGTATGACCTTACTAACATGGGAGATGAGGTCAATCATTCGATGGACAGCACATTCTTTAGTAACTACCCTTCTTGGGAATTGGGATGAGGATTGACCTTTTCCAGTCCTGTGGCCACTGCTAGGTCTTCCCAATTTGCTGACATATTTAATGTAACACCTTGATGGCATCATCCTTTATGGTTTTGAATAGTTCTACTGGAATTCTGTAATATCCACTAGCTTTATTAACAGCAGTGCTTCCTAAGGCCCCCTTGACTTTGTTCTCCAGAATGTCTGGCTTTGGGTGGCTGACCACACCATCGTAGCAATCTGGTTCTTTGGATCTTTTTTGCACAGTTTTTTTGTATATTTCCATCTCTTCTTGATCTCTTCAGCATCTACTAGGTCTCTACCATTTTTGTCCTTTATTTTGCCCATCTGTTCTCTTGATATCTCCAATTTTCCTGAAGAGATCTGTAGTTTTTCCCCTTCTGTGGTTTTCTTCTGTTTTATATACTGTTCATTTTAGAAGCCCTTCTTGTGTCTCCATGCTGTTCTTTGGAAACGTGCATTTAGTTGGATATGCCTTTCCCTTTCTCCCTTGCTTTTCACTTCTCTTCTTTCTTTTGCATTTGTAAGGCCTCCTCAGATAACCACTTTGCCTTCTTGCTTTTCTTTTTCTTTGGGATGGTTTTGTTCACTGCCTCTTGTATAACATTACAGACCTCTGTCCATAGTTCTTCAGGTACTCTGTCTACCAGACCTAAACCCTTGAATCTATTCATTACCTCCACTGCATATTCATAGGGAATTTGATTCAGGTTGTACCTGGCTGGCCTCATGGTTTTCCCTGCTTTCTTTAGTTTAAACTGAATGTTGCTATGAGAAGCTGATGATCTGAGCCACAGTCAGCTCCAGGTATTGTTTTTGCTGACTGCATACAGCTTGTCCATCTTTGACTACAAAGAATGTAATCAGTGTGATTTTGGTATTGATTATTTGGTGATGTCCATGTGTAAAGTCATCTCTTGTGTTGTTGAAAAGGGATTTGCCATGACCAGTGCATTCTCATGGCAGAATTCAGTTAACCTTTGCTGTGCTTCATTTTGTTCCCAAAGGCCAAACTTGCCTGTTATTCCAGATATCTCTTGACTTCCTAATTTGCATTCCAATCCCCAGTGATGAATAGATCATCTCTCTCTTTTTTTTTTTTTTGGTGTTAATTCTAGGAGATTTTCTAGATTCTTCATAGAACTGAACAACTTCAGCTTCTTAGGCATCGGTGGTAGGGGCATGGACTTGGATTATTGTGACGTTGAATCGCTTCACATTTAGGCATCATTAGTTATCTTATTGGTTAGAAAAGCACAGTGTTTCACAAGGTAGAAAGTCCAGATGACTGACATTAGGATCAAATAGGCTGCTAGATGTGTATGCAGATTCTGAGCCCCATCCCAAATCTATGGAGTTAAAATGTGAATTTGGCCCAGAGGTCTGCATTATTAATAAAATACTCCTTGTGTCTTCTATATACATCAAAGTATAAAAGCACAGGCCAGTTTATGAAGAAAACATGTCTGGCTTAAACAAGTTTTGTTTTTATTTTGAAGGTTATAGCAAGAGAATGAATGATTTAAAAATACAGGCCTTATTTTTATATTTTTCAATATAATTTAGGGTTATGGCTATAATTCATTTAATGAAGTACTCAGGGTTATTATGAATAAAAACATTGCAGGCTTTTGCTTATTCTAATTTGATACTAATTTATAATTGTATAATGTAAACATACAGGGAGAGATTTGTTTACTTTGTATGCTAGTATATATTCAGGCATATATATTAGTTGATTGAGTGAATAAATTAAAGGAAATCTCTATGTGTACCTGGCACAGTGTCTGTTCTCTTCATTCCTACTCTAGTGATTAATTAAGGTACTATTTTTTGAGGAATACGTATTCACCTTTTCAAAATTATTTTTTATGAAGTAGTTTTCCAGATGCCTATAGAAATCTCACTATTCCATTGAAACTGAAAACTATTAGGCAGAGTATTTTTAGAACTTCATGTGTGGACCTCTCCCTTTTAAACAGATGTATTGAGGTATCACTTCAATACATGCTCAGTCGTGTCCCACTCTTTGCGACCCCATGGACTGCAGATGCCAGGCTTCCCTGTCCATCACCAACTCCCAAAGCTTACTCAAACTCAAGTCCATAGAGTTGGTGATGCCATCCAACCATCTCATCCTCTGTCATCCCCTCTCCTCCTACCTGCAACCTTTCTTAGCATGAGGGTCTTTTCAAATGAGTCAGTTTTTTGCATCAGGCAACCAATGTATTGGAGTTTCAACTTCAGCATCAGTCCTTCCAATGAATATTCAGGAAGGATTTCCTTTAAGAGGGACTGGTTGGATCTCCTTGCAGTCCGAGGGACTCTCAAGAGTCTTCTCCAACACAACAGTTCAAAAGCATCAGTTCTTCAGTGCCCAGACTTCTTTATAGTCCAAGTCTCACATCCATACATGACTACTGGAAAAACCATATCTTTGACTAGACAGACCTTTGTTGGCAAAGTAATGTCTCTGCTTTTTAATATGCTGTCTAGGTTGGTCATAACTTTCCTTCCTAAGAGCAAGCGTCTTTTAATTTCATGGTTGCAGTCACCATCTGCAGTGATTTTGGAGCTCAAAAAAATAAAGTCTCTCACTGTTTCCATTGTTTCCCCATTATTTGCTATGAAGTATAGGACTGGCTGCCATGATCTTAGTTTTCTGAATGTTGAGTTTTAAGGCAACTTTTCACTCTCCTATTTCACTTTCATCAAGAGGCTCTTTAGTTCTTCTTTGCTTTCTTCCATAAGGGTGGTGTCATCTACATGTCTGAGGTTATTGATATTTTTCCTGGCAAGCTTCATTCCAGCTTGTGCTTCATCCAGCCCAGCATTTTTCATGATGTATTCTGCATATAAGTTAAATAAGCAGGGTGACAATATACAGCCTTGATGTACTCCTTTCCCAATTTGGAACCAGTCTGTTGTTCCATATCCAGCTCTAACTGCTGCTTCTTGACCTGCATACAGGTTTCTCAGGAGGCAGGTCAGGTGATCTGGTATTCCCATCTCTTTAACTATTTTCCACTGTTTATTGTGATCCACACAGTAAAAGGCTTTGGCATAGTCAATAAGCAGAAGTAGATGTTTTTCTGGAACTCTCTTGCTTTTTCGATGATCCAACGGATGTTGGCAATTTGATCTCAGGTTCCTCTACCTTTTCTAAATGCAGCGTGAACATCTGGAATTTCACGGTTCACATACTGTTGAAGCCTGGCTTGGAGAATCTTGAGCATTACTTTGCTAGTGTGAGAGATGAGTGCAATTTTGCTATAGTTTGATGATTCTTTGGCATTGCCTTTCTTTAGGATTGGTATGAAAACATACCTTTTCCAGTCCTGTGGCCACTGCTGAGTTTACCAAATTTTCTGGCATATTGAGTGCAGCACTTTCACAGCATCATCTTTTAGGATTTGAAATAGCTCAACTGGGATTCCATCACCTCCACTAGCTTTGTTCATAGTTCAGTATTCTTGCTTTGTGAACCCCATAAACAGTGTGAACAGTGTTGAGGTATAACTGAATACAATAATACTTTACATACACAATTTGTTTAGTTTTGAAACATGAACCATCACCATAATCAATAAAGATATTCATAATTTCTATGTGTCTTTTGTAACTATCCCAGGCAACCAATGGTCTGCCTAAGACTACTAATTAGTTTGAAAATTGTGTCCTTTTGTGAAAGGAATAATATATTATGTACATCCCTTTGTTTAGTTGCTTTCACTAGTTACTATTTTGAGATTCATCCGGGTGTTTGTGGGTATTGGTACTTCATCTCTTCTTATTTCTAAGTGATATTCCACTGTATAGATATACCACAAAATGTTTATCCATTCATCTGTTATGATTAGGCTTAAGGTCAAGGTGAACATTTGGATTTTTTTTCAAGATTAGGTTTCTGTGAATATTTGTTTATAAAATTTTATGTAGAATTTTTATTTTCCTTGGATCATGTAATATGTACATAATTAATATTTCTTAAAATTGCCAAATACTTTCCAAAGTTTTTATACATTGCCAACATTTAGTGCAATTGGACATTTTACTTTTAGCTATTTAACTAGGTGTATAGTGATATTTCCTTATGGTTTTATTTACTGCTTTCCTAAGAACTGATATTGACCATCTTACATGTGTTTATTTGTGATCCATATATCTTTGGTGAAGTGTGTATTCAAATCCTTTTGCTATTTCCAAATTGGAATGTTTATCTTCTTATTAAAGAATTGTAATGGTTGTGACTGTGAAGAAAGCTGAGCGCCAAAGTAGTGATGCTTTTGAATTGTGGTCCTGGAGAAGACTCTTGCGAGTCCCTTGGACTGCAAGGAAGTCCAACCAGTCCATCCTAAAGGAGACCAGTCCTGGGTGTTCATTGGAAGGACTGATGCTGAGGCTGAAACTCCAACAACTTTGGCCACCCCATGCGAAGAGTTGACTCATTGGAGAAGACCCTGATGCTGGGAGGGATTGGGGGCAGGAGGAGGAGGGGACGACAGAGGATGAGATGGCTGGATGGCATCACCGACTCGATGCACATGAGTTTGGGTGAACTCTGGGAGTTGGTGATGGACAGGGAGGCCTGGCGTGCTGTGATTCATGGGGTCGCAAAGAGTTGGACACGACTGAGTGGCTGAACTGGGCTGAACTGAACTGAACTGTGTGGTTAAGGTCTACTGTCAGATATGAATGTTGCAATATTTTCTGCTATTTTGTGACTTTCTTTTCCATTTTTTACATTTCTTTAGCAATCTTAAAAAAAATTGATGGAGCAATTCAATTTATCATTTTTACAATTTGTTTTTTTTGTGTGTGTTTAAGAAATCTTTGCATCCACCACATTCAAGTTGCAACACCACAGTTTTCTTCTAGATGTCTGGTGTGATACAAACTTGTAAGATTTTCCATTTTTTTTTCATATTTTTATCTATCTTTCCAACTCTATTTGTTGGAAAAATTATCCTATACCCAGTTGCTTTTGCAGCTTTGTCAAAAATCTGTTAATTAAATGTGTGAATTTAATTCTGGACTCTCTGTTCTGTTGACCCATATATCTATCAGTCTAGTAATGATGAACTTCCTCTCCTTTTGTCTGGAAAACTTTTTGTCTCTCCTTCAATTCTGAAGGACAGCTTTGCTGAATGGAGTATTATTGGTTGGCAGGTTTTCTCTTTCAGCATTTTGAAAAATCATTACAGTCCCTCCTGGCTTGCAAAGTTCATGCTGAAAAATTCACTGATAGTCTTAATAGGATCCCCTTCTAAGTAACAAATTGATTTTATGATTCTTTCTTTGTCTGTTATATTTTCTTTGCTAAAATTCTCACTTTGTTTATGCCTTGCTCTCTGACCTCAGTGACCATCTTTATGACCATTATTTTGAACTCTCTGTTGGGTAAGTCACATTCTCTGTCTTACTAAGATCACCTTCTAATGATTTATCTTGTTCTTCTGTTTGAGACATATTTCCTTGTTGTTATTACTTTTTTTTTTTTTTCGTTTTCCTTCAATCTTTGTGTTGGTTTCTGCACATTATATGTGCAGTCTTGGCATTGTCTCACAATCAGTCCAGATGAAGCTCCTGGTTGTCTCTCAAACCTTTATGGTTGTCCCCCATAGTTGAGGGTGTGCCAAGATCAGTCAGTGTTCCAAGGAAGAGAATATCAGTCAAAACATAGATGCAGGCTAACCAGAAACTGTACCCTCATGGAAGAGCTGGGAAAAGATATAGTTAAGTTCCTTCCAAGGAGAAATTTGAAACTGGGTATTTTTACCTGCTTCCTCTACAGGAAGCCCAGGCAGATAGTCATGAGAGTGGGGGAGGAGCAAAAGGGTGCTCCTGCACCTAGGGAAAAGCTGCTTCTTTGTTTGCTGTCCTCCTGTGGAACATGTGAATGCAGCCCCATTAGCTTTCAGAGCTAAGTGATTTGGGAATTCCATCCCTGGTATGGCAGCCATTAAAAACTGAGTCACTAAATACGTGGACAAACTGCTTTCAAGGTGGTACTAGCAATTTGGTTTTATTGTTGGATCAAGCCAGAGAGGGAATGCAGGAGAAGTGCCTACCAGCTCCCCTGGACTCTAGCGAGATCTCAGTCAGCCTCTAGATGCATGTTAAATAAGAAGCCAGACCTTCAGTCCTCAGCCTGTAAAGTATGCAGTCAAATCCCTCAAGGGAAGTCTGGACAATGGAAAATTTTGCCTGCTATTTCTGGGCTGAGCCTTGAGGGGTAGCCACAAGAAGTGAAGTATACCCATTGCCAAACACTTCTTTGTTTGCATAGTCCTTGAGCCACTGGATGTCTCTCAGTGGGATTTTCTGACTATGTAGTTGTACAGTCCGTGCGTCTGTGGGTACAGGGAAGTTCAGGAGTTCCTTTGTTGTCATCCTGGTCCCTCCTAAAACTACTTGTGCTTGATTGTGTTTTTGATATTTGTGTCTTTCAAGGAATTTTTCCATTCAGTATAAGTGGCCAAATTTGATGTTTTATAACTGTTCACGACATTTCCCTATTATGCTTTTTTCTTTTAAAAAATCTTAATACATTTCAGTTCAGTTCAGTAGCTCAGTCGTGTCTAACTCTTTGTGACCCCATGGACTGCAGCAGGCCAGGCCTCCCTGTCCATCACCAACTCCCAGAGTTTGCTCAAACTCATATCCATTGAGTCAGTGATGCCATCCAACCATATCATCCTCTGTCATCCCCTTCTCCTCCTGCCTGCAATCTTTACTAGCATCAGAGTCTTTTCCAATGAGTCAGTTCTTTACATCAAGTGGCCAAAGTATTGGAGCTTCAGCTTCAGCATCAGTCCTTCCAATGAATATTCAGGACTGGTTTGATCTCCTTGCAGTCCAAGGAACTCTCAAGAGACTTCTCCAACACTACAGTTCAAAAGCATCAATTCTTCAGTGCTCAATTTTTCTCAGCAAAGATAGGGTTTACACTGGGGAGAATGGATAGCCAGAAAATCCAAAAAGTATTAATGAAAAGTACAAAAAAGGAAAGAAAATAAATCATTGTTAAAGTTTTTATGAATGTTAATTACAGCCTTCTTGAAATTTAAAATAGTTATTTCTCTGAAAATTTCCAAAATAATATGTTATTTGGACAGAATAAGAAATTTTTTTGTTTTTCTTTTCCCCCCTAGGAGCACAAGAGTACTGTTATAAGATTGCTAAATAAGACTTGTACTAATTCAATCACTTTTGATGTCAACTTTCTGTCTCATTGGAAAAGACTCTGATGCTGGGAGGAATTGGGGGCAGGAGGAGAAGGGGACGCCAGAGGATGAGATGGCTGGATGGCATCACTGACTCAATGGACGTGAGTCTGAGTGAACTCCGGGAGTTGGTGATGGACAGGGAGGCCTGGCGTGCTGTGATTCATGGGGTCGCAAAGAGTCGAACACGGCTGAGCGACTGAACTAACTTCTGTCTCCCTGACTACATATCATATAGAAAAGAAAAGGTTCCTCTTGGATTTTCATTTTATTATGCTCACCAGATGAGTTATGCACAACTAAATATCTGTGTTATGAATATTATCATCGGCATTTAGGGAACTATGGGAAATTAATTACAGCCAGGCGTTGTACTAAGCATTTTTACAGTTTAATGTCTAATTGAATCCTAAATGTAATTGCAACAGAATCAGTGCTGTTAAAATCCCCAAATTGCATATGACAGAAGGGGTAAGTAAATTTCCCAAGATCACACATTTAGTAAGTGGCAGAATCAGAATCTAAGCAACCCTCTACATTAACAAAATGATTAATTGTAGGGAAAAGATCCCATAAGTAAGGGCAGGGCATTAATCCTTCAGCCAGTGCAAACACTTCTGATGTCTCAAAGATTAATCTGGATCTGGTCATGAGAAACCTGAAACAATAATTACAAATGTAAAAGGGGTAAGATATGCCATATGATGGCACCACTTGTAGTTGTGTATTAGCCAGTAGACAAAAGGCATGTAGTTTTAATTTTATGTAGGAAAAATGTAAATTTGAAGTGTGTACCCACTGGGGCCCTCAGGAAAAACCAAGAAAGATTTTTTTCCCTAAAATTCTCTGCATTAAAAAATTTTGCTTCCCCAACATTTGGGATACACAAAAGTGATCAATTTTCTCTTGTGGATTAGGTGCAAAAAATGTCAGAACCGAGGCCCACATTTTATAACTCTATTGAATCTAACTTCATACATTTCTATGCCTTTTTATTTTTTTCTCTTTTATTTTTATTTCCTCATTTCCCTTTTTTTTAAAAAAAAAAAAGCATTATTTTTTTTTTCCTCTGGAAGCCCTCTATGTCCTGCTGCTGGATTCTGAACTGGTTGCTCTGTAGGTCTATTGCAGCACTGTTATTTGGAGATAGTGATTGCTACCATTGGTAGAAGGTTTCATTCATTTAACTTAATGTCAGTTACTGGGCAATATGCTACAAACTGGAAACCTAGCAATACACCATACAAAAAAGTTATTTAATACTTTTGCAGGGAGTGGAGAGGAGTTAGATAACAAGGCATATAAACGAACAGATAATACAGTGTTTCAGGTGTTGATAAGAAGGTAAAGCAAGATAAATAAAAAAATAGTGACTTGGTAGAAGTGAGGGTTGTTGCTAATATGTCAATTTCAAAGGCTAAGAAAATACTCTTGGAGAAAGTGACATTTGAATTGAAGCCTGAATGATTAAAGAAAGGCAGACAGAAACAGAGCTCTGTAACTGTAACCAGGAGAATCAGTAACAAGTACAAAGTTTCAGGGCTGAAGCCTGGCATGTTGGAGTAGCAGCAAGAAAGGCCATATGACTAGGGGTTAATCAATGGGAGAAGCCACAGGAAAAGTTGATGTGATAAAAGTTGCACTTTTATTTATTGGATGGTGCTACAGATTCCCATAGTTGACAAGGCAAGCAGACTGCAACACTTTGCTTTCATGTTCTTATTTCAGTTGCTGTTACCTGATATGTGGGCTTCCCACGTGGAGCTACTGGTAAAGAACTTGACTGCCAATGCAAGATACATAAGACATGGGTTCTGTCCCTAGGTCAGGAGGATCCCCTGAAGGAGGGCACTGCAACCCACTCCAGTTTTCTTGCCTAGAGAATCCCATGGACAGAGTAGCCTGGTGGGCTACAGTCCATAGAGTTGCAAACAGTAGGACACGACTTATGAAACTTAGCAGGCTGGCAGGCAGGCACCTGATATGCAGTCAGTATTTACTCAGGTTAGAGAGAATGAGAAGTAGTAATTTGGTTAATCAAGATTTTTTTTTTTTCTAATTATTATCTTTTCTTTAGCAAAGTTAGTTTTATAAAACCTTAATGAACTTCTTACTATCCAGCTCTGAGTTCCTCCCATACTTTCCTTTCAGTTCAGTTCAGTCGCTAAGTCATGTCCGACTCTTTGCGACCCCATGAATTGCAGCACGCCAGGCCTCCCTGTCCATCACCATCTCCAGGAGCTCACTCGGACTCACGTCCATCGAGTCCGTGATGCCATCCAGCCATCGCATCCTTGGTCGTCCCCTTCTCCTCCTGCCCCCAATCCCTCCCAGCATCAGAGTCTTTTCCAATGAGTCAACTCTTCACATGAGGTGGCCAAAGTACTGGAGTTTCAGCTTTAGCATCATTCCTTCCAAAGAAATCCCAGGGCTGATCTTCAGAATGGACTGGTTAGATCTCCTTGCAGTCCAAGGGACTCTCAAGAGTCTTCTCCAACACCACAGTTCAAAAGCAGCAATTCTTCGGCTCTCAGCCTTCTTCACAGTCCAACTCTCACATCCATACATGACCACAGGAAAAACCATGGCCTTGACTAGACGGACCTTAGTCGGCAAAGTAATGTCTCTGCTTTTGAATATACTATCTAGGTTGGTCATAACTTTTCTTCCAAGGAGTAAGCGTCTTTTAATTTCATGGCTGCAGTCACCTTCTGCAGTGATTTTGGAGCCCCCCAAAATAAAGTCTGACACTGTTTCTACTGTTTCCCCATCTATTTCCCATGAAGTGATGGGACCAGATGCCATGATCTTAGACTTAACTGAAGCATTACCTCTTCCAGCAAGTCTTCCCTAATTTCGTCCAGGATGTATAAGTACCATATTATGGTTCTTCCATGAGTTTGCATTCTGTCATTCCATTTATAACTTGGTATTATGAGTATATGTATGTAACTGTTTTCTCCAGTATTCTAAAAGGTTTTTGAAGGAAAAGACCATTTCTTGTCATCCTTTTATCTTCACAACTTTAGCATAGTGTGAGATGAAGAGATGATGTTCAACTTGTTAACAAGTGGAGGTCCCACTGCACCCTGCTTACAAAATCAATTACATACTCACAAATGTTGGTAGCAAAGGAAAGGCACCTTTAATTAGAATGCCAATAGTCTGGGCAGATGATGGACTCAACATCCCCCCAAAACCATTTCTGAAGATTCTGCTTGGCCATGACATTTTAAAGAGAAAGAGTAAAGTAATCTTAGTTAATCACTGAGATAGGGATTCAGAGTGGTCACCATGCCCACCGCCCCCACCCGCCTAGTGTGCAGACTCATTGACTTCTTGTAATCTTCCTCTAGTTGTAATCTTGTTTACACAGTTTGTTTGGAAGATTACAAGCTTCCAAAGTGAAGGGGAAGCTAGGTAAGAGATTTGGTCCACTGTTATTTATTGATATTTATTCTTCATTTCTTTTTCTTTGATCTAAGAAAGAACTGACAAGTTAGACAAGGTATTGTGTGATTAAAAGATTTGAGAGGTGTGCTTGAGCCAGAGATAAGCAGAGCATGGAGGTGCCTGGTTTAAAAGTTAATTCTAATGTACCTTTCTTAAAGTGACAAGAAAAGGGGCTTCCTGCTAAGATGAGTTTCCTATAAAGAGCTGCTTACAAATCCCCACTTGTCAGAACAGGATTCTAATTCTATGACATTAGGGGCAAAGGTCTATCTTCTATAATTTCTTCATGGTAATATAGGGTGCTGTATTCTCAGAGTAGAAGGTGTCAATGTGAGTCTGTAGCATTTCTGACAATTTTAGTTGTCTGCTTATATATATATATATATATATAGGCTGAAAGTGAAAGTGAAGTCGCTCAGTCATGTCCGACTCTTTGCTACCATGGGCTGTAGCCTATCAGGGTCCTCCATCCATGGGATTTTCCAGGCAAGAATACTGGAGTGGGTTGCCATTTCCTTCTCCAAAATATAGGCAGAGAAACCTACAATTATTCTGATGCCTACAGAGGTATAGATTATCATGAACAATAAAATTAATCCCATTTTCTTGAGGCCTGTTCTTGAAGTTGTTCTAGCCATACATTCAGTACTGCTCAAGTAGGAGCATCTGACATTATGGCTACAGACTGGTCATCATGCAGTTAGCTTTTTTCTCCTTTGGTGGCAATTATAGTATCTGTAGAATAATTCTCTGTTGTCTAATCGTTAATAGTTTGGTTTGGTGTTTGGGGCTGGTGCCTGCAAGGTTCTACGCAGTTCCAGAGTCATGTTTACTGAGTAAGTAAAATTTGCCAGTTCCATACTTGTCCTTCTGCTTTGTCTTCAGCGTTATTCAGATTTTTCTCAGTGATAAGTGATACCCCCTTCTCCCGTCTTAACATGTAATTGAAACAAAACAATAGATGATTACATTGGTTTAGTAAAGTAACATCCAAAAGCTCCTTACCATAACAGGCCATCTAAAAGCTTATTGTGAGAAAAAGCAGAAAATTGCCATTGTAACTTTGTTGGCATCAGATAGGAATGATCATACACAATAGGTGCTTTTTTTACTCAATACAGACAGAGAAAATGACTGCTGAATCATAGTGAAAGGATTTAAGGGAACTAATTCTAAGCAGTCTTTGTAGCAATGCCTCAGTCTTTGACAATGAGAGATCCATTCATAAATATGCATTATATGTGGGAAGCAACTTACAAAAGAGTCTCCCTCCACTGATGCTTGGGCACTCAAGATGTTTGTTGGGAATCACCCAGTGGACATTAAGGTCTTTACTTTTACTACAAATCTCATTTTATTATAGTTATTTTGTAAGCCATCTTAGTATTTTTGAATATGATGAATACATCAGTAATAAGTAAAAATAAAGAGGACTGTGTTTCAAGTATGCAAAGATAAATGTGACTTGAGTGGCTTAGTGATCTAACATTTTTGAGTGAGAGAGACTGATCTCTGAGACCTTAGAAAAGTTTTGTAACATCTTTCAAACTGTTTTCCACATGTGAAAAACTGGGAGGTAAAAGTGAAGACATAGGACCATTATCAGGATTCGAGGAGATGAAGCTTAAGAGCACTAGCCCAGTGCCTGGTATTGCTTAGATACTCAGCAAATGTTAATTCCCACCTCTCCTTCACTGTCTCAAGCTCCCTGACCCTGACATGAATTTCAGAACTTTCTTTCCCCAAGTCTGTAATCTGGACATAGTGAAGTAGCTTGAGAAACAGTGATCTGAAGGCAGTAAATTCCATTTGCTATTCCCTGCCCCAAAGACATTACCGAATTTTTTTAAAGCTTTATCTGGCCATTTCTACCTGCCTCCCTACTACCAAGTAACATCTTCATTGTCTTACAAAATGCTGATTTTAATAGTTAAGCTAGATGTATCCCAAATTTTATTTTTCATATTTAAATTAAATATGTATTTAAAGATCCAAATTCATTAAAATAATACCTTAGGTTGTAGATATAAAGAGAAAACAGAAGGATAAAACGTTAGTTGTATTTAAATGACATTAGTAACCCACTTTTGTTGTTGTTGTTACAAAAGAACTTAAATACAAAAGGAAAAATGATCACCACAGGAAATGTCCAATAGTAGTTGAGTTCACATTACAAATGTTTAAGCTGACTTTCACCTTTTACTGCAATGGTGTGATGTGTTTCAGTTGCTCTTTAATTTGTAAGGCTACTTTGTAATTTACTAGTAGAGTCCTGTTCATTCTTCTTGGCTGTTCTCTCTCTTCAAGGTAATGGCAGATAATTGCACTAAGGCATGTCAAATTTTCATATTAACAAAGCTGAATTAAAAAAAAATAATAATGTTAAAAGAGCAGAGCAAACTGAGTGTCTCACCTTCTGGCTATGACAGTGAAGTTTCAGTTGCAGACAGGACAGATATCAGAACCGTTGCTTACTCACATGAAACAAAGAATACATTTTTCTTCAAAGGCAAACTTTGCATATCAAAATAATACTTCACATATAATGAATTCTAATTTTTATCTGTTGTGACTAATGAATCAGTATTATCAGATTTGACAGTGGAAGACTGTATTTTCCTTATTTCACTAAGAGATTTGCAAGATAATAAATTGAATTGTTAAATTGTTGTGTCTCATAGGATTCAAGGTTTAAAACATTTATGCTTTGCATTAATTGCTACAAATTAAAAATGGGAGACATTCAAATAATGTTGACATGGATCAATTATTTCATTAAACCTCTTTTTATAAATGATAGACTAAGTGAAGTCATGATTGCATGGAAAATGAAGAGGTGGAGCTATACATTCTAAAGTTCAATTTGTACCAATTTTATTTTTAAAATATAAATAATATGAATATTTAATATACTATATTATATGTGTACTTGTTTTAATTTTTAAGTATATATTATAATTCCTAAGAGGTTAAGAAATGGTCATGGCATGTATGCATGCCAAGTCCCTTTAGTTGTGTCTAACTCTTTGTGACCTTATGGACTGGAGACCGTCAGTCTCCTCTGTCTATGGGATTCCCCAGGCAAGAATACTGGAGTGGGTTACCATGCCCTCCTTGAGGGCATCTTCCTGACCCAGGGATTGAACTGTCTCTTATGTCTCCTGCATTGGGAGGTGGATTCCTTACCACTAGTGCCACCTGAGAAGCCCAGGAAATGGTCATGGAAAGTTAAAACCTCTTTCACTCAAGCTTGTATCATACTTTGGAATTTATTTATAATTAGAGAAGGAAGTGGCAACCCACTCCAGTGTTCTTGCCTGGAGAATCCCAGGGATGGGGGAGCCTAGTGGGCTGCCGTCTATGGGGTTGCATAGAGTCGGACACGACTGAAGCGACTTAGCAGCAGCAGCAGCAGCAGCAACAGCATATAAATTTTTAATATATGGCTAGAGACTGCTGAAGTTTGGGAAACCAGTTAACTCCTATTGAGTATATAATAATTTTCCTCTACAGTCAAGTTTATTGCTATTAATTTTGTTAGCATTTTTTTTTCTGGAAACTAATAACTAGCAAACACAAATGTAAACTTGCATTCATTTGATAATTTTTTCACATTAGAAATCAATAAATCTAAATAATATTTTCTTGCATGTCTCATTTGTGGTAAAATTTTCATTATAATTAGCAGTAAACATTTATTAAGTGCTCACTGTGGCCCAGTGGCTGTACAAAGTATTTACATGTAAAGTTTCATTTAATCCTCATAACAGCCCTAGAGTCCCAAATTGCACAGTATTATCACCTCCATTTGACAGATGAGGAAATTGAGTTTTGAAGAGATTACTCAGTGCTCCACTGGGTAAATTAGTTAAGTAACAGAAGAAATCAAGCCTCTGTCTTTTGAATTGCATTGAGGCTTAACCACTACATTATACTTCTGTGAACTGTGCACAGGAAATAGCCAGTACTGTGTTAAATTACAGAAAATAAGCTTCTAGCAAATATGCAAATGTATAGACTTCTTAGCCAGCTCAAAGAAAAGGCAGAAATCTTCATCTGTGGAGTGTGTTGGAAGAAAACAACTCTTCCATTTGATTTGATACAGAGAAGACAGCACAGATACAGCATATACAATTTGATGCCATAGTGAGATTGTGTATTTGTATATCTATAAAGGAAATTTGAACACAGTACAAAAATACAGTTATGGAAATATTATTTTGTGGCCCCTTAAAAATTAGAAACATAAAATCCTGCCAGTGGTTACTCAGAAATTGATAAAAATCTCTTATAAGAAATACTCTATGTCTCTCCTCTTACTCTGAGTTCTGATTTGCTTCTTTTATTGGTTGTATATAGTTGTGAATTTTTCTCCCCTTTTCACCGAGTAGGTAGGAATAAAGAAGTTGTTTTGGAAACTATTAGCTTTGCAGACGTTCTTACCAGGTTACATCCTGGCTTGTCGAATTGTTTAAATTGGAGAGGAAATTTTTGTACTTACAAATAAATAGATAAATAAATACATAAAAGTATGTGTGTATATAAATGTACAAATGCAGTAAGAAGACTGTATAAGCACAATTAATATTATTTGTTAGTGAAGAGATGCTAGGTGGAGAATTGTTTTCTAATGCCAGCCAAAACTGTTTAAGGAGAAAAAAAAATCATGTTATTTTCATCTGAACTGAACTATAAAGCAAATGTCAATAAAATTAGATAAGTTAAATTTTGTGGCAACAGTAAAATGATAGAACTTACAGTTTTACATAGTGCAAAGGCACCAACACTATCACTAACTCTTAATATTATGAGCTACAATTCAGTTTATAGTCACTGTAAACTTGTCTTTGCCCTTATCCTTCACACTTAATTAATCATTGCTAATTCTGCCTTGGGGCTTCCCCGGTGACTCAGTGGTAAAGAATCCAAGAATCTGCCTGCCAGTTCAGGAGACAGGGGTTCAATCCCTGGGTCTGGAAGAACCCCTGGAGAAGGAAATGGCAACCCACTTCAGTATTCTTGCCTGGGAAATTCCATGGACAGAAAGAGCCTGGTGGGCTACAGTCCATGGGGTTGCCAAGAAGCCGGTCCTGTCTTAGTGACAAAACAACAACAAGTACAACAAAAGACTTTAGCTGGAAGACATACTGAACTGTGCTTTCAAAGAACAGCGAGAGTATTTATGATCAGATGGAAATTGAGGAAGAGAGTACAGATAGGAGAAAATGATCAGAAGACATGGGACATTAGATATGTTTAGAAGTTATGAGTAGTCTAGCTGGCAAGAGCATGGAAGGCATTGGAGAGTAGAGACAGACGTTATAGTGGGGGTCAGGTTGCCATTGGCCAGGCAAGTCACCTTAATGGGCTGAAATTTCTCTGTGCTACTGAATGTGTGACAAGCAATTGATGGTTTTAAAGTAGTGATTTGAAATATTACAGCCTATGTTCATCAAATTAGGTGGTAATATACAGTATGAATTTGAAGAGTAAGAAATGGAGGTGAATAACAGACATACTAACAGATTACTTCAGCTTTTGAGTCAAGTGTGACTTGAACTGGGGATAAGATGGTAGGAGCAGGGCAAGGATAAATTCTACAGCTACTTCAAAGGAAGAATCCACAGGAGAGTAGAAAGAAGATGCTGTGGGTTGTGCCAGAGGTTGATGACCGAGTTTGCTATCTGGATTCAGGTAGGGTTGACTCATGAAGTATTTTATTTAATCAGGATTTCTGTGAGACGGAGCCAGAGAAGTGTTTCCAAATGCACCAAAAATACCGTAGAGGGGTAGTAAAGTAAAATAAAAATATAGACTTTGGAAGAACCTGTGTAATTATTAAGTAAATAAAGGATCCTTGAGTAATTTATTTTAGCACAAGGATATCTATTATTTCCATTGGTAATAGTAAGAAAACCAAGTTTGAAGCTGCCCTGTCATAATACACAATAAGCAAAACTTCTAATGATATCTCAAACCCCAAAGATTATCTTCTGCATGGAAGCAGAGCTTGGCAAGTAAATCTTGAGATTTAAATTTAGACTGTTGCAGAAAATATAAAGCTAATCATTTGAACTGTAAATATTTTAAAGCAAAATCAATATGTTAAACAAAAGAGCTAGCTGTAAGGACATCATAAATGTTTGGGAATTTCTATTATTGTCATAAGAAAAAGAAAGAAAAAAATATGGTCAAGAAGCATAAGCTCTATATCTGATTCTGTCATTGATTTATTTCATGTTTTAGAACACGTTTCTTGATACCTAATATCCCTAAGTGTAAAATGAGTATAGTCAAAGTTATGTTTGTCTTTCTTCTAAGTATGAAAAATAATTGAATATTTGCTGATTGTTTATTGAGGAGTTCATGAGCTTTGGAAAATCAGCTCAAGGCTCTGACTACCAGCTCTTCATTTGTAAAATGAGAATAACAATAACCAAAATGAATTTTGTGAGCAATAAATGAATGTTATTTAGCTTTTTAAAATAATCACATAGTATTTAGTAAAATTCCATTTGATTTTATTTCAGGATGCATGTAAATGTTCATATTTTTTAAAATAATCATATTCAACTTCACAGGCCTATTTGAAGTAGAAAATGAAAGTTCTAATGCTTATGTATCATTTCTTGTGAAGAAAAGAAAAAAGTAAAACCAAAATAAGACTCCCTTTACCCATGCCTTACAAATTTTTTGTAGTTGGGTGTATTTTTTCCAACTATTTTCTGTACATATAAGCATAGAAATTCATTTGATAGTATTTATTTTTATTTATTTATTTATTTTTTTTTTTTTACAAAATACAGGCTCATAATATGTATACTAACCTGTAATTTTCCTTGTTTGCTTAAAACTGCCTGACATTTATCTTTTCATGTCAGTACAGGCAGACCTATCTTGTTTTGTTTAGTTGCATATTATTCTGTAATTTCATATAACACCATGATGATGCATCCATGGAGGGGGATTCCTGAGCCACAGGAGAGAAGGGAGTGTAAATAACTCAGGTATTGGAATACCATGAAAACTTGTAGAGAGTCGGGCTTTTGGAAATCAGATGCAGACAGGTTCTGAATTTTCTTTTCTTTTTCTTTTTTTTTTTTTTGCTTGTTTTCAAGCCTGAAATGTACTTAGTAAAAAAGTTTTACTATTATTTTAATTGAAATTTCTTTGAATATTAGAGTGGTAAGAATCTCTTATCTATTATGTTTGCTAGGTCTTTGTGGGTTTTTTTTTTTTTTTCTTTTTAGATTGTCCATTAATCACAGCCATTTTTCTAATATTTCTCTTTTTCCTCAGTTTTATAACAATTCTTCTTATATTAGTAGTAGTATCCCTTTGCCTTTCATATATCAAGTGTATATTTTTCTAGTATGTTGTTTTTATTTTAAATGGTAGTTTGGTTTTGGTTTACGTTTTTGTTAAATCCTCAACAGTAATAATGAGAACCCTTAAACCTTAGTTTCACAAGAATGAAAATCAAATTTGACATTGCTTATGCAACTGAGAAAATCCTGACACAAATAGCTTATTTTTAGATTCTCTGTTTGGAAGTTATCTGATTAAAAAGTCTAGATTACAGGAAAATATTTTAAAAGTCGCTTTGAGAATCTTTTCTTATGGTAATTACAACCATTAACTGGGGTTGCATAGCTTATCTCTTCCACCAATTAATCTTTATCCTCCTTGAAAAGTACATACAAATCTTACTTTCTTCAAGTAACCTCTGTGAATGGTTACACTAGATATTCTTCTGCATCATATACTCAGCTTTATTGTGTTGAGTAATTTCTACTTAGTGCTACACTATGTGCCTTTCTTTCCATTGTGATCCATGGTTGTTTTTTCTTTCTTTAACCAAAATATAGTTAATTTACAATATTGTGTTACTTTCTGGTGTACAGCAGAATGCTTCAGTTATATATATATATATATATAAAATTTTCAGATTCTTTTCCTTTGTTGAATATAGTTCCCTGTGCTATATGGTAGTAGTCCTTGATGTTTATTTTAGGCATAGTAGTGATCCTTGTTTCTTAAGATCACATCAACCTAAGTGTAGACAGCAGAATATAAAAGCCAGTCCACTCAGGATATCTTTGGCTCTTCTTGCCCTGGCTCACTGGTCTAGCTCCTCTGCCTCCTTTCAGCTACAGCTGCTGTTCCGCATTCTCCTTTGCTATTTACGATCCGTCTTCCTATGCCTCATGTTGCTCTTCTTTGATATCATGGCAGTCACCATCACTCACAGCATACATCAAGTTTCCTGTCACTATTGCTGCTTGATAACAGAAGTTCTGAATCCTCTCTTGCCAAACTTGTTCATACTGCTGGTTCCCATCTCTGTACAGGCTGCAGAGTGACTCTCCATTGAAAATAAGCTGCTCTCACAGCCCCTAAGCACCTGTGAGGAGGAGGAGGAGTTTTCTCCAAACTCTTGGTTTTCTAGAAGTACTTTTTTCCACAACCAACTCAACCTTCTCAGGCTTTAGCTTCTTTGTGAAGAAGTGAAGTGAAGTCGCTCAGTCGTGTCCAACTCTTTGCGACCCCATGGACTGTAGCCTACCAGCCTTCTCCGTCCCTGGGATTCTCCAGGCAAGAGTACTGGAGTGGGTTGCCATTTCCTTCTCCAGGAGATCTTCCCAACCCAGGGATGGAAACTGGGTCTCCCATATTGCAGGCAGACGCCTTACTATCTGAGCCACTGTGTGTGTGTGTGTGTATGAACATGTATGTGTATATATATATATATATGTAATATATATATTTGTTTTTACTGCCATCTCTACTACTAGGTTGTAAACTTCTGAGGGGCAAGGATTGTATGTGTTTTATTTAATACTTAGCCTTCAATTAATAGTGACTTATTAACTGTTACTTATTAAATGCTAAATGTGTTAACACTCATTATATTACCTCTTATTTTACTGGTATAAAATTTTTATATTTTTTTCTAAAATAAGATATTACAAACTTGATTGAAGGTTTATTTGTACATATGCCTCTTTGAATTCAGTTCCCTTCTCTACTTGCCCAAACCTACTATTAGAACTTTTTACCACCGTGAATTTCTTTGTATCTTTATGATAGATTCATGCACATTGTTACATGTATCAGTTTTTTATTCTTCTTTTTGCTTCAGTTCAGTTCACTTGCTCAGTCCCATCCGACTCTTTGCAACCCCATGAATTGCAGCATGCCTGGCCTCCCTGTCCATCACCAACTCCTGGACTTCACTCGAACTCATGTGCGTCGAGTTGGTGATGCCATCCAGCCATCTCATCCTCTGTTGTCCCCTTCTCCTCCTGCCCCCAATCCCTCCCAGCATCAGGGTCTTTTCTAATGAGTCAACTCTTCTCATGAGGTGGCCAATGTATTGGAGTTTCAGCTTCAGCATCAGTCCTTCCAATGAACACCCAGGACTGATCTCCTTTAGGATGGACTGGTTGTGGATTCAATTTTACGAATCCAACTCAGTTTATTTATCCATTCATCGACTGAAAGAGTAACTTTCAACATATATAGTTTTTGTAAAAATATGTTTCATTTCTCTTGGATAAATGCCTGGAGTTGGACTGTTGATAAGTGTGTATTTAACTTGATTGGCAAACTGCTTTCCAAAGGCACTGTCATATTGTGCATTCTCAGCAGCATTATATCAGAATTCAAACGTCTGCATCTGTACACTTTCACCAGCCCTTGATATTATCAGGTGTTGTTTTATTTTGAGCTGTTTTAGTAGACATGTAGTGATATCACATTATAATTTTAATTTGAAAGTACCTAGTGACTTTCATGCATTGGAGAAGGAAATGGCAACCCACTCCAGTGTTCTTTCCTGGAGAATCTCAGGGACGGGGGAGCCTGATGGGCTGCCATCTTTGGGGTCACACAGAGTCGGACACGACTGAAGCCACTTAGCAGCAGCAGCAAAAGTGACTATGTTGAGCATATTTTCATGTGCTTATTTTTCCATCTAATTATATTCTTTGCTCAATTATCATTCAGATCACTTGCCCATTTTTCATTGGGTAATTTTTTTTAATTGGGATTTGAAAGTACTTTGTATATTCCAGATATGTCCTTTATCAGATATGTGTTCTGCAGGTCAGTTGCCTTTCTTTTTATTTTGTCAACAGTATCTTTAGAAAAGCAGATTTTAATTTTCATAAAGTCCAATATATCAGTATTTTATGGTTTGTACTTTTTGTGACAGATCTAAGTAACCATTGCCTGATCTTAGATTAGAAGATTTTCTGTGTTTTCTTTTAGAAAATCTTTAGTTTAGGTTTTATATTTAGGTCTGTGATTCATTTTGAGTCTTTTTTTTTTTTTTTTCTTGTATGTTGTGAAGTTTGGGTCAAGGTTTACTTATTTTTGCATAGGGATATTTAACTACTCTAGCAGACATGTTGCAAAGACTACCTTTTCTCCATTGAATTAATATAACATTTTATAGAAAATTAATTGACCTTGAAGATATAATATCTTAATTACTATAGTTTCATTGTAAGATATGAAGATAGGTGATGTAAAACCTTCAGCAATTTTAATAAACACCATTTTTGCTCTTCTATTTCTTTTGCTTTACCATGTAAATTTTAGAATGAACTTGTCAATTTCCACAGGAAAAAATCTGCTAGAATTCTGCATGAGATTGCATTGAATCTGTAAATCAGCTTGGGAGAATTAATATTCTAATGACATTAAGTATATCAATTCATGAATACAATATATTTCTCCATTTATTTAGATCTTATTTGATGTTTCTCTTCAGTACTTTGCAGTTTTCTTTATATAAATCTTGTACATATATATCCTTAGATTTATACCTAAGTATTCAATATATTTTGGTGCTATTGTAAATGATACTCTTATTTTAACTTCAATTTTCAATAGTTCATTGGTAGAATATAGAAATACAGTGATTTTTGTATCTGAATTTGTATTCTGTAACCTTGCTGAACTTATTTAGTAACTATTTTGTAGTATTTTGAGGATTTAGATTATTGTTTTCCTCCAAATAGAGTGTTTCTTCCTTTGCTATCTGTATACCTCTTTTATTGTTCTTTTTCTTGACTGTGTGCAATCTTTAGGAGCTCCAGTACAATGTTTAGTAGGAAGAGTGAGAGTAAAAACCATTGCCTTGATCTTTTTATTAATAAGATGTTAGCTGGAGGTTTTGTGCAGATTCTCTTTATAAGGTTAAGGAAATTTTCTTTAATTCCTAGTTTTCATAGTTTTTGTTGTATTTGTTTTGTTTTTAAGCATGAACAAATGTTGAAGTGTGCCAAATATGTTTTACTCATCTGTTGAGATGATAAAGTTTTTCTCTTTAGTCTGTTAATATGATACATTACACTGATTCATTTTTCAGTGTTGAAACCATGCTGCACTTCTGGGATAAGTTTCTTGGTCATGATGTATTATCCATGTATATATTGCAAGATTGAATTTGTCACTTGTTTTTGAGGATTTCCACATCAATTTTATGAGAGAGAATGTGGTTTAGTTTACTTTTTTGTACAGTGTCTTTGTTTTTTGTATCAGACCACCATACATTTAATTAGTACATTCTTTTTTCTGGGTTCAAAAAATTAACATAATTTTCTCATTTTTATGAGCTTAATCACTCTAATTATACATTTACAGTTTTGTTGCTATGTATATATTACATAAAAGTTAACATACTACAAATTGTGGGATGTCTATCAGTTCAGTTCAGTTCAGTTGCTCAGTCGTGTCCGACTCTTTGCGACCCCATGAATCGCAGCACACCAAGCCTCCCTGTCCATCACCAACTCCCGGAGTTCACTCAGACTCACGTCCATTGAGTCAGTGATGCCATCCAGCCATCTCATCCTCTGTCGTCCCCTTTTCCTCCTGCCCCCCAATCCTTCCCAGCATCAAAGTCTTTTCCAATGAGTCAACTCTTTGCATGAGGTGGCCAAAGTACTGGAGTTTCAGCTTTAGCATCATTCCTTCCAAAGAAATCCCAAGGCTGATCTCCTATCCACAAATGAAACCTTTTGAAATAAATTACTTGTTTAAGGTTATTTTTATATTAATAGAGTAAAATTTATTGTTGAAAACTAATTTTATGTATATGTAGGTTATATTAATTTTTTGATCATAGGAAGTGTTCTAAGTACTTAGTAAATATGCATCCACATTTAAGTTTTAAAGTATCAGTTGAAATTATTAGATAAATTGATAGATGGAAATTGGAAAGAACATTTGATAAAACACACTTTGCTTTGGTGAAGTAGTATGTAGGAACCATGGTCTTTTCTTTGTTGAGGTTATCCTGAGGTCATATTTATTTAAGTAACTCTTTATATCCCATTCAGGATCATATTTATTTATTTTTTCTTTTTTTTGATTTGGACTCAAAGATATAAATGAATGTGAGAGCTGCTTTTGTTACTTTACATATATATGTATGTGTGTGGGTGTATATATATATATATGTACATATACACATCCTTCTGTACATATACATACATTATTATGGATTATATATGTATTATATATTAATATTATGTATCATATATGTATATGTATTATATATATGTGTGTGTATAATATATATGTATTATAGTTTGTTTATATGTATATAGATATATATGCATTTTATAAAAATATGCATACAATTTATTATATATATATTTGTCAGAACAGAACATACTTTCTTATGTACTAGCAAGTGCTGAGTGTTTATAATGAATGAAATTATTTCCACTGGCTTACATTACTTTGAGCCTTATCATGAGATTGAAAATACATACAAACAGAATTCATATTCAGCAGCAGTAGGAATATTGTCTTTGCCTTAAGCTTGTTTGATCTAAAAAACACAGCCTGCCTGGTAATTCTGAAATCCTGACTAAGGGGTCTACCATGGACCATTTCACCAGAGAGGTGAGGAATCTTGATGAAATAATTTACTTTAAGCAAATATAGACTGGAAGCTACAGTCCATGTGGTCACAAAGATTCGGACATGACTGAATGACTAAGCACAGCACAGAATGGAAGCATTCAAGTTTGCTTCAAGAAAAATGGCTGTTGTGATAAAAACCACACTCATGTGTAGCTTTTTTCCATACCGTTGAAATTGATAAAGAGAAATCTCATAAGTAAATGTATTTATAAACTATGTAATAATGATTGTGATATATATGCAATATAAAGTATATTCTTTTCTCAGTCACATGTTTTTTCTTTTTGATCTACTAATGTATGTGTTTGGTTTTAGGTTTCCTCAAGAGCTGAACATGGGAAAAATAAGTGCAGAAATTATGTGGACCCTTTTTGCTCAAGATATGAAATATGCACTAGAAGGTAATTACAAATATTTAAACTTATTAGAATCTGCCTTTTAGTTAAATTCTGATTTTGCGTTCTTGGTTTTAAATGCAAAGAATTGATGCATCAAAACATTGACTGTTGTGATCAGTTTAGTTCTAAAACTTAATTCCACATTGTAGAAAGATAATGATCACAAAAAATTTAAAACTACTGAAGAGATACATATATTTTTAATAAAATGGTTTAAGTTGCAGGATAATAGTGAGATTTTGTAGATTAAGGTTTAGATGAGGAATATTTTATGGCATAAATTAGATTACATCAAGAGGGTAGAAGAGTGATATTTGTTCAGATATTTGTCTTCATAGACTTAGAAATGGTATCTTAGAATATGCAGGTTAAAATCTGGCCAAAGCTGGTACAAGGATAATGGCAGGACACTTCACCAGAAATTCCACTTTCAATATACACAAATCACAGACTGTAAAGTGAGGAAGATATATCTCAGCTGAAAAACTATAAGGTTCTTTGAGCACCCAACATTGTGTTTAGAGGTGAAGATAGAATGTTTAACCACCCTGGGGTTCCTGCTCTCTAGGAACTTAAAATCTTGTAGAAAGTTTTCTTTGCACATATTCAATGTATATTAAGGCCCTAGATGCTAAACACCCAGACTATACTCAGTATGGAAGATACAACAATGAACAAGCTAGCCATGGTCCCTACCCTTGACAATATTATGGAGGACAGCTGCAAATATGCAAATGGTCACCAGGTGGGATAGTCAGGTATCTTGAGAGTCCCTTGGACTGCAAGGAGATCCAACCAGTCCATCCTAAAGGAAATCAGTCCTGAATATTCATTGGAAGGACTGATAACTGAAGCTGAAACTCCAATACTTTGGCCACCTCATGTGAAGAACCGACTCATTTGAAAAGACCTGAAGCTGGGAAAGAATGAAGGCAGGAGGAGAAGGGGACGACAAAGGATGAGATGACTGGATGGCATCACCGACTCTATGACATAAGTTTGAATAAACTCTGGGAGTTTGTGATGGACAGGGAAGCCTGGTGTGCTGCAGTCCATTGGGTTGCAAAGAGTTGGACATGACTGAGCAACTGAACTGAACTGAAAGATGATGGGCTACGTAGAGGTGAAACTCTGAATTCAGACTTGGGACAAGGGATAAGGCAGGTTTTCTAGAGGAACCTCCTCTGAGGAAATGTTATCTTGACAGAAAACTGAAGTCATAAGTAGGAGTTCACTTTGGGAAGAGATGAGCAGGAAGCATCTCTGTCTCTTTCTGGTCGAGGACAGTGCCTTAGCAAGTAGAGTGAGCACAAGGTATATTTGAGAAGAGAATTTAGCTGATTCTGTGAGCAAGAAGTAGCAAGAAAATGAGGCTGGAGGAATTGGCAGGGACCAGCATGTGCCCTGACGTACTCCTTTTCCTATTTGGAACCAGTCTGTTGTTCCATGTCCAGTTCTAACTGCTGCTTCTTGACCTGCATACAGATTTCTCAAGAGGCAGGTCAGGTGGTCTGGTATTCCCATCTCTCTCAGAATTTTCCACAGTTTATTGTGATCCACACAGTCAAAGGCTTTGGCATAGTCAATAAAGCAGAAATAGATGTTTTTCTGGAACTCTCTTGCTTTTCCATGATCCAGCGGATGTTGGCAATTTGATCTCTGGTTCCTCTGCCTTTTCTAAAACCAGCTTGAACATCAGGAAGTTCATGGTTCACATATTGCTGAAGCCTGGCTTGGAGAATTTTGAGCATTACTTTACTAGCATGTGAGATGAGTGCAATTGTGCAGTAGTTTGAGCATTCTTTGGCATTGCCTTTCTTTGGGATTGAAATGAAAACTGACCTTTTCCAATCCTGTGGCCACTGCTGAGTTTTCCAAATCTGCTGGCATACTGAGTGCAGCACTTTCACAGCCTCATCTTTCAGGATTTGAAACAGCTCAACTGGAATTCCATCACATCCACTAGCTTTGTTCGTAGCGATGCTTTCCAACGCCCACTTGACTTCACATTCCAGGATGTCTGGCTCTAGATTAGTGATCACACCATCATGATTATCTGGGTCGTGAAGCTCTTTTTTGTACAGTTCTTCTGTGTATTCTTGCCACCTCTTCTTAATATCTTCTGCTTCTGTTAGGTCCATACCATTTCTATCCTTTATTGAGCCCATCTTTGCATGAATTGTTCCCTTGGTATCTCTAATTTTCTTGAAAAGATCTCTAGTCTTTCCCATTCTGTTGTTTTCCTCTATTTCTTTGCATTGATCGCTGAAGAAGGCTTTCTTATCTCTTCTTGTTATTCTCTGGAACTCTGCATTCAGATGCTTATATCTTTCCTTTTCTCCTTTGCTTTTCGCTTCTCTTCTTTTCACAGCTATTTGTAAGGCCTCCCCAGACAGCCATTTTGCTTTTTTGCATTTCTTTTCCATGGGGATGGTCTTGATCCCTGTCTCCTGTACAATGTCACGAACCTCATTCCGAAAAGGAGTACGTCAAGGCTGTATATTGTCACCCTGCTTATTTAACTTATATGTAGAGTACATCATGAGAAACTCCGGACTGGAAGAAACACAAGCTGGAATCAAGATTGCTGGGAGAAATAGCAATAACCTCAAATATGCAGATGACACCATCCTTATGGCAGAAAGTGAAGAGGCCTAAAAGCCTCTTGATGAAAGTGAAAGAGGAGAGTGAAAAAGTTGGCTTAAAGCACAACATTCAGAAAACGAAGATCATGGCATCCAGTCCCATCACTTCATGGGAAATAGATGGGGAAACAGTAGAAACAGTGTCAGACTTTATTTTTTGGGCTTCAAAATCACTTCAGATGGTGACTGCATTCATGAAATTAAAAGACATTTACTCCTTGGAAGAAAAGTTATGACCAACCTAGATAGTATATTCAAAAGCAGAGACGTTACTTTGCTGACTAAGGTCCATCTAGTCAAGGCTATGGTTTTTCCTGTGGTCATGTATGGATGTGAGAGTTGGACAGTGAAGAAGGCTGAGCACTGAAGAATTGATGCTTTTGAACTGTGGTGTTGGAGAAGACTCTTGAGAGTCCCTTGGACTGCAAGGAGATCCAACCAGTCCATTCTGAAGGAGATCAACCCTGGGATTTCTTTGGAAGGAATGATGCTGAAGCTGAAACTCCAGTACTTTGGCCACCTCATGTGAAGAGTTGTCTCATTGGAAAAGACCCTGATGCTGGGAGGGATTGGGGGCAGGAGAAAAGGGGACGACCGAGGATGAGATGGCTGGATGGCATCACTGACTCGATGGATGTGAGTCTGAGTGAACTCCGGGAGTTGGTGATGGACAGGGAGGCCTGGCGTGCTGTGATTCATGGGGTCGCAAAGAGTCGGACATGACTGAGCAACTGAACTGAACTGAGCATGTGCCTTCTGGGCCGCAGTGAGGTGTTTATATCTGCTAACAGAAATAAGAGCCCATAGGGAATTTCAGGAGGGACGTGTCCTGTTCACATAGGCAACTAAGAGCAGACATCAGCATGGCAGATAGATTGGTGGAGCTGGTGCTCACTGTGCCAGTGTTTTTTTTTTTGTTGTTGTTGTTTGTCTTTTAGTGTTACTAAAATGTAAGCTTGCTACTAGGCCACACAGAGGAAACATACTGTACTTTCCTTATTCAAAAAGAAGGTACACAATAGATTTTAATACCTGGTTTTCTGGTAAAATCTAATTAAATAAGTTAGGGTTTATCCTTAAACTTATACCACAAGTTGCTCAGAGATGCAAACTCCTTTTTCTGCAGTGAAGCATTCCTTCTCTATTGTATTAATCAATCCTGCTTTCTTTACCTCTGCCACCTTTCAAACACATCCTTTTATACCACTCTGTTTTGATTGTCTCTTTGGGACCCAAAATGCGTCTTAAGCATCTTAAATCAAACAGTAACCACCAGTCCACTAGACCAGTAAGTTTCTTCAGATAGCATTTACTCCTCTAGTCCTATCCCTGACAGGTCACCACCCTCCTGATTGCCTAGTCAGTTCAGTTCAGTTGCTCAGTCGTGTTGGACTCTTTGCGACCCCATGGACTGCAGCACTTCAATGCAGAATTCTTAATCTCCCCTGGTTCTTTCCCTTGCCTCCCGATTACAACTACTGGCACCACCATTCATTCAGTTACTTAAATCAAACACAAAGAATTATCATGGATTCCTTTACTTTCCTCACACACTTGAAGCTCATTCCTGCCTTCAGGCTTTTTTTTGCCAGCTGGTCTAATGCCTGGATTTCTCTTCCCAACATTCTTCTCCAGCAGCCCTGTGGGGCTCATTTTAATGGCACTTGCTCAGAATCTAAAGCACCTCCATGAATAGCCTTATTTTAACCCTCTGCCTAGCAACTAATTACTATCCTATTTATTTAGTTACTTAGGCTTACTTCTTATCTGTCTTCAATACCACTATGTATATTTGTTTTTGCCTGTGATTTTTATCAACATACCTATATTGCCTAGAGTGATATCTAGTAAATAGAACCTACTTAATCTCTATGCCTTATCTACGAGGCAATGAAGACTTTCTCAGGTAACCCCAGCTCAGTGGAGTAGTGGGTAGGGGAAACTTCCACTTGTGATCATTTTCTGTGTGATGTTGGGTATGTTCTAAGATGGCAACACCTTTGTGTTTCATTGTCCTCACCTACAAAATGAAAAGTTCACACTGAATCAGAGGCTGAGCAGTGGGCAGCGGGGAATCCAGCCCACACTTCACAGGAACTTGACTCTTTGGAACTGTTCCACAGTGGCTCTGCCACCGGGGAATGTTTTGTTTGGGCAGGGCCTCTATCTTTGCTTACATAACAACATTAGTGCAACTATTGGATATTTTATCTTATGTTACCTTTGCTTTAAAAAATAAGTAGTAATTTTAGTCAGTGAAGTAAAATATTTATGTTAGGAAAGTAAATCTCAAAAATTCAATGTTTACTTGAAACAACAATGAAATTAGGAATGCTACACATAAAGCACCATAACTTTGAATGTTTATTGACTAGAGGTTAATCAGTTCAGTTCAGTTCAGTCGCTCAGTCGTGTCCAACTCTTTGTGACCCCATGAATCGCAGCACTCCAGGCCTCCCTGTCCATCACCATCTCCCGGAGTTAAGTCAAACTCATGTCCATCGAGTCGATGATGCCATCTAGCCATCTCATCCTCTGTTGTCCCCTTCTCCTCCTGCCCCCAATCCCTTCCAGCATTAGGGTCTTTTCCAATGAGTCAACTCTTCGCATGAGGTGGCCAAAGTACTGGAGTTTCAGCTTTAGCATCATTGCTTCCAAAGAACACCCAGGACTGATCTCCTTTAGGATGGACTGGTTGGATCTCCTTGCAGTCCAAAGGACTCTCAAGAGTCTTCTCCAGCACCACAGTTCAAAAGCATCAATTCTTCGGCACTCAGCTTTCTTCACAGTCCAACTCACATCCATACATGACCACTGGAGAAACCATAGCCTTAACTAGATGGAGAGGTTAATAGTTTTGTACAAAAACAGTACCCCAAAATGCTGAGATTGTATTATTGAAAGTCAGATCCAAGGTCAATGGTAATTAGTAATCCTGTGGCTATCTTAGGTTTTGGGAGACAAAAATCTTTTTCTTAACGTATTTTTTGTTTGTTTGACTTTCTATTACCTGCTGTATTGAGATTTAATTCACATCCCATACAGTCCATCTGATTAAGGTGTCCAGTTCACTAGTTTGCACATTCACACATATTCTAAGGAAGTCATGATGAATTGCAGTTCCTGGTTTATGTATTATATCTTCTTCCATACCGCATGAGAAGGCTTTTGAGTGCAAAGATTGTATTTGTTATCTTTGTATTCACTGAACCTTAATGGAAACTCAGTCTGTGTTAGCTTACTTGAATTACAGATAAGACAACCCTATCGAAAGAACCTTGGAGAAAAGGCTGAATACTTAGGTTCAAATTTAACATTTGTAGTATTGATAGTTAGAGAGAGATCTGAGCCTGGAAAACCTAGTTTCCAAAAGTTTTCTCACTCAAGAGCTACATCAGCTTTGGCAATTAATGTATAACCTCTCCAAACGTGAATTTTCCTTTCTAAAAGAGGTAATATGAGTTCCTAGGATAGGGTGAGATTTATATCATACTTTAAATGTTCTTTGCCAACTGGAAAGTAGTATGCTAATAGGAGGATACCATTATTATTATAATAAGGAATAAAAATTTGTAAAAATCTCCAAACAGTCATCTTTAGGGGTCATTTAATGTTTAAAACTTCTGGCAGTGTGTTTACAAATCCATGCTTATCTGTTCCCTAGCTCTCCCTCCTTCCCTTTCACCATTTCCATCTATAGATAGCTTCTTATTGTGCCCTTTTTAAAAAATGTGACGTAAATAATTATTGTTGGAGAACATGAAGACTAGGACTACCTCACAGAGTAGAGGGCATATACTGGAAAACGTTCTTCTGGCAGGCTCTCTCTACGTGGTAACATCTGACTCTCCCTATTTGCCTTATAGAATGTTATAAAATTAATTTACTGTGGACGACTGTTTCAGGCTATTGACCTAGAAAGATTCCATGTTGTTATATAATTTGAGCTATATAGTTTGTCTTATGATTAAAGCATCTGAGCTCACGTTGTAAGTAACCTCGATTAAGTTAGGTCAACAGAGAAGAGTCAGTTAAAATTTATAGACTTCAGGTTTTTGATGTTGCTTTTTGCTTTACTTCATAAACTCATCAGCTGCTACAAAATGAATAATCTAATTTAAAAATGAAATGAGTTTTCTCCCAACTTTACACAATCTATATGAGACATTTTGTTTTCCTATTTGACATTAATCATTTATAAGTTTGATAAGCAGAAATTGATCATTATGCTGATAATTTGCTAAATAAATCAGAGTATATTATTTTACAGATTTTTTTAAAGATGTACCTTCTGGGAAAAAAAGTAGTGTAGTAAGAAAAAATGGAAGAAATATTGCATCAAATGAAATATTTGATGCAATATTTCATTTTATAATGAAATGCATTGGTTTTTCAGGTTTTTTTCTAAATAAGTTATTCTGAAGACTCTTGTAGTCTTTAGCTTGACTGGTAAAGTTCTAAGATTGCAATAAGTTAGATCTATATGTGAATTTTGACTCCACTAGTTTCTATTTACTTATTATCTATAATTTTGGATAATTTATCATAGTAAGTCTCAGTTTCCATATTTTAACATTAGGGACAAAAATACCTACCTTATAAAGTTATTTTAAGGAGAAAGGAAGAAAGAGAGATAGATTTGGGGGTGAGAAGGGGCTACTTCCCCAGTGTATAATAAATATTCAAATATTATCACAATCTTGAGGATTAGAATTTAGTAAACCAAAACTTGCAGATAATTTACAATACCACCAAAATGTCTAGATGCCTAAAAGTGACTGAAAGCTTTAACTGGGAATTCCAGTTGGCAGCTGACATTGTATTTGTCATCTTGGTAAGGGTAGAACTTGGTTGCCTGGCAATTCTTGTATTAGGGCAGTCCGGTTCAGGGCCCTAAAGTATGTAAACATATGTTGGTGTTTTCAAAGTCTTTATTAAAAGAAACCCTGCTAGTCCCCAAGAGAGAAGCCAGATGGTGGATTGGGTCCACAAACATTCAGGTGGTTTCTAATTAGCAATTCTGTAGAAGAGTGCTTGGGATTCTTTAAGCACTACTTCTTAAATTGGGATTTGTGGCTGGGCTTTAAACTGTATCCTGAAATTACATCGATATGTAAGGGTGAGTGGGTGGGATGGGAGAGGGATATCTAAGTCATTTACCAATTTCTCAGATGAATCTTTGAATAGAAAACTAATTATTAAAGTCACTGAAAATAAATTCGTTAAAAATGACTGTTTTACTTAATTAACAGGCAGAGATGGAATTAAGTATAATATACAAAATACAATCATCTTTCACCTGGCCTTAGTAAAGGTTCCCAGTTCAGAGCTCCTCAAACTTTAATGTGTACACTAGTCCCTGAGAATTCTGTTAAAATGAAAGTTCTGATTAAGTAGACCTTTTGGAGGGCAGAGTGGGTGGTTCTCTCCATTTCCAACAAAATCTGGGGTGATACCCAGGCACCTGGTTAGTGTACCTCACAACTAGTAGCAGCAAGGCTTCAACACTGGGTGGTGGGGCGGGGTGATGGTGGTATTAGTTCTGGACGTTACATCTTTTTATCACCAGTTTTTCTTGCCTGCTGCTTAGTTATCATGTTGGTCCTCACCAATGGGTGAAGATTATCAGACTGCCTTTGTAATTTTTCTCTGATTCTCATCATCGTAATAAGTACAACTGTGCTATAGACTTTGCTGTCACCGTTTCCATGTACTATCTTCTCTTGATGTGTGAATTTGAGTATTTGCATATTGAGTATCTTTAGAATGTCTTACTCTCTTCTTTTGGGGGGCCTTCACTCGAAAAGTATAAATTTTTATTGCCCTTCAGGCCAATCCAGTTCCCAGGCCACCTTGTACATTGAATACATTGCCCTTGTCCTTGTAGGAACAGAACAAAGAGAACACAAAGTTGTAGTCACATCTCTCCTGGCCCCACTGGCCATGGTTCTACTGAGAGAACTGATCTGTTGGCCCCTGAATTTCTGTTGCTGCTAAGTCACTTCAGTCGTGTCCGACTCTGTGCAACCCCATAGACAGAAGCCCACCAGGCTCCCCCGTCCCTGGGATTCTCCAGACAAGAACACTGGAGTGGGTTGCCATTTCCTTCTCCAATTCATGAAAGTGAAAAGTGAAAGGGACGTCGTCGCTCAGTCGTGTCCAACTCTTAGCGACCCCATGGACTGCAGCCCACCAGGCTCCTCTATCCATGGGATTTTCCAAGCAAGAGTACTGGAGTGGGGTGCCATTGCCTTCTCCATGAATTTCTGTAGCCTCCCTTAAAATATTCTTGTTCTTAACATCTTTCTGGTTTACCTCATACCTAGTCTACCTCAAACTACTATTTCATACTTGTCATCTTTCTTGTCTTCCTATCAGCAGTTTTCTTCTAATTTTCAGGTTTACTCTAACAAATCACTGGTTGTCAGTGTATCTTGATCTTCATTTTTTTTTTTTTTGGTGGAATAGATTAGCTTCTGACTAATTTCCACAGTCAGTAAAATTTCCCTGAAAAAACTGATCGCTTTCATCTCCTATTTCCTACTCTTAAGCTTTCTTAATGGTGTTGGAATGACAAAGATTAAAGCAATGCCTCTGTATTCTTCAAAGACTCTGATTGGAGCCAAGATTGGTAGCACTTTGTAAAGGCTCTCCCAGGTCTCTTTTTATCACCATAGTAGATCTCAGCCTGTTCAATGTCCTTTGCTGTTGCAACACTCCTCATAGGTACAGAAATTGCCATAAATATCAGAGATGTTAATGTTGCTCAACTAAGAAGAGATGACAGGAGGCTTTCCCTTATCCTGTTGAGACTTCACTATTACTTTTGCCCAGAAACAGACAACTGTTGAATGACTCAAAGAAGTAGCACAATATTTATTGATAAAATATTAGCTTTTAATGGATAATGTCTTAAACGTGAATAAATTATATCCTATATTTCATATGACTAATAAGTTATTTTCCTGTACTGAAAACCGTTTTGTTCAGATTAGGTAATTTGGCAATAGCTATAGTTCAACACTGCTTTAGGATACTTCTACATTCCTGATGTTATTAAATAGCTTTATAAACGGTACTGGTTGTAAAGAGTTGGACACAACTAAGCACCTGAACTGAAACAGTACAATTGCTTCAGCTGAAAATTCCATTCAGTTCAGTTGCTCAGTCATGTCATGCAACCCCATGGACTGCAGCACACAAGGCTTCTCTGTCCATTAACCAACTCCCGGAGCTTGCTTAAACTCATGTTCACCAAGTCAGTGATGCCATCCAACCATCTCATACCCTGTCATCCCCTTCCCCTCCTGCCTTCAGTCCTTCCCAGCATTAGGATCTTTTCCAGTGAGTCAGCTCTTCACATCAGGTAGCCAAAGTATTGGAGCTTCAGTTTCAGCATCAATTCTTCCAATGAATATTCAGGAATGATTTTCTTTAGGATTGACTAGTGAAAACTAGGACGTCATAGCTGACCTCTTCTCTGAATCCTATTAGCAAATTTATAATAAAAGCACTATATATGAGTGTTTTTTAAAAATTTTCTAAGATTCTTACTTCTGTTCTTGTTCAGATACATTATCTCCCCTGCTCCCACTTTCTTGGTTATGATTCTTCCTTTGTAGACACCTCCCCGACCGCTGGAAAAGGCGCACATTTCTTAGCATGGCTTATGCCCATTCCCTCCTCTCATTTCTGTACCTGATTTCAGCCCTCATGCTGAATACGTTCCTCTATACACATACTGTATGCTCTAGCTACATGCAACTATTTAAAATTTCCCTGAAATCCTTCCATGTTTCTGTTTTAGGACATGTGCATAATGCCCCCCCCCCCCCGCCATCCCATTTCAGGCTTGTTCTTACTTGCCATTCCCAGCAAAGACTCATGCATTCTTAAAAGTCCAAATCAAACATTGCTTCTGTCAAGTTTTCCCTGAAATTACTGGGGATAAGTACGCCTTAGTTATTTTCCCATTATACTTCCTACTTTACCATCTATCCTTGTATTATATATTACAAATACTTCACCCACCATGCCCTGAGCTTTTATTTGTCTTTGTATGACTGTCCCTATTCTCCTTCCCATTCACTGACCCTTAATAAAAATGTTATGAATCAATGAATGCAGGCAGGAATATAAGCCTATGGCTATAAACAGACAAAAGCAAAGATATAGGTTCCATTCTCAAACTCTAATTTCCAGTCACAATTCAGCACAATCATACAACCTGATATAATCACTCATATAAAAGAGAAATATTTTCTAAGTATATTGTTGTTGTTCAGTTGCTTAGTCATGTCTGACTCATTGTGACCCCATGGACTGCAGCATGCCAGGCCTCCCTATCCTTCACCCTCTCCCAGAGCTTACTTAAACTCATGTCCATTGAGTTGGTTATGCCATCCAACCATCTCATCCTCTGTTGTCCCCTTCTCTTCCTGCCTCCAATCTTTCTCAGCACCAGGGTCTTTTCCAGTGAGTTGGCTCTTTGCATCAGGTGGCTAGAGTATTGGAGCTTCAAGCTTCAACATCAGTCCTTCCAATGAATATTCAGGATTGATTTCCTTTAGGATTAACTGGTTTGATCTCCTTGCAGTCCAAGGAACTCTCAAGAGTCTTCTCCATCATCACAGTTTAAAAGCATCAATTCTTTGGTGCTCAGCATTCTTTATGGTCCAACTCTTAAATCCACACTGGACTACTGGCAACACCATAGCTTTGACTATGTGGATCTTTGTCAACAAAGTAATATCTCTACTTTTTAATATGCTGCCTAGGTTTGTCATAGCTTTTCTTCCAAGGACCTAGCGTTTCTTCTAAGGACCTTTAAATTTCATGACTGCAGTCACCATCTGCAGTGATTTTGGAGCCCAAGAAAATATAGTCTGTGACTGTTTTCATTTTTTCCATCTAAGTATGTAGTCCCAATAATTATTTCCGCCATAGTTCTGGAAAGGTTTAGTACTCACACATGTGGAAAAAATCCTAAATCTCTTTCATTTACCCACACAAACTGTGTCTCTTTGTGTGTGTGTTGCTCATGCCTTTGTGTGTTGTAAGAGAAGTTAGGATTACAATGAAGTACAGCTTTGCTTCCCTGACAAATTATGAAATACCTCTTCAGTCACACTCTTGTTTATCAGTCCCCACGTCGTTTTCTACAACAACCCGCTAATTTGTTTTGACATATCTTCACACAGAATTTCAAGTCTAGATTACTAGACAACAAATGAAAACAAAAACAAATAGTTACCAATTCTCAGTGTTCATTATTGCAAAAAGATCAGTTCTGTTCATTCAAATTATGGTTCACATGAGTCTCCTCATGAACTGAAATATTTCTGGATGGATGTATCAACTTAGACGTGGCAGTTTATTTGGGATAGTCTATTATATTATAGTGTATTACATTACATTACATTTGTCCCACACCCCCAAAATTTAAAAAAAAAAGGAAAAAAAATGTATTTGCTGGTACGTTTTAAGTTTTCCTGATTCCCTTGGCCAGTAGTTCTCAAAGTGTGGGTCCCAGACCAGCAAGTATCAGTGTCATCTGGGAAAAATGTTAGAAATGAAAATTCTTGGATCTGCCCCACACCTGTTGTTTCAGATTGAAGCCCAGCAATCTGTGTGTGTGTGTGTGTTTTAAATAAGATCTCCAAATGATTCTGATGCATGCTAAAGTTTAAGAACTTCTAATCCAGGAAATGCATAATCAACATAGCACCTTCTTCCATTGATGACCTGAATGCACAATGATATTTTTAATTATAGTTGATTTACAATGTTGTATTAGTTTCAGGTATACAGCAAAGTGATTCAGTTACTTCGAATATATATATGTGTGTGTATTCAGACTCTTTTCCATTATAAGTTATTACTAGTTATTGAATATAGCTCTTGTGCTATACAATATAGGTCCTTTTATTTATCTGTTTTATATATAGTAGTATGTATCTGCTAATCCCAACCTATTTGGTTTTCCCTTTGGTAACCATAGGTTTGCTTTCTATGTCTGTGAGTCTATTTCTATCTTGTAAATATGTTTATTTGTATCTTTCTTTTTAGTCCGCATGTAAGTGATTTTGTATGATATTTGTCTTTGACTTACCTCACTTAATATGATAATTTCTTAGATATATATTATCTATATCCATTTGTCTGTTGATGAGCATTTAGGTTGCTTCCATGTCTTGGCTATTGAATTATATAATGCTCCTATGAACACTGGAGTGTGTGTATCTTTTCAAATTAAAGTTTTTGTCTTTTCTGGATATATGCCCAGGAGTGGGATTGGTGGATTATATGGCAACTCTATTTTTAGATTTTTTGAAGGAACCTCAATACTGTTTTCCGTAGTGGCTGCACCAATTGACATCCCTCCGAAGGTGTAGAAAGATTCCCTTTTTTCCACCTCTCTCCAGTACTTGCTATTTGTAGACTTTTTCATGATGGCTATTCTGACTGATGAATGCACAGTGATTTTTGAAGATATTTAAATAACTCAGAAGAATGTGCCTTATAATGAAAAGATAAAACGGAGAACTAGTATGGTTGCATCAACTATGTAACAACAGATTAGGAAAAAAAAACAAGTTCAAGGAGCAGACTGATTTGTTAATATCATCTTTTTTTTACATTTTTAAGTGAAGAGAAAGAAAAGACTTAAAATAATAAATTTTAAAAGAAGATAATTTAATAGTAATTTTCAAGAAAATGAAGGGACAAAGGGAATGGACTGGGCCAAATTCATTAGCTTGAAACTCAGTGGGAATAACATGATAAGAAAGATATTGATGACTCAGCAGTGTAGGCATTCAGTTCTCAGGTTAACCTAAGAAAAGTCCCTGGAGTATTCACTAACATAGAGGAAGTGAACCTCCATTAAAAAAGAATGAAAAAGTCGCTTATTATGTTTCAGTTCAGTTCAGTCGCTCAGTCGTGTCCGACTCTTTGCAACCCCATGAATCGCGGCATGCCAGGCCTCCCTGTACATCACCAACTCCCGGAGTTCACTCAAACTCACTTCCATCGAGTTGGTGATGCCATCTAGCCATCTCATCCTCTGTCGTCCCCTTTTCCTCCTGCTCCCAGTCCCTCCCAGCATCAGAGTTTCCAATGAGTCAACTCTTCGCATGAGGAGGCCAAAGTATTGGAGTTTCAGCTTTAGCATCCTTCCTTCCAAAGAACACCCAGGGCTGATCTCCTTTAGAATGGATTGGTTGGATCTCCTTGCAGTCCAATGGACTCTCAAGAGTCTTCTCCAACACCACATTTCAAAAGCATAACGTCTTCTAGAAACATATATACCATTTATGTCAAGCCATTTTTCATTTTTTTGTCTTGGAGTCAAATTTCAACAGGGGCAAATAAATTTCCTACTGTGTTTACATCTTTCTTAAATAGAGAAAAACTCAATGCATTTTGAAACATTTAATTTTTTTGGTACCATAATCCTGCAAAAGCCAAATGTTTTAGAAAGTGAACTATTAATAGCTTTACCATTTGTTTATGTTTTATTGTTCTTATCAGGGTGACTTTAACTGGGGATTTTGGTAAAGCTTTGCATAACAATATTTCCCACATTTAACTATACAGCATGCTTCATATATATTTTACAGAATATGTTTAATTAAGTAGAATGACCTTACCAGTGACAGTCTCAATTATGTGAAATTCTGAGCTCTGTAGGGAAAGGGACCATGTTGACAGTATTCAGTCTTCAACACATATCTGATTCATTAGTCATTCAGTGAAAATCCAAAGTGCATGAAAACAATGTGCATATGAATATGTGTGTAGGTTAACTATATAATTCAAAGTGATTTTCATCTATGTTAGTGCCAGGGACTGCACATCGCTAAAACTTTCTGTATGTTTCCAGTCCATTCTGTATTAACGTGCATTATTCATTACTTGAATTGTCCATATTGATATTTGGACAACAGCATGGTAAAGCTTCAGTTCATCAAGATCTCTTTCATCATGTAAGCCTTTGAGATTCAACCCTTAGCCAAAGGCTTTCCAACATATGACAGTCTATTTCACATTAGCAAGCACAGCACACAAAGCATATGGCAAAACTCTACTTCTATGAGATTGAGTCAAATTTTATCCATCAAACAGATTGCACAGGCTGGTTAATACAAATCAGCTGTCAAGCTATTCTCTAAGGTCTAAAACCTTTAGCTGCCATCCCCCGTGGAATTTAATGGGTAAATAGAAATCATTGAGAATAAATGTTAAAAAAAAAAAAAAAAACAGGGCAGGATCCAGGTCGACAGCTGTATTTCGGCTCCACCTTCCTCCCCTTGTCTTATTCTTTCCTCTTACTCGCCACCTGTCTTGACCCCATCTTTATTATCCTCTCAAACATCTGGTACACTCAGAACTTTCCAGCAGATTGAATATGCTAAGGTGTTTAGGACATCTTGCTTATCCCTTGCAAAAGAACTGAAATCAGAATAAGGAAGTAAAAGAATTAAAATTTAAAACTGGGAGGGGTAGGGATGGCAAAATAAATGCTTACTCTGGTGAGCTGGAAGTGGGTACAAACAACAGGAAATAAAGTAGAAACTAGACATGAAGCTTACCTGACTCTGCGTTTCACCTTCCAAATATGTCATTTCTCAGATACTTAGGGGTTTCTTGCCTCCTTTCATCTTTACTTTGAAGGAAAGCATCAGTGTTCATTCAAATGACCTCAACTGGGGCACCCTGAGCCCTGCTCACACTTAGAATAAATGTATTTTGCAGTTTCTTCCTCTCTGGAAGTTCTCCCACACCCCGATCATTAGGCTGAAACTACTTGTTTTATATTTCTAGAGTAGACAGAGAGGGTAATCTATGTGGGTAATTGATCTAAAACATGTCTAAACTATTTGGCCTCTGAATAACAGGAAAGGAAAAATAAGTATTCAGGAATGTTTATAATGCTATTATTAATCTCACCCTGTAATTATCTACTAACTAGTCTTATAACTGATTTCAGTAAAAATTATTTAAAATTTGCTGATCTGAGTACTGTATTATGTTCATTAGATAGTTGTTCAGTTCAGATGGATGCACAGTCATGTCTGACTCTTTGCAACACTGTGGACTTTAACATGCCAGGCTTCCCTCTCCATCACCAACTCTCAGCGCTTACTCAAACTCATGTCCATCAAGTTGGTAATGCCATCCAACCATCTCATCCTCTGTTGTCCCCTTCTCTTCCCGCCTTCAATTTTTCCAAACATCAGGGTCTTTTAATATGAGTCAGCTCTTGGAATCAGGTGTCCAAAGTATTGGAGTTTCAGCTTCAGCATCAGTCCTTCCAATGGATATTCAGAACTGCTTTCCTTTAGGATGGACTGGGTGGATCTGCTTGCAGTCCAAGGGACTCTCAAGAGTCTTCTCCAACACCACAGTTCAAAAGCATCAATTCTTCAGCTGGGAAGTTAGGCTTTGTCCCTTCTGCAATATATTATTGATCACACAGGTTAACTATATTCAGTGTAGGAGGGGATATACAAGGCCGTGAACTCCAGGAGTTAAGGGTCACTGGTGCCATTTTGAATGCTGGCTTACTCACAGAGTTAGTATTTGCCTCTCTGATCATTTATTTATAATATTAGATTTTTTTTTTACATTAGGACAGGCTTTTATTGTATTGATTTTTAAACAAAAGTTACAATCAATATGGATAAAGCCAACTTCTTCCTTTTACTGCTTTCCTTTAGCCCCTATCCCTACCACAAGAAAGAAGGTCAGCATGAACCACTTCTTGAGGTTTTTTGAGGACAAATTCATTTCCAAGATGCTAAGCCTCTTGTTAGCTCTCTCTAGTTTCCAAGCTAAGCTCCTCAGGGGAGGGAAGTCTGTTTCCTTGAGATGAAATTAACCCCACTCTCTCAAGGCAGGCGCTCATCTATCTCTTGTTCTCTCTTCATTACAGAGCAGTGATTTTCATCTCTGACTGTAATTAGAATCACCTGGACTAGATCCCAGAATTGAAAAAAAAATACCCCAAGTTTATAATCTTATTTAGCAATTATCTATTTAGCACTTACTAGGCCCTTCTTTCTGGAGAAGGTAATGGCACCCCACTCCAGTACTCTTGCCTGGAAAATCCCATGGACGGAGGAGCCTGGTAGGCTGCAGTCCATGGGGTTGCTAAGAGTCGGGCATGACTGAGTGACTTCATTTTCACTTTTTACTTTCATGCATTGGAGAAGGAAATGGCAACCCACTCCAGTGTTCTTGCCTGGAGAGTCCCAGGGACGGGGGAGCCTGGTGGGCTGCCGTCTATGGGGTCGCACAGAGTCAGACACAACTAAAGCGACTTAGCAGCAGGCCCTTCTTTCGGAGATGGCAATGGCACCCCACTCCAGTACTCTTGCCTGGAAAATCCCATGGATGGAGGAGCCTGGAAGGCTGAAGTTCATGGGGTGGCTGAGGGTCGGATACAACTGAGCAACTTCAGTTTCACTTTTCACTTTCATGCATTGGAGAAGGAAATGGCAACCCACTCCAGTGTTCTTGCCTGGAGAATCCCAGGGATGGGGGAGCCTGGTTGGCTGCCGTCTATGGGGTCACACAGAGTTGGACATGACTGAAGCGACGTAGCAGCAGCAGTAGACCCTTCTTTAAAATATATGCAAATATTAACTTATTTGAACTTCATAACAAGCCCATAAGGAAAGTACTATCACTTTAGCTACATTTTATACATGGAGAAATTGAGGCACAGAGAGGTTAATTATTTTGCCCAAAGTCACACAGCAATTGAATAGAGGAGCCAAAACTTCAGGGAGTTCTAATATGTAGCCAGGATTGAACACCACTACTCTTAACTAAATTTTTTAAGGCTTTTGAGAATCTGATGAAATATGCAAGCTCCATTATCAGAAATATGCCCATAACATATACATGAAAAATGCACATATATCCTTTCAGGGCTATGTATGTAAATCCCCCACAGTATTTTTGTTAGACTTTTCCCAGGGGCCCAAGAACCCCAGATTAAGAACCTTTTCTTGTTAGAGCACCTGTTTTCCCTGGACCGGTATGACCTGGCAAGTGCTTAGAACTGCAAATCCTTAGGCCCAAACCCTAAACCTACTGAATAAGAAACTCTGAGCATAAGGTTCAGCATTCCCTATTTTAACAAGACTTCCAAATGAATCTCATTTGGAAGTGCTGAAGTGTGAGAAAACACTGTTCTAGAAGGCTGGTGTGTGAAAGCAAATGATTAACTAATCAATGACCCAGCTTCATGGTTCTGTAAAGACATCTTACTGTTTTTTCTTCATGATTAGGCAGATAGAAATTTTCTTCTGTTAAAACTTGATTTCTTTGAGAACAATGATCACCGAAGGAAAGTCCACTACTGGTATTCATAAAGTACATGCAGTACCTAGGTGCTCAGTCGTGTCCAACTCTCTGTGACCCCACAGACTCCTCTGTACTTGGGATTTTTTCAGCAAGAATACTGGAGTAGGCTGCTATTAAAAGTGTCCATTAATAACTATACAAATAAATATATAACTATAAAATTGAATCAGGATCATGGATGAAAATTATATCTGTTAGATCTCAAAGATATGTGTTAAAATGAACCTCTAGAATTAAAACCTCCCCACCTAAATTCTATTCATGTCTTGGCCGTTGTCGTTCTGAAACCTTTTGGTGGCATTTTGGGGAGTTCCAAAGAGCTGCAGTCCTTTAGGTCTCAGCACAGAAAGAATTCAGTGAGAGGAAAAGTGATAGATAAGAAGTGATTTATTAGAACAATACATAGTGGGCTTACAAGTGACAGGGGAGAGAGTGCTGTGTCCTGAGAACTTAGTGGACTATGGTTTTATATTCAAAGGAAAACTGGGGAGAGGAAAAGACCACCCTCTTCCTCATTCTTGAATTTACGTCGTCATCAGCTTCTACTGCAGGTAGGGCAGGGGAGTTTTCTTTCCATATATGGTCAAGCTGGGACTGTCACAGCACTGTAGAAAATTATTTCAGGTCTCAGTACAATGAGGGTCTTTACTTTGTACTCTGTATATCTTTTCATAATTTTTTATGTGTTCAGAGAACATCTCTTTTGTGTGTGTATGTGTATGTGTGTGTGTGTTGCCCAGTTGTGTCTGACTCTTTGCAACCCCATGGACTCTAGCCTACCAGGCTCTTCTGTCCATGGAATTTTCCAGGCAAGAGTACTGGAGTGGGTAGCCATTCCCTTCTCGAGGATATCTTCCCAAGCCAGAGATCGAACCACAGTCTCCTGCATCGCAGGCAGGTTCTTTATCATCTAACCCACAACGGAAGCCTGAGAGCACCTCCTACAGATCATTAAATTATTGAGCTCACTGAGCAGGATGTGGGTCTCATGCATCGTTTTACTCTTTGGGGGCCTGTCTCATGCTTCTGTGGCATGGCTTTGTTGCTAACCAAGCCTGCTTTCTTGAGCAATCATTAACTTTCAGAGGTCTCTCATAATTTTTTCTTTACTTACAATTCTGTAGTGGGATTAACTATTTAATTACCTGCTTTGTCCCTTTACTCTGTTGGACTTCCCTGGTGGCTCAGACAGTAAAAAAATCCGCCTGCAATGCAGGAGACCTGGGTTTGGTCCCTGGGTTGGAAAGATCCCCTGGAGGAGGGCATAACTACCCACTCCAGTATTCTTGCCTGGAGAATCCCCAGGGACAGAGGAGCCTGGCAGGCTCAGTCAATGGGATTGTAAAAATTTAGACATGACTGAGTGACTAAGCACAGCACATCGATTCCAGCAAAAGATGCCATCATTTGTATAGTGTTTAGACTTCCTTATTTTTTTCACTCTACCACCATGTACAGACACACAACACCCAGATATCCATTAGCAAATTATACTTCTTCTACTTCCAAAACATATCTAGCTATGTATACTTCTCTTTATCTCTACTACCTCCAATTAGTTCTAGCTACAGACCTCCTTTGCTTTGACAGCTGCAATAACCCCTAAGCATTTTGCACATTTTCACTCATGCTTTCCATTGTGCTCATAGCATCCAGACTGACCCATCACAGTTAGATTCAATCTGGACATTCTCTGGCATATAAAAATCTTCCCCTTTCAATAAACCAAAACCCTTTTCCTTAAATCATGGCTTATGTCACACTGTGTAGTTCGACTCTGTTCACCCGCCAACGTCTCTTTCTCTTTTCCTCTCATTTATCTGTAACCACGCTGTCCTCACACTTCTTCAGCTGGGCCAGATTTTCTTCTTTAGCAGAGCACTCACATTGGCTCTTCCTTTCACGTGTAAAGCTCCTCCCTGCTCTCAGTATTCCGAGGAGGTCTTTCCCTCTCTGCGTATCTCAGTTCACTTTTCTTTCCTCTTCATGACCTGCCCTGACCATCCCATCCCCCACTCCACTCCCTCAAAATCCACCCCCCTTTTTCCTTTAAACCCTTATTGTATCAATCATTTTATTTACTCTAGTTATTTGTTCATTTGTTTACTAATTTTTTCTCTTTCTCTTATGGAACTTTTTGTGTTTGGGTCATAATCCAAAGTAAAAACTACATTTTTATAATAACACAATAGATACATACACACAGATACACACATACAACCAAAACAAAAGTTCCATGGCCCATGGAGTCGTGACAAGGATAGAGGTAATGCAAACTCTCAAAATTTCTTATTCCATTTTTTCAGTTTCCTATGTATACATATGTGTATAATAAATAAATAAAATCATATAATACATATAATTTATTTATAATGCTCTAAATTGACTTCATGACCCATTGATGACTTGAGCCAGCAGTTTAAAAACACTGTTCTTAAACTGAAAAACAAGCATCATGGATTTAGATACCTTATACTTCCATTTGTAAATGAATCCTCACTCCTAGAACATGGTAGGTAGTCAGAATCTTTGAATCATTTAAAATACACTGCAGTAAGACTTGAATTCCACAAAAGATCATCTGGACTTATTTCCATATTCATGAATTTTCAAATACCAATAGAGCATAGACATAATTTCTCCAATAATAATTGGGAACTTGACACAATTTTGGTCTTGGTTTTGGGTGCCTAGCTCTTTATTTTTAAATATCTATAATGAGAATGTTATATTCAAGCATATTTTATTTCTCCTAAAACTAATTAAGATATCAGTGGTCAATTATCACATCCCTTGGGCAAGGTATTTTTAAATGGAGCACTTGAATGTGAAGTCTGTAGTAGGTTATAATTGCCAGGAGGAAAATGTAGTCAAGAGTTCAGTCAAGAAAATAAGGTGGACATTTGCTGAAAACAAAGAAGTGGGTTTGCATGTGTCAAAAACATAGTAAACTGTCATTTGTATGAAAACTATGTATTTAACTCTTGATTCTCTTCCCACCCCCAACCCTGTGTTGTTTTCCTGCTATTAATATTTAACCACACCCCACCTGGGAAAAGATAAGGAACAAGAAGAAATGATAAAGCCTCAAGTAGACTTTTCTTCCCTTTTAGCAGTTTTTGTTAAAAAAAAAAAAATCAGAGAAATAACAAATTGAAAGTAATTGTTAAAATTATTTTAGAAAAAGTCAATTTAAACAGGAAATATAAATATTTAAATATCTTGGCCATAAGATTCTAATTTCTGCCTTGCGGCCCCTGGTAGATATTAAAGAAGCAAAACTATTTAGCAATACATGGACATTATCTAAACTACTTTTACTCGTAGAACTTGTAAAATTTAATCTCCTCATTAAATCAAATCAAATCAATCACAGATCCAGCAGCGCATGCAGACGTACAGATCCAGCCACAGAATACAAATATCTGTAACTTCTGAGGTAATATTTTGATCACGAATCCTTGTCTTTATTTGGAGATTCCCAAAGCCCAGCCAGTGAAAATGTTTTGGCAACAAAGGAAACCTGGGAAGATGATGCAATTTGGTATAAAACCAGTTTCCAGAAGCTTTCTCCTGATAAGGAGCCCAGGAAACCATGCTTTTGCCATGTATTTTATTGGAGACCTTCCAGGGGACGCTCTGAACGAATGATCACCTGTTGGTTTTCTTGGGATGATTGCTAGTTACAGACTATTTTGCCTGGTTATAATTTGAGAAGGGGAAAGGCCCTGTGTGAAGTCCCTTTGTCACTTAGAGCAGAGGTTGAAAGCATAATTGACAGGATGCACATATTCTTCACTCTATTAAGAAACTCCTTGTGGGTGGCTTGTGGTGCTGTAATGTCAGACTTACATCAACTCCATAACAACAGACGATTCAAGGTGAAAAAGAGCTGCAATAAGGGACAAGAATAGAGCATTTCTAGAAGCTTGGTGGGAGAGGAAGACAGGGATTATACCTATTGACAGTCTGATGCTAGAGAGAACACAGCAGGTTGGAACACGGGGACACTTTGGAGAGAGAACAGAGATGTGTCATGGAGAACGTGAGCCCACGGGGCTGTGCTCTATTTTGGGAATCCCCTCCCCATCTCCCCATGAGACTTCAGTGCACTGTACCCTGCCTGTCCTTGCAGTATTCCAAAAGGCTAATGCTGACTTCCAAATAGGTCCAAATAGAGCTGAGGCTGACAAGCTACACAAGTGGTATGTACTATATACAGGAAGCTCCAGCCATTTCTCTCACAGTAGGAACAACTTTAGCTTTAAGAGATTATGAATGGAATTATTTTAATATACTTTAAAATAAATACTGATTATTATAATCTTTTGCTATTAATATAAGATTTTAAATAATAGCTGCTTCTTTTAAAAGAGTGAAGTCACTTGTCTATAAACTTTAGTACTATCACTATGATAAAAACGAATCCTCACATATCATACCTCAAAAAGCCCTGTGTAGATAGAAGGGTACCGCAACATAATTGCCAAGAACCACTGCTCTGGCTTAGAAAAATACAAAGGCAGAAAGGAAAATGAAAGATGAAGCCAAGGTGATAGGATGGAGGTATTTGTGAAAAGAGAACCAGTGATAAGTCACAGGCAAGCAGGAGAGCTCCAAACATGGGAGAATCACCACACAAATATGAGGCTAAAGAAGTACTATCCAGAGAAGTTGGAGGAGTAGGAGGACACTGACCTCTGGTCTGAAGGACTACCAAGTCATGAACCCCAGCCCACGCCAAGCATTTGCTTTGGCCCCTCTTACTGTAGTGTTGCTCCTTTCTAGGACAAAGGTGCTAATGCTGGGAGGGAGCTAGCACACTTACAAGGAACAGAACCAGCTTGAACCTAAACCTCAGGGCTTCCGCTCCAGCACCTTAGGACCGCCCCTGCACCCCTGATAGAGTAGTGTTGGCCACTGAACATAGAAGAGGCCCTGACTCACATCTGACTCTAGCTCAACCCCTCCTCCCACCAAGGTGATAGCTTGGTGAAAAGATGTGGCATGCATCCATGTCCAATCCAGCTCTCCCATCAGAACCACAGGGCATACACAGACAGCACAGGAACACTCCTACACAAGAACACTCCTTCAAGACTGGAATAGGTAATTGCTTAACCTAATTTCACAGAGACAGAGAAAGTTAGGGGGAAAATGGGAAGATAGAGAAATCTGTTTTAAATGAAAGAACAAGAAAAGCAATAAACAAACAAAAAAAAAAAAACAACCAATGAAACAGAGAGAAATAAATTATCAGATAAAGTGTTTCAAAACAATAGTAATAATAATGCCAACTGAACTGGGGAAAAGAGTAGATGAACACTGTGATAATTTTACCAAAGAACTAGTGAATATAATTTTACCAAAGAACCATCCAACCATACAGTACAATACTTGAAATGAAAAACACACTAGAAAGGATTAAGGACAAGCTAGGTAATATGGAAGAATGCATAAGTGATCTGAAAGATAGGATAATGGAAATCACTCAGTCAGAACAGCAAAAGGAAAACAAATTATAAAAGAAGGACAGGTTAAGGGACTCTGAGACAATGTCAAGTATATAAATTTCAAGTTATTGGGGTCCCAGAAGAAAAGAGGGAGAGAAGGATCAAAATGTATTTGATGAAACTATGACAGAAACCTTCCCAAACCTGAAGAAGGAAAGATATCAGGCACAGGATACACAGAGAATCCCAAACAACATGAATCTAAAGAGGCCCACACAAAGACATATAATTAAAATGTAAAAGTTAAAGAGAATTCTAAGGGAAGCCTGGCATGCTGCAGTCCATGGGGGTTGCAAAGAGTTGGACATGACTGAGTGACTGAACTGAAAAGAAGCAAGAGAAAGAGAAAAACAGTCATATACAGGGGAACCCTGGTAAGATTATCAGTTGATTTTGCTGTAGAAAGTTTGCAGGCTATAAGGGATGGTGTGATATTATTAAAGTGCTTAAAGGGGGAAAACCTGCAACCTAGGATACTCTACCCATCAAGATTATCATTCAGAATTGAAGCAAGGGTAAAGAATTTCTTGGACAAGCAAACATCTGAATTCAGAGTTCCAAAGAATAACTACATCTCAATGCAGAGTTCCAAAGAATAGTAAGGAGAGATAAGAAAACCTTCCTAAGTGATCAATGCAAAGAAATAGAGGGAAACAATAGAATGGGAAAGACTAGAGATCTCTTCAAGAAAATTTGAGATACCAAGGGGACATCTCATGCAAAGATGGGCAAAATAGAGGATAGAAATGTCATGGACCTAACAGAAGCAGAAGAGATTAAAAAGAAGTGGCAAGAATACACAGAAGGACTATACAAAAGAGACCCAGAAAACCACAGTGGTGTGATCACTCAAGTAGACCCAGACATTCTGGAATGCAAAGTCAAGTGGACTGTAGGAGACATCACTGTGAACAAAGCTAGTGGATGTGATGGAATTCCAGTTGAGCTATTTCAAATCCTAAAAGATGTTGCTGTTAATGTGATGCACTCAACCTGCCAGCAAATTTGGAAAACTCAGTAGTGGCCACAAGACTGGAAAAGGTCAGTTTTCATTCAAATCCCAAAGAAAGGCAATTCCAAAGAATGTTCAAACTACTGCACAATTATACTCATCTCACACACTGGCAAAGTAATGCTCAAAATTCTCCAAGTCAGGCTTTAACAGTACGTGAACCATGAACTTCCAGATGTTCAAGCTGGATTTAGAAAAAGCAGAGGAACCAGAGATCAAATAGCCAACGTCTGTTGGATCATAGAAAAAGCAACAGAATTCCAGAAAAACATCTACTTCTGCTTTATTGACTAGGCTAAAGCCTTTGACTGTGTGGATCACAACAAACTGTAGAAAAGAAAGAAATGGAAATACCAGACCACTTTATCTGCCTCCTGAGAAATCGGTATTCTGGTCAAGAAGCAACAGTTAGAACCAGACATGGAACAACGAACTGGTTCCAAATTCAGAAAGGAGTACACAACACTATATATTGTCACCCTGCTTATTTAACTTACATGCAGAGTATATCATGTGAAATGCTGGGCTGGGTGAAGCACAAGCAATGGGAACTCAAACCGGGGTATGGTAACAACCTAGAAGGGTGGGATGGGGAGGAAGGTGGGAGGGATGTTCAGGTGAGAGGGGACATGGGTAAACTTGTAACTGACTCATGTTGATGTTTGGTAGAAACAAATACAATACTGTAAAGCAATTACCTTTCAATCAAAAATACTTTTTAAAAAAGAAAGAAAAAACACAATGAGATATTATCTCATACCTGTCAAAATGCTTATCATCAAAAAGAACAAAAATGTCAAGGATGTGAAGAAAAGGCCCTAGTAGATTGTTTGTGAGAATATAAATTGGTGATGGGGGCCTGGTAGGCTACAGTCTATGGGGTCACAAAACACGACCGAACGACTTCACTTTCTTTCTTTCTATAGTTTCTTTTGGAGAAGGAAATGGTAACCCACTCCAGTGTTCTTGCCTGGAGAATCCCATGGACGGAGGGGCCTGGTAGGCTGTGGTCTATGGGGTTGCAAAGAGTTGGAAACGACTAAGCAACTAACACACACACACTCAAATTGGTAAAATTCTGTGGAAAACAGGATCGAAATTTCTCAAAAATCTAAAAATAGAACTATCTTATGATCCAACTATTCGAATCCTTGACATGTACCCAAAGAAAACAAAAACAGCAACTTGAAAACACACATGCACCCCAGTGTTCATAGCAGCATTATTTACAATAGCTAAAATGTGGAAGAAACCTGTGTCCATCAACAGATGAATGGAGAAAATTATATATAGATATAGACAACCCACTCCAGTGTTCTTGCCTGGAGAATCCCAGGGACGGGGGAGCCTGGTGGGCTGCCGTCTCTGGGGTCGCAGAGTTGGGCACGACTGAAGCAACTTAGCAGCAGCAGCATAGACACACACACACACACACACACACAAACACATACACAGGAATATTATTCTGACATTTAAAAAGAATGAAATCCTAGCATTTGCAACAACATGAATGGATCTGGAAAACAGTATGCTTAGTGAAATTAGTCAGAGAAAGACAAATACTATATGTTAGCATGTATCTGTGAAATCTAAAAAATAGAACAAAGGAATAGGTAGAACAGAAAGAGGCTCACAGATAAAGAGAGCAAACTAGTGGTTACCACAGGGGAGAAGGAGAAGGGGGAATATTAACAAGTACAATCTGTTTTGTATAAAATAAACAATAGAGATATATTGTATAGCATGGGAAATATAACTAATATTTTATAATAATCTAAATGAGTATAAGAATATTAAACCACTGTGTTGTCCACATGAAACTAATGTTGTAAATCAACTACAATTTTTTAAAAATTGGATTTCTCAAAAAAAAAAAAAAGGGATCATCTCTTACCCAACATAAAAAATCCTACAGGTACCATCTGGCATGAAAGATCATATTAAAAGACCCAAGGGCAAGCAAGACCTAGAATACTGAGTTATCCTTTTCTCAATATTTGTAGCCTCTCTTAGTGATACTGTCCAGAGGAATTTCTCCATCTCCTGAGAAGTTTTTCTACTTCAGTTACCTTTGTTTTGTGCTCTGTGGAACACGAGGTCAAAACATCAGCGACTGCTTTGGTAGTAAGCAAGGTGCTAGGAGAGAAAGACTTCAAAGCAGCTAATTTTCCTCCTGTGTGCTATAGTATGTTTCTTAGGTATTTGTTGCTGTGGAACAAATGATTCCCAGAGTTAGTGTTTAAAATGATGAAAATTTATTATTCCAGGCAGTTCTGTAGGTCACGTCTGAAAAGAATGTCTCCGGGATGAATCACAGTGTTGACTGGGGGTGTTTCTTTCTGGAGGCCCTAGGGGAAAATCTGTTTGCTCTTTTATAGCTTCTAGAGACTTCCCACATTTCTTGGCTTATGACCACTTTTCGTCTTCAAAGTCAGCAATATTTATCCAAGTCTGTCTTACACTGCCTCACTCTGATACTGACTCTTCTGCCTCTCTCTTTTAAGTGCCCTAGTGATTACATTAAGCCTATCTGGAAATTCAAGCTCCTTTATCTTAAGATCATCTTATTATTAAAGTCTTATTAGTATGAGACCTTATTAAGATCATACTTAATTGCAACCGAACATTTTGAGGGGTGCATTATTAGTAATCTTAGCATGGTTCATCTGTGACCTCTACTTTAGGATCTTTTCTAAAAAAAAAATTATTTATTTATTAACACCAAAAACATTTTGTATTGGGGAATAGCTAGTTAGCAGTGTTGGGATAGTTTCAGGTGAACAGTAAAGGGACTCAGCCATACATATACATGTATCCGTTCTCTCCCAAACCCCCCTCCCATACAGGCTGGCACATAACATTGAGCAGAGTTCCATATGCGATACAATAGGTTTTTGTTGTTATCCATTTTAAATATAGCAGTGTGTACTTGACCTTCCTAAAGTCTTTAACTATCCCTTGCCCCCCCAGCAACCATGAGTTCATTTTCTAAGTCTAGGAGTCTCTTTCTGTTTTGTAAGTTCGTTTGTATAATTTCTTTTTAGATTCCACATATAAGGGATGCCATATGATAGTTCTCCTTCTCTGTCTGACTTTTCTCTCTGTATGACACTCTCTAGGCCCATCCATGTTGCTGCAAATGGCCTTATTTCATTTTTTTAATGGCTGAGTAACACTTCATTGTTTAGATACACCACATCTTCATTATCCATTCCTCTGTCAGTGGACACTTATGTTGTTTCCATGTCTTGGCCATCGTAAATAAACAGTGCTGCAGTGAACATTGGGGTGCATGTATCTTTTGGGGCCATGTTTTTCTCTGGATGTATGCCCAGCCGTGGGATTTCAGGGTCATATAGCAGGAAATGGCAATCCACTCCAGTACTATTGCTTGGAAAATCCCATGGACAGAGGAGCCTGGTAGGCTACAGTCCATGGGGTCGCAAAGAGTCAGACATGACTGAGCAACTTCACACATAGTAGCTCTATTTTTAGTTTTCTAAGGAATTTCCATACTGTTCTCCATAGTGGCTAACCAATTTACATTCCCACCAATAGTGTGTGAGTGTTCCACTTTAGGGCCTTTTACAAGGCTGAAATGAAAGTTTCATTCAAAACTATGGTCTCATCTGGAGGCTCAACTGATGAAGCATCTTCTTTCAAGCTCTATCATGAGGTAGTTGACATAATTCACTTTCTGAAAAGCTGTTAGACTGCCTCACTTCTTCCCTGGTAGTTGCTTGCTAGGTGGATGGGTAGAGGGTTGGGCTCTCCAACATAACATGTGATTTTATCAAACCACTCAAGCCCAGAAAGCTACAGTAAGTTAGTCTATAACAAGTGGAATTTCTAGTCTTTTATAACCCAACCACAAAAGTATTATCTCTTAATTTCTGCTTTATTCTGTTTATTAGAAATAAGTCATTAGGTCCAGTCTATACTCAAGAGGAGGGGATTACCCAAGGGTGTAAATACCTGAAGGTAGGGATCATTTGAGGGTTTAGAGGAAGTCTTCCACAGAATGCTAAGTAACAAAGTACACTGGCTTTAGTCAGATGAGATGAGTCCAAAATATGTCTCCACTACTAACCATTTATGTGACATCCAGCAATTTTTCACAGTAACTCTGTGCCTCAGTTTCTTTGTCTGATAATTATACTGTTGTGAAGATTAAATGAGATATATAAGCAAGATGGTTAGAAGATTACCTGGTATCTATAAGTAAGTACCCAGTAAATATTAGCTTTGGTGATGGTGATGATTTAAGTCTTTACTTGAATGGTGCTCAGTGATCAAACATGAGTTGAGAACTATTGAAATAGATAGATTCTAAAACCCTATCTAAATTAAAGATTTATGTGTTTCATGATCTAAAATGTCTATTTTGCCAACTCTTAGAATATATAGAAAATGTGGAACATAACATTTTATTAAACACCAAAAGATAAAGACAGGATGATTTCTTCTTTCTCTATTAAAAATATATGTTATTTTTCTGATTGAGAAAAAGCATTATGGGAAATTTGAAAGATACAGAGAAGCACACAGAAAAAGAAAGAATGAAATAAGTTAATGTTTTTCAAAAATTTGTCATACAAATAATACTTGTATAACTTTAATTTTTATATTATAACTCATCAAAATACTTTTCATGTGAAAATGTGATACTGCATCGTATCTTACTTTTGCTTTTTCTTGATTTACTTATTTGTTGACTAAGCTGGGTCTTCGTTGCTGCACATGGGTTTTCTCCGGTTGTGGCAAGTGGGGGCTACTCTCTAACTGTCACGTATGGACTTATTGCAGTGGCTTGCTGCCAAGCATGGGCTCTAGTGTTCGCAGGCTTCAGTAATTGTAGCACATGGCCTTGGCTGCTCCTCAGCATGTGGAATCTTTCCTGACCAGGGACTGAACCCATGTGCGTGCCTTGGCAGGTGAATTCTTAACCACCAGAGAAGTCCTTGATTTTATTAAAAAGATTTTCAAGTGATACTGACTTTTTCCACCATATATTACAAATCTTACTAGAAAGTGTATATGGTTATATATTCTGAGCCCCTGCACATCTGAAAATATCCCTCTGTTGTACTTGAATGACTCAGTGGCTGAGTATGTAATTGTTGGGTCATATTTGTTTTCTCTCAGAACACTAAACATCTCTAGTGCCTTGTGGTGTTCAGGGTTATAACAAAGGAATATAAAACCAGAATGACTTTTTTTTCCCTGCTGTTTTGCTTCCACCTAGGTACTTATTGGATACTTGAAATTTCAAATGTTGAAAACATGTGGAAGGGCCTTTTCCGTTGTTAATTCTGCCTGGTACTCAGTGGGTCCTTAAAACCCTGATCACACTCCAAATGACATACAGAGTCCCTACCGTGGCCTATAAAGTTCTACACAGTAGCTGGTATCTTCCTCTGAACTCATCTCAGCACTCTTAGCTTGTCACTTTGCCGCAGCCACTCTGGCCCCTTGCCTTTCTCCAATCATATCAAACACATTTCTCCCTTAGGTTCTCTTCATGTACTGTCCATTGTGCTTGGAAGCCGACCTGCTTCAGATCTCTAGAATGGAAAGCCTTGATACCTTATAAAATAGGCGAATCGATCCACCCCCAATCTGTCACCCTCAGGCATGCTTATTTGTCTTTTGCTATTGCTCCTATAAAATATAAGTTCCATAAAAGCCCTTCTGTTTTGTCAGCTGCTACCTGGTGGGTCACTGCCTCACTGTTACCAGTTTTTCCCTCCTATGCCTCCTTCCTTTTAAGGGGTTGCATGTTTCCAAAGTCATGTCATTTCTTGAAGTTTCTTACATACGAAGCCATTCTTCCCTAGACTCTTGGCTCTTTAATGCTTTTGTAAATAAGAATAAAATGCTCAGAGTGCTTTGATATATTTACAAGGCTGTACATCCACCATCATAATCTAAATTTAGAATATTTTCATATTTTCAAGCAAAAAGAAAGCTTGAACCCCCTTATCAGGCACTCCCTATCTGCTCACACTCTTTGACTTATACACATTAAATAGATGAATTTTGCCTGTAAATTACATCTCAATAATGCTCTTCTTAAAAAGTGATTTATAAGCAGGAATGTCATAGAGATGTTTTTAATTTTTGGCAGAAAAGAAAAATAGAGATGCCTCAAGGGTAACAGGTTACAAGACTATCCTTAAATTAACTTCCCATGTGGTCCATCTTTTTACCTTTTTTACAATGCAACCGTTTATAACTTTAACACATTGTCCATTATTTTTCTCGAGTCATAAGTTATTACTCATGACCCATAAAATATGGTTTCATGTAAATAAATATGGAAACAAAAAGTTCCATGTAGCCTTAGCATATTAACTATAACTAGTGATATATGTATCATTCCTCTTTATCAAATTCTTTCATGTAGATGTGCAGACAGGTAATTTCCATTCAAAATAGGTATCGTTATAATTTATGAATGTTTATTTACTTGTAATTTAAATTAGTTTTCCTCTTAGTTAAATTCTATCCAAGTTCACTTACTTCAGATTTTATCATCTACTAATTCTTATTCTTTATCTCTGTGGGAAATTGATATTGTAACTTTGAAGTCTGTTTAATGGTAGCATTGCCATTTTGCTGTTCCTTTAATCTGCTTCTGTTTGCCTAAAGAGAAATATGTCATGTCACTTTAAAAGTAAGAATTAGAACTGAAAAGTAGTAAAATTGTGGATAAAATGTAAGAGATTTTATTTAGATAGTAAAAATTATATTTTAATGGTATTTTATCTTTTATAATTAAAGAAAGTAGCATGATACACTGAAATGTACACTTGTCATTAAAATACTTTATTACCAAAACAATAAAGCAATTTGAGAGCATGAACAAGTATACAATTAACTGTCATAACATGCTTTGTACCCAGGAGTTTCTTTAACCATAAAATAGTCTTCAATAGTAAGTTGAATATTTGGTGAGGGAAAGTCTCAAATTCTGTATTCACTTTTTTTGGTGAATAAGGAAAAATAAACTATGTACACTCTCCCCTTTTAAATTATTATTTATAAATTCTTATTCCACTTAAGGTGATAAAGAATATTACATTTAGTTTTAAAGTCCTCAAACTATGATATCTTAAACATTTAGTTAGTGCTTGGTAGCCAAACCCAACTGGAATCAGCTATCAAAGTTTTTAGATGATTTGGGATAAAAATGTATAGAAATTTTAAAATTATATTTATTAGTCTTTGCATGATCCTTTCATACTGAATTCTGCTTTTCATTTATAAGTTTAAACTTTTTTAAAATGTGCTGCTTGCTCATACTCATTATCCTGCTAAGCTTCTCAACATACTATGAGGTAAATCAGTGTTAAATATGAATAGAAATTGAGGTACACAGAGGTTAAATGATTTGTCAAGTCATATTTCCTATGTCATTGCTTATCTTGCCTAAATTTGGATTAACTGAATACAACTGTTTGTACGGAAATTGAAATCGCATTTTCTTACACTCCATGAGTCTACGAGATTGATAACTACACTAAATCCTGTCTCAGGAATTTCAAGGAGGAAAATGAGCCTGCTGGGTAACAGAGGTCTTTCATTCACTTATTCTACAGAGAGACTCTGGAACTTGGCAACTCTATTCAGTAGCTAGAGTAACTGGGAGAATGGTTGGTATGTGGGTTTGGACAGATTCTTTCCTACTTAGTGATCCAGGTCTTTTCATGGGGAATTTCACATATGAAGCATGCTGCAAATCCTCTTTAGAGAAAACCTGGATAAAAGACCATAACACCCTAAAGAGTATTTTATTTTTTGCCTCTCATTGCCCTTGCAAACAAATGGATTAACCTACTACTCATGGAGGAATATTCAATGTAATTATTCCTAAGAGAATATCATATTGGGGGTTTTATTTTGAGGAATGTGTTTGGTTTTGTTAAATTACATATTCAAGAAAAGTAATGTATGACAGCGACTCCATTCAGCTTTATAAATGAACAAACTTTCCAAAATACACAATTAAAATTTTTAAATTTCAGATCTCTTTGAATATTATATAACCATATTAAAGAGCCAATTTTACTTCTTTGAATCACAGTACTTTTCCAGGATTTGTCCTCTGTCTTTATATGGGTTCTTAGAACTTACCTCCTCTTTCTATAATGTCTGAATATTTGGAATATCTAATAGAATATCAAATATGCAATATCACATCTTGTCAAAATGTGCCACTAATATGCATCCATCTGGTTTCATTTATTTTGCATTCCTTTATTTAAACTCCAAAGTTGATGAAATGAATTTTTGTTTCACAATTCTTGCAGGATCCACATTCTGTAAAACAAATCTATTTAAAATATGTGCTGCAATCTATGTAGAATGAATTGATTTCAACTGAGGAAGTAGTTCTGAAGATGGTTGGTTTTATATTTTGCAAATTGCTTTCTTTAGTAAAGTAGGACTTTCTGGAATTCAGAATATCTTGTAGTTATGTTGATTATATCTTCTTAACAAAATAACAGGACACATGGTCTGACAAGTAAGAGTATTTTCATGTAAAGTGGAACAACATATTTGAAACTGGAATAGCCTTGGAGAATCCAGGCTTTGTGGTCTCCGTAACTCTAATGCCAGGAAGTACCAGATAGTCATTTGTTAAGATCATTAAAGAAAGGTTACTGCAAAAATATTCTTAATATGTAAATTGATCTATAATTTGCATTTTAAAAGCGTGGCTCAGCAGTTAAAAATCTATCCGCAAGTCAGGAGCCACAGGAGATATGGGTTCAATCCCTGGGTCAGGAAGATCCCATGGAGAAGGGCATGGCAACCCACTCCAGTATTCTTGCCTGGAGAATTTCATGGGCAGAGGAGACTGACAGGCTACAGTCCACAGGGTGACAAAGAATCAAACATGACTGAAGTGACTTAGCACATATTTCTGACATCCACAAAATTACTTATTTGACTGCCTAATAAGCTAATATTTATTTTAAAATTAAAGTATAGTTGATGTACAGTATTACAAAAGTGACAGTACAGCATAGTGACTCACAAATTTTAGAGTTATATTTCGTTAACAGTTGCTACAAAATACTGACTATATTCCCTGTGTTGTATGATACATTCTGTTAGTGAGCTAATATTTAAAACGTCTGTTCTGTGTCAGGCACTGTGGTAGGTACTTGAGACCAAAAGAGGGAATCCTGGCTCTTATGAGTTCAGAGTCTTGTCAAAGACACTTTGACACTTGTCAAAGCAAAAATATTTGTGCTTCTTTAGGGAAAAGTAGTTGTGATATCTGCTATTACATATATATTGTGCTGTAAGAACATTTGAGAGGGACATTTTATTTTGTCAGGCAATTCAGAAACATGTTCCCTAAAGAAGTGGTAGTCCAGCTGACAACTCAAGAACAGGCAGGAGTTATCCAGTTGAAAAGGGATGGAAAGATGAGTTTTATTGAAAAAAAAAAAAAATTTAAACCAGAAAATATGGAGCAAAATCTTTCCTTTTAAATTACTGATTTTAAATATCATTACTGACCCTCTAAGTCTATAGCTTGTGAAATAGGAATTTACATTTCTCTGTTGGCTTCCTGCAGTGAAGAGTATTTGGCTTATGTGTGGATGTGTTCACCAGTTCAGCATGTATGGTAACACACATGCTTCTTCCCCATGATTAAATGAGTTTCTTTTTGGATAATTGTTCTCAAGAGTTACCACCAAGCCTCACTATATTCTGTGCTGGCAAGTCCCCAAAAGGCTCCAAAAGAGGAAATATATGTCCTTCTTTAGCTCTTGGATTCTACATGTGATATTTTAGTCACGAAATAATTTCCAGCTGGCAAGCTTGACATACATATTCAATAGCAGCTAAATATTGTTGTTGTATCTATTACATAAGCTGCAAAGAAACTCAACAGATGCTCCAAAATTTATAAAAATTGTAATTCTCAAAACATTTGGTATTTTTCATAAAAATCTGACTCTCATTTATGACTGATTTGATTGTTCACATTGCAGCCCTTCCCTTCCCTGGATCTATACAGTTTGTTTATTTTCCAGGCCCCAATATGTTCCATCTTCAGAGCTGGGCCATTTTCCCAGAAGTCAGGCCATGAAGGAAGTTGAGTGATAGGGAAGCTTTTATGAAGAAAATCAAACCAGTTGGAGTTTAAGACCTACCAGAAGAAGGTCAGTTTTTCCAATACCGCCCAATTGTAAAAAGAACACTGGTAACAAGAAACATCAAAGTTCAGGTTCACACAGGTGGTTAGAACATAGCTCAGACTCATGAACCACTTTCTCCAGAATCTGTCCAGTATAGTTTGTATTACACATTTTATCAACAGGCAGATGATACCATCCTAAAGGCAGAACGTGAAGAGGAACTAAATAGCCTCTTGATGAGGGTGAAAAAGAAGAGTGAAAAAGCTGGCTTAAAACTCAACATTCAAAAACTGAAGATCATGGCATCTGGTCCTATCACTTCATGGCAAATAGAAGGGGAAAAAGTGGAAACAGTGACAGACTTTATTTTCTTGGACTCCAAAATCACTGCAAACAATGATCGCAGCCATGAATTTAGAAGATGCTTGCTCCTTGGAAGAAAAGCTGTGACCAACGTAGGCAGCATGTTAAAAAGCAGAGATACCACTTTGCCAGCAAAGGTACCTATATTCAAAACTATGGTTTTCCAGTGGTAGTGTATGGATGTGAGAGTTGGACCATAAAGAAGGCTGAGTGCAATGGAATTGATGCTTTTGAATTGTTCTGGAGAAGACTCTAGAGAGTCCCTTGGACAGCAAGGAGAACAAACCAGTCAGTCCTAAAGGAAATCAACCCTGAATATTCATTGGAAGGACTGATGCTGAAGCTCTAATACTTTGGTCACTGGGTGAAAGAACTGACTCACTGGAAAAGACCCTGATGCTGGGAAAAATTGAAGGCAGGAGAGAAGTGGGCAACAGAGGATGAGATAGGTAGCATAACTGACTCAATGGACATGAGTTTGAGCAAACTCCAGGAGATACTGAAGGACAGGGAAGCCTAGCGTACTGCAATCCATGAGGTCACAAAGAGTCAGATGCAACTTATCGACTGAACAACAACAATACATTTCATAGGATATTGATTAAAAATCATCTCTTAAATCCATGAAATTGAAAACATTCTTTTACTAAACTGCTGGGCTTCGCAGGTGGCTCAGTGATAAGGAATTCACCTGCAATGCAGGAGAGGCAGGAGACAATCCCTGGGACAGGAAGATCCTCTGGAGGAGGAAATGGCAACCCATTCCAGTATTCTTGCCTGGGAATTCCCATAGACAGAGAAGCCTCATGGGCCATAGTCCATGGGGTCACAAAAGAGTCAGACACAACTTAGTGACTCAATGACAACAACAAAGCTACTAGCAGGCAGCTCTATAGTTTAGTGTTGGTCCAATTTGGGTATAATGAAATGAAAGTAATTACTCCTATGTCTTTACCTTTTTTATCTTATATTATTTGATTGTCTAAAACTCAGAAATTTGTCCAGTTAGCAAGGGTGAGTGTGCTTATAAGTAGAAATGGGGCAAATAATTTCCAAGCAGTCATCAGCTTAATCCCTAAACAAAGTGTATGATGGGGTTTACACATAAGGAAAAGCTTTTGGCTTTCCCAGCCAAAAAAAAAAGTCATATTTTTGGCCAGCCTAGATGAGATTTTCAGGTCAAGTCACTGAACCGGCAGCTATGATCACCCAGCAAATGCTAAACTTACATAAAACTTATGACTAAAGACTTAAACATTCAATTCGTTTTCCTATGAGTATCTCCTAATGGCCCCAACTCTTCTAAAATATGAATGGAAGGGATCACTGTAAAGATGCCTATATGTTGGTTTTTCTTCTAGTAGAAAATGTTGTGCCAACAAAAGAATTGTATTTTAAACCTTCAGTTCCCTTGTTTCCAAGGCCTTGTTATAAGTGTGAGCATTTTTTAAATTTAGATTTAAATGTGGCTGAACCCCCATTACTAGTCAACATGAGCCATCCTTTTTCTGCTTTCCTGGATTCATATACTCAGAATCTTCTCAATTCTAAAAACATAAGTAGAATATACCTTAAGATCCCCTGGAGGAGGGCATTGCAACCCACTCCTGTATTCTTGCCTAGCGAGCCCCATGGACAGAGGAGCCTGGTAGGCTATGGTCCATGGGGTCACAGAGTCAGACATGACTGAAGTGACTTAGTATAGCACGCAGTACACCTTAATGTTTATACCCTGGCAGTAAAGGCACACTGATTTGATATTTAGGTACAATTTCTCCATCTTTTGAACTACTTTCACCTACCTATCTGTGAGTTACAATTAGTCTTTCTAGAGAGTTGATGGTTGGGAAATCAAATCAAGGATTTACCTTTTTTCCAAAACTGTTATTCCTCTATTGTACTTGACAGCCTCACTCTGATCTCTGGAACCCTGCCCACATCCTCAGATAAGACTAGGTGATCTACTTTCCCTTACTCCTGCTCTGCAGGGTCAAAGCTCTATCAGTTTTCACTTTTGAGTGCCCTCTTCTTTTCTCCCTTTGTCAGTCTTCTTCTCCCTTCTCACTCATAGCTGCACTATTTCAGGACAACATCATTTTTCCCATGGATTCCTTCCTAGATACCAGTCTTCTCAAATTGCCTCTCTCCTGCTGCCTGAGGTCTGTCTAAATTCATTCTCTTGCCCTTGCTGCCTGCCTCTCTTCTTTCCTCCCTCCCTACTTCTTCCTCTCTTCCTCTCCCCCTCTCCTCTACATGGAATTGTTCTAAATGTAAAACACTTTGATATAATTTCATTAATAACAATATTCTATCCAACCACTGCTTTTATCACTTTTCATTAGCCTAGGTAATCTAAAGTTTGAATTAAAATATAAAATAGAAACAATAATTCTCTGCTTCATGGTGCATGAAAACTGGTTCCTTTGTTGATAATTTTGAATTTTGAGTTAATTTATGTTTTATTGTTCAATAATCATAACAGAAGTGGATTTTTAAATTAGCCATGATCCTTATCTCCATTTTATACTGCTACACATGCACACAGAATTTTGTATAATTGTAATGATAGCATAAATGTACTTCTGTATTTTTTCATGCTGTTTTAGAGTTTTGTCATATTAATAGAGTCTCAAAATCATTTCAATATTTACATAATATTTTACCACATCCATAAACCTCAACTTTAATCAACTGATTTTTGGATAATCAGTTAATAGTGTCCTTTAAATTGCAATGAGTAATGCTACAGTGAAATTGTTTTTGTATTATGCTTTTCCCTCCTTATGTTTATATCCTTGAGGCAAATTTCCAGTAGAATCATTGAGTATCAACACTGTGATTAATACTGTGTATATTTCTTGAAGGGCATTGCCAAATCATGTACCAAAGTTTTCAACATAGTGCATTGTCACCAGGGTCTGGGTATGCTTGTTTAGCCCATCTTTGACAATACAGATTATTGGAAAGACTTTGAGTTTGATGCTAAAAGAGTTTCAAAGTGGTACGTCACTGTTTGTTTATACTTTGAATTTCTTCCATGACAAAGGAGTTGAACATTTTTCATATGCTGACTAATTTTCATATGCTAATTTCATTTTTTAAAGTTCATGTCCCTGCCTTTTAAATATTAGTCTTTAATTCAATGAATACTGTTTTAATTTTTAATCTCTGTGGCTTCTTTATAAAATATAGCTTTTAATTTTTAAAACAGTTGCTACATATATTTTTCAGAGTGTTTTCCATTTAAGTTGCATTAGTTTTGTTATAAGGGGGTTTTATATCATATAATCTATCTTTGTGGTTTCTTTTAGTTTCATTGCTATCCAGAAAAATATGTTGCTGTATACATATCAATTCTTTAATCCCTTAGGTCTTCATTTTAGTGTTAAAAATCTATTTTATAATAGAAAAATGTCATATATTTTGTGGCTATAGGAATAATTCATTTGGACAGAGGAATAATTGATGATGCAGAAGAGATAGTAGATGATTGCAACACTGAAGTCTCTGAGTGGGAGAAATTGGGTATTACCCAGTACACAAGTGGACGGATTACTTTCAGGTCATAGTAGAGACAGTTCAGCCATAGTAGCAGGAGAAGAGGAAAAGTACACAGCTATAGAAGGCAGGATGGTAAATGTGGTAGTGGAACCTAAGTGATCTAAAAAGAGTGAGGAGAGGACAAGGGTTCTTGCATGTTTGTGGAAAGAAAAGAATAGGAATATAAAATAATACTCTCAGAGCATAGGGACAAAGTACTTAGTGAACTGTAGAGATGGCTGTCCATATATGGACATCTTGTTATTTTGACATTTGTGGCCATTACTTTAGAGAACAACAGCCAGCGTGGTCTTGTTTTTTCTAGTCCTGCTGAGACACTGGGATTCAGGCACAGAATAGATAAGGAACTAGATTTACCAAAGTTTGTCCTTCACCAGGAGAATATGACAAGAGAGGCCAAGTGTTAATACTTGAGAATATGTGTAAAAAAGAGATTACAGTCATGGACCGTAGACTATCAGGTAGATAAAGAGAAAATAAAATTATAAATGAGGTCATTTATAAAGAAAATTTGGTTCTCAATACATGTAAGAGGAAATGAGATAAGGTAGTAGTCAAGGTGCATGATGTCTTTCAAAGAGCAGGATGCTCAAAGTTGAGATTTGAAAGGAATGCCCTTGTTGGTCACAACGTGATCTAAGCTAAGACCCTGGATTGGACTACCCTATTGGCTCAGTGGTAAAGAATCCAAAGGATGGATGTGTGGGAGACAGGACAGACCCAAGGGAGAGTGGAGCTAAGAGCTGAGAAAGAGGACCCTAACTAGGCCATCTGCATAGTTACTAAGATCACCAGCAAATGATGACAGTGATGATTGTGAAAAGAAAAGAGCAGTGGGCTAATAAATGTAAATTCAGTATTGATAGTAAATTCCAGTAAGTTTGTATTATTAAGGATTCCCATTAATGATATTTGAAAGTATCTGCTTCTATCTTACCAATACCAGGTAGCGTCAATATACTTAATCATTATCAATCTACTAGGTGCAAATATCTTGGGATTGAATTTTCCTTTTTTAACAATAAGTACAGTTGATTATCTTTCCCGTCTAGTCATTTGTATTTGTTTCCCATTTGTGAACTTGGCCGTTTTTCTGCTGATGTGTATTCACGTTTTATTAGCTACTTGAAAAAAAATCTTCCTGGAATAGAAAAACTCCTCTTGAGCTATCAACTGCCTTGCAGTACTTACCAGTTATTTTATATTGATACTTTAGTGAAATATTAATAAGATGTTTCTGTTATTAAAAAAATAAACATGATAATTAAGGTATATATTTAGTAATTAATTATGTGGATAAAGCATCAGATTAATGTATTATTTAGTTGGATTGTATTTTTCTAAAGAATGAAAATTTATTGTATAAAGTTAAATATTTTTTTAAAATTTTATAGTGGCTATAGTTAATACAAGGAAAAAGACATTGTTTAAATTTAAAAGCCTTTACTTGACTTCATTTGAATAGCTTAGGTTCTCAATAGCAACCCCACACATAGATAAGCAATACTGCTTCAGATAAATTTGTTGGATTTTTCAGTAGAAAATGAGAATTAAATTAATGTAATGCTAAGAGAAATGCAGATTTATTGACTAGTTTCCTGTCTGATGAAAAGGTATTAAAAACTCACAAATGGAATGCTTTTAAAGGATAAACAATTTCAGAGGTCTTCACACATTGATTTCCTCTATATCTTAAAACTTCTATAATGACATGCTTCACTAAAATTTTCATTTATTGTCTAGCTCAAAGGATAATGGAAGCTGATTTGCTATACAATACAATAGAATTTCTCTATATATTAAATTCATAATACTTATCTGGTGGCAACATTTAGTGTCATGCAATTTCAATATATATTTATGCTATTGTTATCTGCTTTTGGTATATGTCTGTGAGGTACTTCGGCTTGAAAGAAGCAATAAATGAAGCCCCGCCCCCGCCCACCAAAAGACAACTAATGAAACAGTGAAGGGAATAGTATAAATTCCCAGATTTCAAATGAACTGTGCTATTCCATGACTCCAGTCATTCTCAAATTATCCTATTAATATTTGGTCACCAAGAATACATCAGAAGACAACTAATTATACATAGTGGTCTTCATAGTTATTTAGTGAATCTTTTTAGCCCTTGAATGATTAACTCCAATTCATTTATTCAAAGCTTTTTTAACTCCTGCTTTTTGTAAACACAAATGTAAACACTGGGTTGACATGACAAAAAAAAAAAGAGCGAGATCTCAGCATTATACTTGATTTGAGTGAGAGCTAATAAGAAAATAGGAGTCATTAGTATGACTCCCAAGCTGAGTAAGAGGTCAGCATGGAATAATACTAGCAAGTGATAACTTCTAATATGTTTAATTGGAGTTTCTGAAGAAGTAAACAGAGTCAGAGACAGTTGTGGAAATGGAGGATAGGTTAAAAAAAATCTAATATGCAGAATTACAGCTTACAGAGAAGGAAAAACAAAAGAAAACAGTTCAGTTGCTCAGTTGTGTCTGACTCTTTGCGACCTCATGGACTGTAGTACGCCAGGCTTCCCTGTCCATCACCGACTCCTGGAGCTTACTCAAACTCATGTCCATAGAGTCAGTAATGCCATCCAACCATCTTGTCCTCTGTTGTCCCCTTCTCCTCCCACCTTCAATCTTTCCCAGCATCAAGGTATTTTCAAATGTGTCAGTTGCTTGCATCAGGTGGCCAATAGCTTCAGCATCAGTCCTTCCAATGAATATTCAGGACTGACTTCCTTTAGGATGGACTGGTTGAATCTCCTTGCAGTCCAAGGGACTCTCAAGAGTCTTTTCCAACACCTCAGTTCAAAAGCATCAGTTCTTCAGTGCTCAGCTTTCTTTATAGTTCAACTCTCACATCCATACATGACTGCTGGATAAACCATAGCTTTGACTAAATAGACCTTTGTCAGAAAAGTAATGTCTCTGCTTTTTAATATGCTGTCTAGGTTGATCATAGTTTTTCTTACAAGAAGCAAGTGTCTTTTAATTTCATGGCTGCAGTCACCATCTGCAGTGATTTTGGAGCCCAAAAATATAAAGTCTGTCACTATTTCCATTGTTTCCCCATTTATTTGCCATGAAGTGATGGGACTGGATGCCCTGATCTTAGTTTTTTGAATGTTGAGTTTTAAGCTGGCTTTATGAAAATAGTAGAACTTATATTTAAGAACTAATAAAAGAAAATTTTACAGAAACAAAAGATCTCAGGATGCAAATTGACAAAGATAACTTAATACTAGAAAATCAGTTTGAAACTGTCAACTTTGAAATAGATCCTGATAAAATTATTAGATTTTAAAGATAAAGGAAATATCTTATGAGTTCTAGTCCCAAAGTGAATAGTACCCTTATTTTTAAAAGCCCCAGAAAACTCTCTAGCACCTTCCACACAGCTAAGATAACAGAAGTCACATTCTACAAGTCTGAAAGGGCCTCCACCATGCTGGAGCCTTGATCTGGGACTTCATAGCTCTAGAACTATGAGAAATAAATGTTTGTTGTTTATAAGCCACCTCATCTTTGGCATTTGATTATAGCAACCCATGGAGAAGGAGATGGCAACCCACTCCAGTACTCTTGCCTGGAAAATCCCATGGACGGAGGAGCCTGGCAGGCTACAGTTCATGGGGTCACAAACAGTCGGACACAACTGAGCAACTTCACTTTCTTTCACTTTATAGCAGCCCAGACAGACTAAGACAAAAGGCTGAAAATCCATTAATATTATGTTTAGAAAATCCATTAATATCATATATCATATTAATAAATATATGAAGAAAAAGAATTTGATAGTCTCCATAGATGCCGAAAAAACATTTGACAAAATTCAGTGCACATTGCTAATAAAATGTTCAAAAAATAGAAATTGATGGATATTTCCTTATCAAATTTCATAAAAATAATTATATGTTTATACATCTAGATGCATATGTGTATATATTAAACATAAGTGTTTATACATCTAGATATATGTACATATATATCATATGTGTGTACATATATATGTGTATATTATATATAAATATAACAAACAGTCATAATTCATGCAAGTTTGGCAAAATATTGACGATTGTTGAGTCTGAGTATAGAATATATGAGAAATAATTATACTAGTCTTGCAAGCTTTCTGTATATTTTGCATTACATTGAAATAGAAAATTGTAAAATTCACTGTCTCTGAATAATGAGATAAAAAATAAACTAAACAATGTCATTTTCTGCTGTCCTTTTTAACCAAGTTATTGTAATAGCATTTTAATATGATAATTCTTGTTAAAACAACAGTCACTATTTACTGCCATTTATAAAGTATATTTCATTGATGGCACATTTATACAATGTTATCTCACTGATTTTTCACAAAACAACCTGAAGGGGAGATAGAGTTACAGTCCTATTTTACACAAAAGGAAGTTGAGGCTTCTAAGAGTAAAATGGTTTGCCCAGTTGACAAAGGCAGTAAGTGATAGATTCAAGATGAAAATCCATGTCTGTCTCTCTTACTCTCTCAGGTCTAGCCTTCAGGGAATCCGTTTAACCCCAAAGACAGATTAGTCTTTCTATATACCTTTGCTTAAATTTTGGAATTATATCCTAGGCTTCTTTTGTATTCCTAAAGCACAATATGTGGTTTGCACATCACAAACAATAATATTTGTTGATTTGAGTTAAATTACAATGTAATGTGAATAAATAGAAAAAAAGTCTGTGTTTACTTAGTTCCCTGGATATATTGATTCTCTTTGTCTTCACTTTCACCCAAAGAGTAAAATCTGTTTGCTGACAGAATGAAAAATTTAGATAAATTAATATGAGCAGAAGATTGATTATATAAAGGTAGTTACACAAAATATTTGACTAAAGAATTTTGACTTTTAGGTGGCAATTTTATTGATGGTAAATTCAATAAAGATGGGGGAAAAGACACAAGATGTTTTGTCTTTCATACTCTGTTTTGAAGAATGTGGCCTAGATACAGTGCAGCTGACATCATATAATTTATGTGTTCATAAATCCTCCAGTACATGGAGTCACTGACCATTGCCTAAAGGATAAGGTATATTTTCCCTGTGTACACATTTTATTGAACTATAGCATATATAAAGTATGCAAATCACAGTTGTCCAGTTGGATAAATTTTCACACAATGCAGTTACATGTTAACAGAACCTCAGAAATCCCGATCATGTTCCTTTCCAGTCACCTAATCGCTTCTTGGCCTTTTGGCTAAGATCAAATGGTGGCTCAGATGGAAAGCGTCTGTCTACAACATGGGAGACCTGGGTTCGATCTCTGGGTTGTTCTCTGGAGAAGGAAATGGCAACCCACTCCAGTACTCTTGCCTAGAAAATCCCATGGACAGAGGAGCCTGCTGTCCATGGGGTCGCAAAGAGTTGGACACGACTGAGCGACTTCACTTTTCTTTTCTTTTTCTAATCCCTCTGATAGTTGTTCACTACTTTGACTTCTAACATGATATGACTTTTGCCTGTTATGAAACTTCATTTATATCAAACCATGCTGCTGCTGCTGCTAAGTCGCTTCAGTTGTGTCCAACTCTGTGCGACCTCATAGATGGCAGCCCACCAGGCTCCCCTGTCCCTGGGATTCTCCAGGCAAGAACACTGGAGAGGGTTGCCATTTCCTTCTCCAATGCATGAAAGTGAAAATTGAAAGTGAACTTGCTCAGTAGTGTCTGACTCTTTGAGACCCCATGGACTGCAGCCTATCAGACTCCTCCATCCATGGGATTTTCCAGGCAAGAGAACTGGAGTGGGTTGCCATTGCCTTCTCCATATCAAACCCTAGAATACATCTATTTCATGCTGGATTTCTTTCACTCAATATTATTTTTTGTGAGATTTTACCCTGATAGCCTGTTCATTCTCAACAGAGTATGATACTCAAATGTACAAATATGCCACTGTTTATGCATTATACTGATGTGATATATTTGGGTAGTTTCTGATTTGAAGCTATTCAAGTGCTGGTATGAATGTTCTTACACATGTCTCAGTGACTATATATGTACATGTATTCTGTCATGAATATACTGAAGGAGTGGACTTACTGAGTCATAGGGATGCATATTTTCAGCTGAGTAGATATTACAAACAAGTTTTCCAAAGTGGTTATACCAGTTACCTGGCCCATCAAAAGGGTGTACAAGTTCCAATCGCTCCATATCTCCAACTTCCTATTGCCTGTCTTTTTCTTTTTCTTTTTTTTAAAAAAAATTTATTTTTTATTTTATTTTACAATTCTGTATTGGTTTTGCCATACATTGACATGAATCCACCACGGGTGTACATGCGTTCCCAAACATGAACCCCCCTCCCACCCCCCCACCCCCCTTGCCACAACATCTCTCTGGGTCATCCCCACGTACCAGCCCCAAGCGTGCCATATCCTGCATCGGACCAGTTAGACCTAATTGATATCTATAGGACATTTCACCCCAAAACAATGAATTTCACCTTTTTCTCAAGTGCTCATGGAACCTTCTCCAGGATAGATCATATCCTGGGCCATAAATATAACCTTGATAAATTCAAAAAAATCAAAATCATTCCAAGCATCTTTCCTGACCATAATGCACTAAGATTAGATCTCAATTACAGGAGGAAAACTATTAAAAATTCCAACATATGGAGGCTGAACAACACGCTTCTGAATAACCAACAAATCACAGAAGAAATCAAAAAAGAAATCAAAATATGCATAGAAACTAATGAAAATGAAAACACAACAACCCAAAACCTGTGGGACACTATAAAAGCAGTGCTAAGAGGAAAGTTCATAGCAATACAGGCATACCTCAAGAAACAAGAAAAAAGTCAAATAAATAACCTAACTCTACACCTAAAGCAACTAGAAAAGGAAGAATTGGAAAACCCCAGAGTTAGTAGAAGGAAAGAAATCTTAAAAATTAGGGCAGAAATAAATGCAAAAGAAACAAAAGAGACCATAGCAAAAATCAACAAAGCCAAAAGCTGGTTCTTTGAAAGGATAAATAAAATTGACAGACCATTAGCCAGACTCATCAAGAAGCAAAGAGAGAAAAATCAAATCAATAAAATTAGAAATGAAAATGGAGAGATCACAACAGACAACACAGAAATACAAAGGATCATAAGAGACTACTATCAGCAATTATATGCCAATAAAATGGACAACCTGGAAGAAATGGACAAATTCTTAGAAAAGTACAATTTTCCAAAACTGAACCAGGAAGAAATAGATAATCTTAACAGACCCATCACAAGCACGGAAATTGAAACTGTAATCAGAAATCTTCCAGCAAACAAAAGCCCAGGTCCAGACGGCTTCACAGCTGAATTCTACCAAAAATTTCGAGAAGAGTTAACACCTATCCTACTCAAACTCTTCCAGAAAATTGCAGAGGAAGGGAAACTTCCAAACTCATTCTATGAGGCCACCATCACCCTAATACCAAAACCTGACAAAGATACTACAATAAAAGAAAACTACAGGCCAATATCACTGATGAACATAGATGCAAAAATCCTCAACAAAATTCTAGCAATCAGAATCCAACAACACATTAAAAAGATCGTACACCATGACCAAGTGGGCTTTATCCCAGGGATGCAAGGATTCTTCAATATCTGCAAATCAATCAATGTAATTCACCACATTAACAAATTGAAAAATAAAAGCCATATGATTATCTCAATAGATGCAGAGAAGGCCTTTGACAAAATTCAACATCCATTTATGATAAAAACTCTCCAGAAAGCAGGAATAGAAGGAACATACCTCAACATAATAAAAGCTATATATGACAAACCCACAGCAAACATTATCCTCAATGGTGAAAAATTGAAAGCATTTCCCCTAAAGTCAGGAACAAGACAAGGGTGCCCCCTTTCACCACTACTATTCAACATAGTTCTGGAAGTTTTAGCCACAGCAATCAGAGCAGAAAAAGAAATAAAAGGAATCCAAATTGGAAAAGAAGAAGTAAAACTCTCACTGTTTGCAGATGACATGATCCTCTACATAGAAAACCCTAAAGACTCTACCAGAAAATTACTAGAGCTAATTAATGAATATAGTAAAGTTGCAGGATATAAAATCAACACACAGAAATCCCTTGCATTCCTATACACTAATAATGAGAAAGTAGAAAAAGAAATTAAGGAAACAATTCCATTCACCATTGCAACAAAAAGAATAAAATACTTAGGAATATATCTACCTAAAGAAACTAAAGACCTATATATAGAAAACTATAAAACACTGATGAAAGAAATCAAAGAGGACACTAATAGATGGAGAAATATACCATGCTCATGGATCAGAAGAATCAATATAGTGAAAATGAGTATACTACCCAAAGCAATTTACAAATTCAATGCAATCCCTATCAAGCTTCCAGCGATATTTTTCACAGAACTAGAACAAATAATTTCAAGATTTGTATGGAAATACAAAAAACCACGAATAGCCAAAGCAATCTTGAGAAAGAAGGATGGAACTGGAGGAATCAACTTGCCTGACTTCAGGCTCTACTACAAAGCCACAGTCATCAAGACAGTATGGTATTGGCACAAAGACAGAAATATAGATCAATGGAACAAAATAGAAAGCCCAGAGATAAATCCACATACATATGGACACCTTATCTTTGACAAAGGAGGCAAGAATATACAATGGAGTAAAGACAATCTCTTTAACAAGTGGTGCTGGGAAAACTGGTCAACCACTTGTAAAAGAATGAAACTAGATAACTTTCTAACACCGCACACAAAGATAAACTCAAAATGGATTAAATATCTAAATGTAAGACCAGAAACTATAAAACTCCTAGAGGAGAACATAGGCAAAACACTCTCTGACATGCCTGTCTTTTTCATTCTAGCCATTTTCATAGGCATATAATCATGGTATAATTAAAACGGTAGTTTAATTTTTGCTTTCCTGATGGCTAAAAATGTGAAATACCTTTTCATAAGGTTGTTGATCATTTGGGTATTTCTTTTGTGAACTATCTTTTTGATCTTTCGTCCATTTTTTACCCTTTTGTCCATTTTTTAGTCGAGGTCTCTGACATTGTCTTAAAATTTAAAACTCATCATACGTTGTACATGTTAGCCTTTTGTTGGATATTTCTATTGCAGATGTTTTCTCTCAGTCAATGGATTTCTTGCTCTCTTATCTTTATTGAAGTATAGTTGATTTATCATACAATATTAGTTTCAAGTGTATAGTTTATAGATTCAGTACTTATACAGATTATACTTCATTAAAAGTTATGACAAAATAATGGCAATAATTTCCTGTGCTATACAATTTATCTTTGTGGTTTATTTGGTTTTTAGTAGTTCATATCTCTTAATCCCTTACCTCAAATTTGCCTCAAATCCTTTTCCCTCCTCCTCTGGATAACCACTAATTTGTCTTCTACATCTGTGAGTCTTTTTTTCTGTTTTGTGTATAAATTCACTAATTTTTTAGATCCCACATGTAAGTGATAACATATAGTATTTGTCATTGAGTCATTGGCTTATTTTAAGAAGCATAGTATTTTTGTAGGTTCATCTATATTGCTACAAATGGCTGAATTTCATTCTTTTTATGTGGTCAGTTGCTCAGTTGTGGCCAACTCTTTGTGATCCCATGGACTGTAGCCCACCAGGCCCCTCTGTCCATGGGATTGCCCATTCTTTTATAGCTGAGAAATATTCTATTGTATGTATATACCACATCTTCATCTGTTCATTTGTTGATGGGCTCTTGGGGTGCTTCTGTGTCTTAGCTATTGTAAAAATGATGTCGTGAACATGGGGTACATGTTTCTTTTTGAATCAGAGTTTTCAAGACTTACTAGATGATATGGTAGTTCTATTTTTAGTTTTTAAGGAACTTTCATACTGTTTTACGTAGTGTCAGCACTCATTTACATTCCCACCAACAGTGTACAGGGTTCCCTTTTCTCCACATCCTCACCATCAGTTTTTATTTGTATATATTTTGATGATAGCCATTCTGATAGCTGTGTGGTTGTACCTTGTTTTAATTTCTATAATAATTTCTATAATAATTAGCCTTGTTGAGCAGTTTTTCAAATGCCCATTGGCCATCTGTATGTCTCCTTGAAAAATGTCTGTTCAAGGTCTTCTGCCTGCTTTTTTGCTTTGCTTTTTGATGTTGAATTGCATGGGCTGTTTATATATTTTGGATATCAACCCTTTGTTGGTCATATCATTTGCAAACATTTTCTCCCATTCAGTAAGTTGTCTTTCCATTTTGTCAGTGCTTCCCTTTGCTGTACAAAAGCTTTTACGTTTACTTAGGTCCCATTTATTTGTCTTCGCTTTTATTTCTTTTGCCTTAGAAGACAGTCAATAAAATACTGCTACAATTTATGTCAAAGCATGTTCTGCCTGTATTTTCTTCTAAGATCTTTATAGTTTCTGGTCTTTGCTTTAGATCTTTTATCCATTTTGAGTTTATCTTTTTTTATGGTGTGAAGAAATATTCTAATCTCATTCTTTTACATGCAGCTGTCCAGTTTTCATAGCGCCACTTGTTGAAGAGACTGTCTTTTCTACATCATATATCATTACCTCCTTTGTTGTAGGTTAATAGGTTAAATAGGTTAATAGGTTGTGGGTTTATTTCTGGACTCTGTATCCTGTTCCAATGATACATGTGTCTGATTTTATGCTAGTACTTTGCTATTCAGATTACTATAGATTTTAGGTACAGTCTGAAATCTGGGTGTGTGATACTTCCAGCTTTGTTCTTTTTTCTCAATATTTCTTTGTCTATTTGGGGTCTTCTGTGGTTTCATATGAATTTTAGGATTATTCTAGTTCTGTGAAAGCTGTCATAGTATTTTGATAGAGAGTGCATTAAATCTGTAGATTGTTATGAATAGTATGGTCATTTTAACATGTCACTGAATGGTTTCTTTTAAGATATAGAAGTTCTTAATATTAACAGTATAATTTATAAGTAACCTCCTTTATTATTAGAACTGTTTTTGTCCTCTTTTATTAATCTTTGCCAACTCAAGATTATGAAAATAGTCTCATTTTTTTTCCTAAAAGCTTTATTTTTTACCTTTCAATTTTAGACCTACAATCCATCTGAAATTCATTTTTTGTGTATCAACTTACACTTGATGAAGTTATATGTTATAATAGAAAGATCTTATACTCTCTTAAGGTCAGACAGATGTGGAGAATATAACAGAAGTATGTAGAAGTATATGCCCAATAAGACTATTCGTTGTGTGTAAGCATAGCTTTTAAAAACAGTATTAAATGAAGATATTAATTTTATTGACATGGAAAAATATTGAGTGAAAGGAGTAGGTTACAGAACATAAAGCATTTATACAAATTACATGCACACATATATTTAAGATAAATCAATTCATACAGTGTTATTCTGAAGGATAATCAGGCATAGTATAACAACATATCTACGAATCATGTGACTTATGGTAATCCTTACTTTTCTTTGAGCTTTTCTGTATTGTTTGAATTTTTTTCAATGAATACATATCTCATTTCCAAAGTAAACATGAAAAACCATTCTTATTTAAATGCAAGCAAGTACATAGGGGAGAAGAATTATCCAAAGATACCCACAGTAACTTTTCAGGTTTTTTCTTTCCATCATTTTTCTTGGCATAGATAGTGGCTGTTTTACCCTTTAATAAAAATTATAATTCCTGTTTAATTAATCTTCTGAACTTGGTACAAGTCTGGCCTGGGGGAGAGAGAGGCTTTAAAAAAGGAACTCTTTGTGGCCAATAAATAGGTTTATTTTTATAATGAAAAATGATTCATGATCAAATGTATCACTTTTATGGTTTATTTACATGCTTTATGAAAGAAAGAACCAATTCCTGCATATCTTTGCATGTTTATTAGTAGAGCCAGTTCAGCTGTATGTACTTTGCTTTCATGTCAAAAACATGACAGTATATACAATTCATCAGTCTTCTGCAAATTTTCCTCTCATGATTCTGTAGATGTTGTTTAGTTATCCCATAGCTTCTGGGGGATGGAAAAGTCACAGGTCAGCCTATTTTAAGTAGTTTTATATATTTGTTACTCTGTTTGCTGCTGCTGCTGCTAGTCACTTCAGTCATGTCCGACTCTTTGCTACCCCATAGATGGCAGCCCATCAGGCTCCCTCGTCCCTGGGATTCTCCAGGCAAGAACCTGGAGTGGGTTGCCATTTCCTTCTCCAATGCATGAAAGTGAAAAGTGAAAGTGAAGTCGCTCAGTCGTGTCCGACTCTTAGCGACCCCGTGGACTGCAGCCCACCAGGCTCCTCCGTCCATGGGATTTTCCAGGCAAGAGTACTGGAGTGGGCTGCCATTGCCTTGTTTTTCCTTTATTTTGGTCTTGTAACAGTTTTCACAGATGTGTTTATTTACTAGTACTTAGATGTGAATATCTTTTCACTACTAGAGAATTTCTTAACTTGCTTCCCTCTCTTTCTCACTAAAAGCTTATTCTGTTTAAATATGCATCTTATTATTGATTCCATTCCATTCCTTTGACCTTTTTTGGGGTGGGGGGTGGATTTCTATAGTCTCTGACTACGGAATCAGTCATTTTCTAATCTTCTGCTCTGAGAATTATTCCTGAATTCTAGAGAATTTTACTAAGCTAGCCTTCAAATTACTGATTTATTTTCACAAATTGTCTTTTTTGCTCTTTCCTTTATCAAGTTGTATTCCTTAATAAGTTATTAATTTTTGGATATACAGGTACATGGTTAAAGCAGTAAAAACATATATTCTGTGAAAAGTTTCTGTTTGATACCTGACAAGTTTACCACTGTTTCCAGTTTATCCTCTATTTCCAGAAACATTTTAAGCATAAACATGTATATATGAATGGACCATTTCTCTTTTCTACATAAATGATCATGTATTTTCCATATTCTTCTGCAACCTGCTATTTTACTTAACAATGTAACTTGAAGTTTGTACTATATAAACACATTTAGATCTACCTCATTCTCTATGATAATTTTAATATATTATTTATATTATATAACATTATTAATTAATATAAAATATAGTATAGAATATATTAAATATATAAAATATATTTTATATATTTATATTAAAATATAAAATATATAATATATTTTATATTAAAATATATAATATGTAATATATTTTATATTAAAATATATAATATATATTTTATATTAAAATATATAATATAATATATATTTTAATATATTAATTTCAATGGATATATAAAACAGACTTAATTCTTATATCAATAAATATTTAGACTATTTTAAATATTTTGCTAATATAAATAATGGAGCATATCTTTTTTGTCTACATGTGCAAATATATTTAAACAGAAAATTCTTTGAAGTTGAATTGCCAAAAGATTTGTATATTTAAAATTTTTCTAATTTTTCCCTAAAAAGCAAGACAATACATTTTCTATTTTAGCAATCTGATAGAAAAATACCATCTCATTAATTTTCATTTCTTTAAATATAAATGAAATTATGCATTTTTCAAGTGTTTAATGCCCTTGTCTTTTTAAAAAAGAATTCACAAGAAAATCATCAATAAAGTTAATAAAATAACCATTATCACTAATAAAATATTAGAAGTAATCAAATGTTTAGGATGTTTTGATCACCTCCAGCTAAAATATAGATTAGGTGAAGCATTTTTTAACTGTGTATCTATTAGCTTCATTTCCTTATAAGTAGATGATGGCAACTCAGAAAGCAAAGACAAAATAACTTAGTTGAAATCTACCAAAAAGATAAATCCCTACTTTTTATCTTATAAGTTGTAAATAATTGATAGAAATCAATTTTATCCTAAAAAAGAACTTGAAATACAGATTAAATTTAAATAAGTAATAAGAAAACATACAGGAAACTATAAGAAATGAAGTTCATAAAGATCTGAGTCTTTTAAGAAAAAGCTACAGGCAGTGACTTTGCAATGTAAGTTATAAACTGGGAAATACATGAAACCGATTAATTATGAGTGGTGTTTATTAGCTATTTATATGGATTAAAGTTATGTGCATATTTTATTGACAATTCTTATTAAAAAATTATTGATATGCATGGTGGTGGTGGTTTTGTTGCTAAGTCATGTCTGACTCTTGCAACCCCATGGCCTGAGGCCTGCTAGACTCCTCTGTCCATGGGATTTTCCAGGCAAGAATACTGGAGTGGGTTGCCGTTTCATCCTCCAGGGGATCTTCCTGACCCAGGAATTGAACCCAGGTCTCCTGCATTGCAGGCAGATTCTTTACTGACTGAGAAGGAAGCCCCTCATATTGATATGCATGGAGCCTTTTATTTTCATGCAGAAATTTGGGTCTTTTAAGACACAGTAGTGTCTTTTCCCCATGGGGAGCTTTTTTTTTTTTTTTTTTTTTTATGAAGGTTGTTTTAGGTAAAATTTACTCAGGTACATTATCATCTCAGTTTTAAAAAACTTTATTTTATATTTGAGTATAGCTGATTAACAATGTTGTGATACTTTCATGTGTACAGGAAAGGGACTCAGCCATACATATACATGTATCTATTCTCCCTCAAAACTCCCCTCCCATCCAGGCTGCCACATAACATTGAACTGAGTTCCATGTGCTATACAGTAGGACCTTGTTGGTTGGAGAAGGAAATGGCAACCCACTCCAGTATCCTTGCCTGGAGAATCCCAGGGATGGGGGACCCTGGTGGGCTGCCGTCTATGGGGTCGCACAGAGTCGGACACGACTGAAGTGACTTAGCAGTTGTTGGTTAGCCATTTTAAACATAGCAGTGTGTACATGTTGATGCCGAACTCCCTAACTATCCCTCCCTCTCATCTTCCCCACATGTTAACTATAAATTCATTTCTAAGTCTGTGAATCTCTTTCTGTTTTGTAAACAAATTCATTTGTATCATTTCTTTTTAGATTCCACATGTAAGCAATGCCATATATTTCTTCTCTGTCTGATTTACTTCACTTAGTACGATAATCTATAAGACCATCCATGTTGCTGAAAGTGGCATTATTTCATTATTTTTAATGGCTGAATAATATTCTATTACACACACACACACACAGAATCCTCTTTATCCATTCCTCTGTTGATGACATTTAGGTTGCTTCCCTGTCTTGGCTGTTGTGTACAGTGCTGCAGTGAGCAGTGAGGTACGTGTATCTCATACCCCCATGAGGAGCTTTACACCAGCACACTTTTAGATCACATCCAGTGTTGAACGTGTCCTCTACCAGTCTGATTGATGACCCACTGTTCTGAGCGTGTCTGAGAAGAAAATGAAGGAATAGACATAGCCAAAGAACTGGATACAACCTTTACATGCTTTTGTCCATTTATCCTTTTATGGT